>NC_057852.1:26101090-26404120 GCF_015237465.2 Chelonia mydas | reverse complement strand
TTTCAGGTCATCAAGAGGAGAATATTTCTCCCTGTGTGTTGGGAGGGAAAATAGCTTCTTCTGATTAGCTAAATTGTCTTTGAGAGCCAAGTAGAGGGTTTGATTATAGACACAGAATCCTTTGTCTCAGTTTACACAGGAAGTGAAAAAAACCTGCATTTAGACAATTCTTGTTGGAAAATTGTAGCTCAAGGGTATAATAAAGATGCCAATTCTATGAAACTGAAACTGGCCTTGAACACATTGAATTATGAAGTATGAGAAGAACACAGACAATTAATAGTAAAACTGCTCTTAAATATAAATGAGAATTTCGGATAATGTTTTTGATGATAATCTTTGTAATAGTACAATAAAGTGATCTGTACTCCTTGCCTTGCACATAAGTGCTTATTTAAATGTCCTCTATTCCCTCAAGACTAGGCTTAGCTATTTGAAGTACACCATTATGTCAGTCATTATTTCCTGAGTACATTGACAAAGTTTAACTCCATTTCACCTAAGTGCTGAATTTAGCTGGGGGCTCTGTCGGCATCATATTGTACCAGCACGCCTGTGAAGGCAATGTGAAATGGTACGAGATATCTAAGTGCTGTTGCTGCAGAAGCCTCTGCTTCCACTGGCAGTGGATGTCATATGCTCTTTTTTGGCCTGGAAGACACCCTTAGCATATATTAATCAAAAGCACGCCTCACCTCTCCATAGAATGAGCGAGAGCTCTCAGCAAAAGTAGTTGTTCAAAAAGGATGTGTTTGTAAGGCAAGCTATGGACAAAATTCTCTAGGTCACTTTGTCCTGAGTAAATCGCGTAAGCTCTCTAAAGGCGTTACCACTTTGGGAGGTTTGAAGTCATAGACTGCAAAACTGTGTGTAACATAGCGTAACCAGATAGCAAGTGTGAAAAATCAGGACACTTTTTTGGGGGGGGCAGAGAAGGGGTATCATAAGACCCTGTCTAAACTGGCAAGTTTCTGTGCAGTAAAGCAGCTTTCTGCACTGTAACTCCTGAGGCGTACACACTGCCAACCCACTTAGTGCGCAGAAACTGCGCAGTTGTAGCACTGTAAAAGAACCACCCCGACAAGAGGCGTACAGCTTTCTGCGCTGGGGCTACAGCTCCCGGTGCCAGTGTAGACACCCTGATCAATTCCAGTGCTTCGACTGGCCTCCGGGAGGTGTCCCACAATGCCTGTTCTCGCCTCTCTGGTCATTGGTTTGAACTTTACTGCCCTGCCTTCAGGTGACCAACCATCAGCCCCACCCCATAATTGCCTTTGGAATTTTGAAGGTCCCCTTCCTGTTTGCTCGGTGACACGTGCAGTGGTCTCAGCACATCTTTCCAGGTGGCCAGGCCTGCTCCACGCTTGGAGCAACGCCGAGCTGCTGGACCTCATCAGCACTTGGGGAGAAGAGGCTGTCTAGTCCCAGCTGCACTCCAGCCATTGGAATTATGATGCCTACGGACAGATTTCACAATGCATGACAGAAAAGGACCATGACCGGGACACGCTGTAATGCAGAGTCAAAGTGAAGGAGCTGCGGAACGCCTACCACAAGGCGCAGGAGGCAAACCGCTGCTCTGGTGCTTCGCCCACGAGCTGCCCATTCTACAAAGAGCTGGACGCGATACTCTGTGGCGACCCCACCTCTACTGCGAAGATCACTGTGGATACTTCGTTGCCTTGCGTGCCAATGGAGAGTGGACCGAGCCAGGAGGAGGAAATCTTGGATGAGGATGTGGGGGGGGGGGGGGGACCCAAAGGCAGAGGATGACTCAGAGATCAGAGATGCATACAGTCAGGAGCTCTTTTCTACCCTGGAGGAGGCTAGCCAGTCACAGCAGTCGGGTCTTGATGATGCGCAAACAGAAGATGAGGCCCCTAGTAAGTGGATCTGATTTTGGGAATCGCTTAAGTGAGTTGTTTGGGGCAGGAGGGCTGCAGAAAGCAGGTTTGTCTCCCACCTCATCCCTAGCCTGAGCAGCGGAACAGGCTGTTGATTGACTCCCTGACTTCACGGGAATCTCCCTGAGAGATCTCCAGGAAACTCTCGTGGAGATACTGGGCAATCTGCTGCTGCAGGTTCTTTGGCAGAGCTGCTTTGTTTCTTGCCCCATTAACGGTAACTTTCCTGCACCACTCTGCCATCATGGGGGAGAGGGAACCATTGCTTCACACAGGCTAGCTGCATAGGGGCCAGGGTGGAAGCTGCAGGCTTGGAGAAGACCCTCCCTTGATTCCCTGCTCACCCTCAGCAGTGAGATATCTTCCATAATGATCACATCCTGTGGAAACTGTGAGGACAGAAATGATTATCAGCCCTCCCCCTGGCCCCACCCAGTGCTAGCTCTCCCCAAGAGCCATGTGCCCAGTGTACAGCAGGGTCCGGAAACAGTGATCTACCCTGCCCCTGAGGCTACTCACCATTTTGGGGGTCTTGTGGCTCCAGTTAGTTACAGGTTTGTGAGTACTGGCTGTGTTTTAAATCACTGAATCAGTGTTTGTGTTGCAAACAATACTGCTTCTGTAAAATGTTGAATTTAAACTTCACAGAGATGACCTTGGGAGCCCAGCCTCCCTCTTTGTTATCGGCGGCTGAACGGCTGCGCAGAATTAGAAAGCAGCCAAAAAGAATTAAGGAGGAATTTCTGTGTGATGATATGATGCACTCCACTGCCAAGAAACAGGAATTGAAGGAGTGGCAGGACAGTGAGAAGAGGGACCGAAAGGAGAATGCAGCATGCCAGAATGAAGCCACAGAGTGGCTCTTAAAGGTTATGGAGTACCAAGCAGACACACTCCAGGCGATACAACCTTCAAACCGAGTAGCTCCGCGCCCGCCCTCTCCTGCAGCCGCTGTCACAAAACTCTTCCCCACGTGCCCCGCGCAACACCACCAACACATTCTTATCAACCTCCTAGCTCCAGTCTATACCCATGGCATTCCAGTGCTCCCACTTCACAGTCCAGCACTGCGGACTCCCACTGCACTCAACACCCATCCCTCTGCAGTTTGGCCCTGCTGAAGTACAGTACCTGCTGCATTGTACTCCGAAGGAGAAGGTTGGATATGATCCCTGGACATACACAAATCTTTAGCTGTCCCGGGACCGCTCCTCCTTCTGGGACCTTCCCTTCCCCCATCCCCCTCAATGCTGATGGGTTTTTTTGTTTGACTCTCTCCTCCGGTTGTTGTCTTTTAATAAAAGAATTGTGTTGGTTTGAAAGCAATCTTTATTCTATTAATTGAAAGCAAAAAGAGCCCTGCAAAGCAACATACAATTATGTTAAACCCTCATGTTGCATCATGTGCACCAATCACCTCCTAGCATTACAAGCCCTACACTCCCGAGCATAGCAACAAATATTAGTGGCTTTCAGCTTCAAATTGCTGCCTCAAGGCATCCCTGATCCTTATGGCCCTGCGCTGTGCCCTTCTAATAGCCCTGGTCTCTGGCTGTTTGAAATCGGCCTCCAGGCACTGAGCCTCTGCAATCCAGCCCTGAGTGAAACTTTCATGCTTCCCTTCACAAATATTATGGAGCATATAGCATACAGCTATAAGCATAGGAATATTGTCATCCACCAGGTCCAGCTTCCCATAGAGGCAGTACCAGCGGGCTTTTAGATGGCCTAAAGCACACTCAACAGTCATTCTGCACTTGCTCAGCCTGTTGTTGAACCGCTCCTTGCTGCTGTCGAGTTGCCCCATATATGGCTTCATAAGCCACGGCATTAAGGGGTAGGCGGGGTCTCCCAGGATCACAATGGGCATTTCGACTTTCCTTACAGTGATCTTCTGGTCTGGGAAGAAAGTCCCTGTTTGCAGGTTCCTGAACAGGCCAGTGTTCTGAAACATGCGTGCATCATGCACCTTTCTGGACCAGCCTGCGTTAATGTCTGTGAAATGCCCACGGTGATCTACAAGCACCTGGAGAACTATTGAGAAATACCCCTTGTGATTAATGCACTCAGTGGCTAGGTGGTCTGGTGCCAGAATTGGAATATGCGTGCCATCGCCCCTCTGCAATTAGGGAAGCCCATTTGTGCAAAGCCATCTAGAATGTCACGCACATTGCCCAGAGTCATGGTCTTTTAGAGCAGGATGCGATTAATGGCCCTGCACACTTCCGTCAACACGAGTCCAATGGTAGACTTTCCCACTCCGCACTGATTAGCGACCGATTGGTGGCAGTCTGGAGTAGCCAGCTTCCACAGTGCAATCACGATGTGCTTCTCCAACAACAGGGCAGCTCTCATTCTCATGTCCTTGTGCCGCAGGGCTGGGGCGAGCTCATCATACAGTTCCATGAATGCGGCTTTCCTCATCCGAAAGTTCTGCAGCCACTGCTCATCATCTCAGACATGCATCACGATGTAATCCCACCACCCAGTGCTTGTTTCCTGAGCCCAAAAGTGGCGTTCCACTGTGGTCAGGACGTCTGTGAATGCCACAAGCAATCTCGTGTCGTAGCTACTATGCGTGGCGAGATGAATGTCACACTCCTCTTGCCTTTGTAGTTTAAGGAATAACTCCACTGCCACTCGTGATGTGTTGGTCGGAGCGAGCAGCATATTGGTCAGCAGTTTGGGATCCATTCCTGCAGCCCGAAGAGGCAGGGCACACAGTACACAAACTGTTGAAAGATGGCACCAAATGTGGACAGAAGTGCACTGCTCCGAATACCACTGCAAGTGCCGCAAGTGTGAACACGCTATTGCGCAGACAGCTGACAGTGTGAACACACAACAGCGGTTTACCTTCAGAGCTCTCTGAGCGGCGCTGTAACTGCCAGCCCTGTAACTCTGCCAGTGTAGACATGCCCTAAGACAAAGCCCCTAATATCGGGATGTCTGGCCACCCTAGTGAAACAGCAGTGCTGGAGAACACCCCGTATTACTCCTGTTTCTGGAAATACTGGATTCACAAGACAGTACAACAGAAATTAGTGTCCCAGTCCTTCTCTCATTGGAATAATGCCATTGACTTCCAGGAGCATGATCCTACTCCCACTGTGTTTATAATCACTGTTTTCCTCATGTCCCACCGGATCAAGATCCCACTTAAATCAATGACAAAACTCTCAGTGATACCAGTGGAACTATTGTGATGTATAAGGATGAGCTTCCTCCTTAAAAAAGAGAGCCTATATCTTTTGTAAATCTGGCTGAATTCATCTTTAATGTAATCCAGTATAGACATGATATGCATCTAGTCATCATAAGTGTCCAACTTTATGTATTTCTTCTGCCTGCTTACATCTGTTTCCTATGGTGTTAAACAAAAGAACTCAGTGTTTTCAAGAGGTTTTGAGCCCAGTTGCTCTATAACTGGTTGTGTTTTCGGTTCAATTTCTGCATTGTGAGTCTACAAATTGGGAAACTGGGCAGAACTTAGATGCTGGTCTCTACTCTGCGTATTCTGTAATTGGCAGTGTGGAGAAAATGGCACATCTTTACTATACCAGCAGGATGTGCTTTTTTTAAGGATAGGGTTAATTAGCTTTGTTAGGACAGTGGGAGAGAAACGATTTAAACTGCAACAGCTGTTACATTAGACAGGGCTTGGAAGAAAGCGGTTGAGACAGTGCACCCTCCAGAGTTAACCTCTCCTGCTTGAATTTCACAAGCTCACTTTAAAACTTGTTTAAAAGATTGTTTTTTTCTTTTTAATAACGTTTTATTAGAGTCTGTGCAGAAAAAAAAATACAATAACTTTACTTTGATGGTGACCTGCATTTTCTCCCTTCATATAAATGAGAGAATAGCTCACTCGGGAAAAGAGAGAGGGGATTTAAAACAAAATAATAATTTATAAAACACATTACTGCAAGATAAATACGTTTCTAAGCACATCGAGTAATCTGCCAGCCTTGCAGTGTATAAAAAGCTTATAGCTGAAAGCCATTAAGGGAATTAGGACTATACAATATCTCAGTGCTACTTCATATTGACAGAAGGACTGACCAATGCGAATGACCTCCCAAGCAGACTGATTTACTCTGTCTGAGAGACCACCTTCGTCCTAATGCGCTGCTACAGCAACTGAAGTCAGCTGGGTGTGCTCTTGCTGGGCATTGCTGGATGGGCTTTTTTGTTTGAAATCTATCTACTGGAATTTCCTTTCCACGTTGATCTGACAGAGTTCACATTTTTTAGCCTTCAGGGCCTGGTGCCAAGGTTTTTTGCTTTGTGAATGGGGTAGGGTGCGCTTAAGCCCTGGTTTATTAGATGGGGATTCTAATTTGTTTTAGTTTCATTATAGTTGGTACTGTTTGAATTTGTACCTGTTCGAGAGACGTATCTCCAGATTCTGATCCAGGTTTCACTGGTGTAAATCCAGAGTAACTCCCTTGACTCTGAATTTATATTTGAGAACAGAAAGTGGCCCATTTTGACGAGTGCATTGTTCAAAATTAGTAAGTCAGTCCCGCTCTCTCCACTTGGGCGTGTCAAAGGATGGGGAGAGGGACATGCAAAGGGGTGGCTGCAGTGAGGTGTGGGGGTGGGGGATGGCAGGCTCAGTTTGAATGTTTGCCCTTTGAATTAATTCTAGCTGACCTACTTGAGCAATGATTGAAGAATTTTTTATTCAGTTTGCCCCGATCTATCCCCTGGTGAGGATGTGCTTGTTATTTTTTAATGAAACCATTTTCACAGCCTGTTGTTTTAGGTGTTGAGAATGCAGGAGAGTGAGGTTATTTTTTTGGTTGATATTCTATTTTCTCTTTCTTCAAGGTTGCCAGCACCACTAAGTTGCTTTTAACTGTATCTTCACAGCAAACTTTACCTTCCTTTCTATCAAAACAGCAGGATTGTTTTCACAGCAAATAAAAATAGTTTCTTTTTTTAACAATTGATTTTTTTTTTTTACTCTTTCTCATATAGGAAAAACAACTGTATACTTCTATCTTTTCCTGTAATTCGTATAAAAGTTTATTTGAGGAACAGCATCTTCCAGCAGTAAACTTTGCTGGCCTAACTCATTTCACATCTCTAGATAAACTGTATGTTAAGCTGTGGTAACTATGATAAATATTATTAATTTATGCCTTGAGTTCTGAAGTCGGACACCAAACACGTTGCCATACTGGTTGAGAACATCTATCCAACTAGTCTTCTTTCCTGCCTGTGATCGAAATCCTGCCCCTCAATCCTTCCCCACAGTCCAAATACATATGTGTGCCCAAAACCCAGCAGGACTAGTATGGTATAATTGTGCATGGTACTCAGAATTCAGAGAGTCCATGATCCTTGTGTATCAGGAAGCTGTACTTCACAAGAGTGTATTGACTCCACCATGGTGGGGACTTTGTGGGCAAGGTGGCACGAAGTAGAGTTGGGGACATGGCTATTGACTCCATGATTATATGGACTCATAGGTTAAAACCCCTCATGGCATGTGCAGTGGTCCTGAAGTAACACATATTACCCAAAAAGAAAGTGTATTTGGCATCATGGCAGTAACCAGTATCCCCAGATGAAGGTGAAACTTCCCAAAACACAGTACCTCATTGGTAAAAAGCTCCATCAAGGAGGAAATTCTTTTCTGACCCCTCACAGATGACCAGTTTATGACCCCATCCTTAAGAAAATCTCAGCTTTCATTAAAAAAAAAGAAACATTTGTAGCCCTCATGGTTGCAGAGAAAAGCTGGAAAATGTGAACTCTAAAGATTCCAAACCTTAAAAAAAAAAAAAAACACCACCGAGAAGGCAAATAAAAATGTCCCAGAGTATTATTTTTTTAAAAAATTCATGTTTTTTAATTCAATCTGCATTGACCTTGGTTAGCAAAAGCCTATGATTAGAATCTGGAGGGGAAATTGATAAAATGCAGATAACATTTTTCTTACAAAAGAAAAGAAACCAGACATACTCTAGAAAAGATCAACATCATTTATTTATTTATTTATTCCATCATAGTAGTGTGTTCCACCAAGGCTGTTAAATATGTGAATTACTGCAATTACTCCATATTGTGTATTTAATGCAAGTTTAAAGATGAAAAAGAAGTCCTTATAACAGACAAATGACGACGTACTGCTTTATTCCAGCTTCTCAATGTAACTAGCCTGGAACAGATTTCATAATGGGACACCATTATCATAACTTTAATCTTGTTTAAATTCAAAACTCTATCTGCAAGCCTTGAGGCCTAGAGAAAAGACTTTTAGTAAGTTATCTTAAGAAAGCAGATTGCATGGGAATCACTTCTTATAGTCTATAAAATCCTTTGTAATTTACAGAACAGCTGTCCATAATAAAACATTGGAAAAGCTCCTATTTGAGTCTTTAAATTGCAATAAATAAACAAGTGCTATAGAAAAAGTACCAGTGCACCACATACAGTTAGAAATATGCATGTGCCAATTATCAACTTTTCACCATGCCCCTGATGTACGTACCCACTTTGGAAAAGGGGATGTCAGATCAAATAACTGACAACAGAAATCAGGTCAGAGGTATGCCGCCCAAAACAATTACCCAAAGACAATGCACCAGGGTTGTCAGAAAGAAGCTCAGCAGTAATGTGTTGGTGGGGAAAATTGATGTTTCTAAATACAGGTTTTGTTGGGTCATTGAACTGCATAATTTTCTGTTATTCTTCCTGTTGTTTAGACAAACAAGTGCCAGGGCATTTTCAAGATCGTACAAGAGGTCATGTAACATTCCAAAGTAACGGGTATTTACTTAGTATTTGTTGGCTACGATGCATGATCAGAATAAGCAGAGTATTTGTTACATCATGGCAGTTTGTAGAACATACAAAGTATATTTGTCCCAGACAAATATCTTCATTAATGTATAGTTAAGTTGCTCAAGTGAAATTTCCCATCAAAGCAATCATTAAAAATACCAGTTAAGGGCCATGCTGGTATCCACATCAACCTCAGTTCATGTGCCATTACAGCCAAACACACTCATGTACTCCTCATTTCTACAACAAACCTCCTTACACTTGCAACATACAGCTATCCACTATCAGCTGACTTGGCCTAGGACTGAGGGGGCAGTGAGAGGAGATTGGCTGGCAAACCTTTGTCTGAAGCAGAGCTTGGACTTCCACTATTGAGGGTGATGATCCCTGTGTGGTTGGCCTGAGGAGAGCTCTGTTTTGATGAACATTACTGGCTCCGTTGGACTGGAGTTCCCTCTGCCCAATTAATGGGAGTGTGGGGGCTAGGAGCCTTGCATGAGTGGAGGGCTGTTTTCATGACTTGTCTGAGGGCTGATTTGCCAGCCAGCTGAACAGCCAGAGAGAGAGGCTGAGCTGGGGTGGGATAGGGACAGAGGCTGGGGGGCAGAACGCTCGAGGTATACCAGCTGGGGAGCAGGGCACTCTTCTGATTAGCCTACCGCCCTTCCTCTCCAGGGTCACATCAGTCAGAGAGCTTTTGGTGGAGCAGAGCTTGGAGGCAGGTTGAGCAGATTTGGGAATGGAAATACGGAGTGGATTCAGAGAGCTTGGCTTGTACAATAACAAAGATTATTATAACTTTGTTTAATTTTACAATTGCCAAGTTGGCCTATAGCAAGATGTGGTGGTGACAGGCAGTAGTGTTTGAATGCATGTGCAAGCATGCAGAGTTTTGAGTGTGTGATGATTTTGGTTGATAACTTATCAGAAGCCAAAAAAGAAAAAAGGAGATTGTCAGGGCCAAATTTTCAAACTAGCAGTTTAATTGTTTTCTCTTGAAACAGTAGCAGCTCTAAAATCCAAATAATGTCACTGAAAATTCAGTTGTCCTTTGAAAAACTTTACTGTGGGGAATTAGAAGACTAAATTTTCTCATTGAACTGTGCAATAGAGGCATTTGAATTTTTCTGTGAGAGAAAAGCTTGACACAACTATAGAGCCACTACCAATGCTTCCAAAATCTAGGACTCAGCTGGAAACAGGCTGGGAGTGAGTGCCGGTAAGTGATACCTTCTCCACTTCACAAACAACAGGAGTCTAGAGGGGGGGAAAAGAGGAAGAATTCTAACAAAGCAATAAGCTCGCTGTTCAACAAGCGCACAGATTATTTTCCCAAGTAAATGGGCTATAGTAAATTTTAATTATTGAATTTTTTCCCTTCTGTTGCCATTTGTCACTCTCTTCTTTTCTCTTTTCCCTCCCCTCCCCTCCCGTCCCCACAACCCAGCTCAAATCCACACATATGTACTAACCACAGTCTAAACCTTCCCAAGTGGAGACTGCTTCCTGGAAGGACTGTAAGCTACTTAGAATGGTTGGACCAAACATTTTCCGAAAAAATTACAGGTATTTCAAAAAAGCAGGGATGCTTGGACTCTGGTGGATAAAGCTACAGTCACTGATATGAGTTGTTACATCGTGTGTGAGAGCATCTCCCTAAAGATGGTTCCGCCAGGAAAGATTAAGCTATGGTTGAGATGATTGGCTTAGGTATGGTGTAGGCCTTTTATCATAGAGTACATCCCAGTGTCTCTCTTCTTTACTTTCATTACGTTTCTCTCCACTTTGACAGTGATGAGGGTGTTTGCTGTTGGTAAATACAGGCAAAAAAAGAAGGTTGAATCAGGTGAATTGCTAGCAGCCCCCATACCAATAAGAGATCTTGGGATTTGTCTAGGTATCAGAAACTGCTTTGAGATTTTTGCCATTTTGTAAAAAACAATGGTTGCTGAATTCACTATTGATTTGGGAGAATTGCAATAAATCCAGCACATACACACCCTCACCCTCACCCTCACCCTCTAATTCCCTCAGGATTGTTGTGATAATGAATCAATGTTGTGTTCATGACTCCAGCCATCCCTCTTCAGCATAGGTGGGGGTTGAGCTAAGCAGTTATTCTTACCTTCTAAACTAAAAGCTCTAGAATTTGTTATTGTTTTAAAGGTATGTCATTAGTTGAGCTGGATGAAATTTTTAGCATTTTTAAATTTTGATGAGATTTCAAGTTCTGAGGGGGGAAAGCTTATCTGCATTTTCCCCCTTTTCTCCCCCACTGGATCAGCTTTGGTAATTAGAACCCTTTTGTAGATGCACAAGTTCTATGTGACGTCTAATAGTGATAGGTGGCCATTTGTGAGTCTAGGATGGTAGAAGCCAGCAAAGACTGGAGCAGGGAACTCAATGGCAGAAAGTCCACAAGAAGAAAGCCATTACTTCTCCTGTCTTGCGGACATGCAGTTGGTCAGTGCAGCTTACAAGTGGGCAGTGGTGGAGCAAATAAGGCATATGCTGATCCTGAGAGTCCCCTCAGCACTCTTTCCCCCCTAACCTCCCAAGGGAGTGTAAAGCAGTGACAAATCTGGAGGGAGAATAATGATGGAAATAACAACTGACCTCCACTCTACCATGGATGAAATCCCATGTAACACAGAGGACAGGCTAGCATGCTGGGGTGTGATTTACAATTCCCTGAACCAGCTAGGCTGAACCTGGCCTAATAATGTCAAGGTAACCATGTATTTATTGTTCCCAGGTACCTCTGAAATTCTGTAGTCTTAGCAGTCACATTTTGCTTGTTCTATAGAAAGAAAGAAAGCAACCCCTGCTTCTCCTTCAGCCCCAGGAACATCTGTTTCATTTTATCAAATTATTTCCTAATAAGGCTTTAGTCTGCTCTAAATGAAGTTTCTTCAATGAACAGGCGAAAATGGAACAGGTTGTCTTGGTTTGTCACACACCTTTATGAACAAATTACTTGGTCTTTTTTTATTCATCCTATCTGAATCTAAAGGCTGTACAGAACATATGGGACACAAGCAAAACTCATATCAAAAGTGATAGGAAGACAAAGCTTGAGAATTGTTTCAGCCACAGCTAAAGCTCTGATTTCCCCCCAGAGGACTTTGCCAAGTTTCAGCCTTCTAATATGCTCCTTATGCTTTCTTGGCTCATGCCATCAGTTCAGCCATGCATTGTAGCTTCCTTCATCTTTAACAACCTGCTCTTTCAAAGTGGCTGCTCAAGCGTGGCAAAGTTGAAGTGTTTAGGTGTAATAGCATTCCACTGAAAATGGATCAACTAACTGTTTATGAGGCCTCAAGATTCCGCTCATGGTGATTTTTGGCAACTTTTGCTGGGGCTGGTCATGAACCGCTGAGAGAAACTCAAACTGCTGTGCTGCCCCCGGTATAGACTGAAGCTATCTGAGCTTAGAAAAATCCACTGGGGGTGAGCAGCATCTCTGTCTCGTATTTCTTTCTTTTAAAAAAAGGAAAAAGGGGGGGGGGGGAGGAAGACCTCCAAGCTCATGAGCTTGAGGAGGACAACATAAAATTTCTTTGCAGCTGTTACTTTAAAATATTTCTACTGCTGCTTTGATGCATTCTAAAGTGACAGGTTTAAAATATACTATTCTTCCTGGGTCCTCCCTTCCCAGCTGCAAGATTTCATCTTATCCCTGTTTTGAACTCCAATAAAAGTGTATTTAGAATAAAATCCTGAGCTCTTTGCCCTCCCATCTGCAGATTGCTGCCCATATGTTACATTTTGAGACATAATTTAAAAACTAGAAGAAATTAATATGTTAAAATATTTTTGGAAGTGCATTTTAAGTACTTGTAGAAGGTGCCAGATGGACAAGCAGTGGAAAGTGAAGAACTCTTTTTATCTAAAAGAGGATCTAAAACATAGGTAGCAGCAGTTCAAATCTCCCCACATGGCTTGTTAATATGTCCTAAGGTTGCCAATAGTCCCCTTATTTTTTCATCTCTGTACAAGATCAGAATTGCTGAGTGCGGCAAAAAGCAGCAAGAAATACCCCTAGCGAATGTAGGTGACTCCTGCTTATTTATTATTATGATTAATAATAATAATAATTAATGAGAGGATGGATGGGGCGGGGGTGCTAAGAAAAGTCACTTATTTTTAAATACATAGTTGGCAACCCTACGTTAACATTGACCCAGAAGAACCATCTTCTAGGAGTAAAGAGGTAGTGCTGTTTCAATGCCAATTATTTGTATGGCCCCTAAGTTGAGACTTCCATCGAGGGTAGACTCAACAGAGCTGTGGAATGTGGGAATAAGATTTAACCCCCAATGAAATTAATATAGGGCCATATTGCATTCAGTCCTTATGTCCAAAGAAGATGGAAGGAAGGGTGCAAAACCCTTCTTCTCTGACCTGATACACAGGTGATGAGCTGGACACAGTCTAATTACTTCTTCTGGTTAGTGCTGTTAGCCACCTCAGTAATGGCAGGGATCAGTCAGGGCATTAGCCCTGTCACTGTTTCAAAGACTGGCTGGTAGAACTGGCCCACTTTGGACTGGAGTGTACACTGCAACCTTCAAAGGGCATAGCTGTGGAAATGCTCTCCAGCTATCCTGGGAAACTCTGGGACACACTGGTTCTCAGAACTCATGCTGAGGCAATGCAGTTCCTCATCAGACCAATATAGGCTAGTGTCTTCATGACACAGCTGAACCCATATTTAGCATGTAAAAGTACTGAACTTGATATCCTCCACTATCCTTTTTCTCCGCTGCGGATTCTTCTTCCTTAGAATCATTTTGGCCTTCAAGTCATAAATTTATTTCACAGAAAATTTCAGCCTTTGCCTCTGTCCTTTCCCGACTGACCAGCTCTCCTTTGAGCTTGTTCTCAGTCTTCGCTCCAGACCCAGATCCACTCTGTCGGAAGCAGTGAGGTCAGTTTTACAGCAGGTAAAGGAATTCAGAGTAATGGAGGAGCAAGCTGTACTAGTACTTTGCTAAATAGTCTGAGAGTTTGTTAAAATGGGTGAAGGAGACTGGCAACCCCAGTCATGTTTGCTTTTTTCCCTGTGAGTGTACAAGGGTAAATGTAAACACGACGGCAGAGTTGGTGTTCTAAGCAGTCTGCACTGACGCTGGGTGTGGTTCAGTCACATTGACCAGAACGGTATATAGCAGTAGTCTGTGTCAACCCTTGGTTTATAAACTAATCCATTAAAACACTACAGGTTGGGCTTTTAATCAAGGAGTCATCTTGATGTCCAGAAAATTATTGCAAAAAAGCCAGTATTACATGATCAAATTGTATGCTTAAAAATCAGCAGCTCAATCTGTTGTATTAATTTTTTCTCTCTTACTGGTATTTTTTTCACCTTTTAAAATCTGTATTATCCTCTGGTCTGCTTGGAATGATATTTCTCAGTACATTCAATTAAATAATGGCAGGCATAAGGTTTCTGGTGTTTATTTAAAAATAGGTCACCAACAGTGGGTGGTTTCCGTTGTAAAAGTAATTCTGCTTACTCACTGAATGATTTTTTTTATTTGCACTAGGACAAATGTGTAACCCTGCTGTATTGAAGCTGAATTGTTCTGGGTTCTGTTTATCTACTTAACTGTCTTGCAAGCATTGCCTGCAGTAGCTCATGTATTTTTGATAGCAGCCAACCACTTACCTTAAAAGGTCCTATGATCTATAAGATTCTTTGAGATAATCCATCTGTTAAAAAACAAAAGTATCATGTGAATGCATGTAAAATCCTGCATTCAGGTGCCACTGCCATAAGCATTGGACCTCCAGTTTCAGTCCCTGAATTTCTGAGTCAAAAACTATGGCTGCAAGCATGTGTACTTCACGTGCAGGCTAGGGTTCATAGCCAGCTCAGCTGTGGATGAACATATGTTTGTGTCATGTTCTAGGTATTACTTTTAAATCTTTTGGACTGAGCTTTCAACCAATGCTTAATTTGTTCCAGGGCTTGCCAGGGCTGTGCCCTGGCACCTCTGGGCTTGGCAGTTCATAGCCCCAGCATCTCTGCATCAGTTATGAATGTAAAAACAATTGCTTGAGCCCCGGCACCTCTTTCATTATAAATTAAGCACTGCTTTTCAACAATTACGTAGAAGGGAAAGGAGCATTGTAGCACTCTTTCTGATCTTGAGAATGGACTAAGGTATTGTCAGAAGAGGACAGGAATGAATATGTAGGATTCGGGAGGGGTTTTTCTATCTTCATGTAGCTCTTCTGCTTGATGATAAAAATCATAATTCATGTTGGTGAGAGAGCAAGAGAAAGCACATATGGAACACTTTATATAAACAATATGAAAATAAGAAATGAACAAAACAATCAATGGAAATAGGAACAATTGCAAACTGTTGTAACACAGCACACTTTTTCATCTTGTACATTTAAGAAAATCATCTTTTTATCTTCAGGATTCAAATACATAGTTGTGGTCACTTGGATTGTGTTGCTGCCTCATGGGAGCTCTGTGTTGCTGCCACGGTGTCCTAAGACTCTCAGAGGGCTACAAATGCAAAGTTCAAACAAGTCCATCCTGGCCCTTAACTTCTAATTCTGGATGCATGCATCAGGAGTAACCTTGAAACTTTTGGCCTAAGATGCTACTGTAATAGAAAAGGGGAAACAGTGCTCAGCTAAGAAATGATAACATTTTCTATGGCTCTACGTGCTTTATAAATGTTAATTAAGCCTCAGAACACTACAGTGAAGTAAGCACGTTATACCTAGTTTGAAGACGGGCAAACTGAGGTCCAGAGAGTTTAAGGCTAAGGTTTCCCATTGTCTTCACTAGGAGTGGGTTAGGCCAAGACTAATCACTTTTGAAAATCCCACTCCTAGTCATTTACCCAGAGTTATTCAGCAAGGCCTGATTCTGCAACTAGCTCTGCACAGATGGACCTCTGTGCTTGGGTAGGGCCTCAGTGAAGTCAGTGGGAGATTCTAGATGTTCAGTGGAACCCACTGGTCAATGTGTGTCTCTATGCTCTATCCATAGAGGATGCAAGCTGTCAGCTAGAGAAGCTGGCTGTTCAGCTCAAGCTGTAGAAACTCATGGTTTTACCTACAGAGGTTCCTGGCTCAATCCTCAGTGTCTTGGCCAAGAGAGACATTCACACATACACATTTATAAAAATCAGAGCGCTTATTTAGACACCTAAATAAGCTCCTAAGTCCATAACTTTAGGCAGCCATTTTTTCTAAATCTTGGCTAGTATGTAGGCTGTTTTGAATCTTACCCCTAATAAATAAATATATTAGTATGTTGAAGTGCTGCTATTCTTAGAATCGCAGCATTGATGGTGTATCCTTTGCCTAGGAAAGAAACGCATCCAAGAAAGTTGTAGGTTTTCAATTCGCTTTTTCTAATTGTCATACTGTCTTCACTCCAGCTGTGAAGCTGTGTCATATTTTAGATGTGTTGCTTACTGCATGTTAAGTTTGATTCATATCATATGCTCCCATTATCCTATCCTGCTGACAACACAGTAAATGGAAATTTTGGCAAATATGTGACAGCAGCGTCGAGAAAGTGCTCGTATGTCTCCAGTAAGTTAATCAGCTTTTGATACCTGAAAACTAACTGTAACATGGCCCACAAGACTGATGGCACAATGCTGCAGTAAATTGTTTCTTAGCAGGAAATCTACAGTAGCAGTGTAATTTGGACAATGGAGCATTTGACAGCTCACCCATCAAGAGCTGTGCACCCGAGGGAAGCTGCTCACTTTCAGTTTTACATTCAGCCAAGCATTGATGAAGCAGTGGCTAAATAGGAGAATCATTTTCCAATCAAATAACAGAGTGGTTATTTATCCCATTGCCAAAAGGGTCTCTGTCAAATACTACTCTGTCAGAGTGCCATGCATTTGGCATGCTTATCCAAGAAAGCCCTGTGCTTGACTGGTTATTCTTTATGCATCAGGTAGTATAGACTTTTTTTTAAGGCCAAGGAGTTAGTGAAGATGATAAAAAGCTTTTCTGTTATATGGTCCCATCAGATTCATTAATGCAAGATGGCATAATGACAGACACAGGGAAAGCTGTTTATGGTCTTTGTGTCTGGGAGAAGATCTTGCCCGTATTTAATAGACAGAGAGAGTGATGGGACAAAAACTATACATACACAGGCTGACCTGGTTAATCAGTGTTTGGCTTATCCAGATGTCTGAGTATCCAAATGGCTTAAATGGTGATCTGTAAGCAGGGTAAACAATATTATGCATGTACTATTGACTGGTTAATCAGAATTTGTGGAGGGTTTTTAAATCCAAAATACAACTGTGGTTTAACAAGTGATTGGGATTATCCATGGTTTAATATAGATATTTCTTTTACACAAAAAGCATGATCCCTACTCAGCTTCATCCTGCAGTACAGTTCGTGTATCTGATGAATGTTGGGCATTTCTCTTACAGGTGGGATCCTGCAAGCCAATACAATTTGTACCATTTTATTTTATAGAGGGGAAAACACTATGATTTTTAATACTATTTAAACTATGTGTAAAATGAAGGACTGTAGTTGAAATCCATGTGTCATTTTACATCACTTTGCATGAATCCCACAACCTTTCCCTCTATCTGCATGTATTGTTCTTTCCACCACTACAGCACCATATTGGAGAGACCAGGAATTTTTTTTTAAATCTGTTACTTACAAAATAAAGATAATATTCAGTTTGAGAGGTGGTAGAAGAGAAATCAAGAGCATTCAGAGAAATTTATATTTCCAATGTTCAGTTACCCCTTTTGAAGGCTTTTGACTCTTTCCTTGCAATCTGTAGTGGTAAAGTTCTGAAAGAAGCTACTTATTCTGTTACCTAATCTTACAATTTCTTCTCCAGGTACAAATCTTTTAGATTAATTGGGTTAAAATTATTCTCTTACTTACTGTGACATATATCCAGAATATTTCTACTGATGAATGCTAATGGCACTAATTTGGATAAATATCAGTGCAAATAAGATGCAGTTTAGTCTATTATGTACGTACGTACGTACGTACATACATACACTGTTTTTGAAATCCTTCATTAGATGGACAGAAATTATTGACATCTCTGAAACCTGATTCAGGCATGATGAGGATACATACTTAGTAGTGAGATACCCATCCAAAGCACAATCCTTCAAACAGAATTTCCCTCTTTTTCCTGTTCATTACTATATCTATGTCACCTTGCACTTAAACTCAGTTCTTGTCCATCATCATTAGGTGTTCCCTGTATGTCATTGGGAACACAGCCATAACAGCAAAAACATCTTATGGGAAGTGAACAAGCTTTTGCATAGTACATTGTCTAGCTTGGGTAATCAGCCTGAATCCAGCTCACTGCCTGCTCGTGAAAAATCAAGGCATGTCATTTTCTTATAGCTCCCTCTTAATTTTATTCCATTCCAGATCAGATATGAACTACTGACAGATTAATGTTGACATGTCACAAAATAATTGATTTTTTTTAAAAAAATTGTCAAATCTTTCCGAGCTAAAATTTGGAAATCTCTTATCAACTTCCTAATGAGCACTTTTGTAACCTGTACAACTACTTAGCAATTCTATTGACATTTGGATGACAATACCAGATCTCCTGAGAGGTCCTGTATGCCAGGACCTGATTTATTTGCTCGACAATGACATCACTCATCACTTGGTCTTTGGAGAAGAGTATTTTCTAGAGATGAGGGCTCAAACCAAAATCTTTAGATCTGACACTTGCATCCAGATCTGGGTACAGATCTGAGATCATAGCTCAAATCTTTCTCTGCAATGTGCAGAATCCAAACACCAATCCTGAAGATGCCAACATTTAAGGAAATTCAGATTTGGATCCAGATTTTTAAACCCCAGTTTGGGAATGACTGGATCTGGGAGTGGGGTTGGGTTGTTTTTGCCCATTGTAGAGTTATTGCCTCTTGTGTAAGTATTTACACATGTGCATTCTGATTTGGTAGCACTTTACATTGGTGTAAACAGTGAGACAACGTGACAGCCAATGGAGAATCAAGACTATGAAATTCATTTCCAGGGTTTTGATTCACGATCATTTCAGGTGTTTTCTATAACAAGTTTAATTAGTTTAATATAACTTAATGCTATTACAATGGAGTTCAAAAGTTGCAAATTTCAGAATAGGTACTACAGATGATAAATTATCAATGATAAATACCGCTCCTTGTTTTCTTAAATCCCATGCAGCTTGCTGGGGCTGTCTGCACAGGGATACTGACCTTGAAAAGCACAGTTATTTAACACAGTGCGGGGAAATCAGACTGTTGTAACCCGTATGGAAAACCTGGATTTAGGGCTGTTCTGCACTATAAAACCATAGAATTAGGGGGGAACCACTTAAAACATGCTAGGGAGACTTGTACTCTTTGTACATCACACCTCCATATTAGAGATGAGGGTAACTGCAAGTGGCACTGCAGAAACCTGGGCCAGATTTAGCATGGAGGCCACACTGGGATCCCTCCGTCATATGTCTCTATGATAGAAAAAAAGCATCAACAACAAAAGAGCAGAGCATCAATAACATAGTTGATTACAATTTTCATATACACTGAAGAAGCCCAATGTTATGATTGTGAATTACTGTAATATGAAAGTAAGGCATCCGTTTGCTCCCTCTCCTTACCACTCCAGCTCAAGACTCTGTGCTTTGGAGACTTCTCATTGTAGCTAAGTGTATAGTATGGTAGAGTGATAGTATCTCTGGAGTGCTTATCTGCTATTGAGTCAGCTTCACCACTTATCGTTGGAAAAAACAAAATCTTTTCATAAGGTTTTCAATCAGGAAGCTGACTTGAGACTGACTGAAGTAACAATCTTTTACTGAAAACAATGATGCATCTTAGTATTATTGTTTGACTTTGATTTGGGGCTTACCAAAAGTCTGCTGGGACATACTGCATAAATCTCTCTGCGAGCTTGCATATCCATGCAGTGATTTTAGAAAGCAAGCACACCTAATCAGAATATCTAAGTTTTCTGGCAACAATGGCTAATACAGATTTTCTAGCAACCTGTAAAAGAAAGGTCATCTATCTGAATAATCTTCACATGCTTTCACGGGCATTTGTGTTTTTCAGATGATGCGAAATTTGTTGGTTTTGTTTTTTTAAAGATATGGACTGATTTATCTAAACTGTCGCTGTATGCTATTTACTCTATGTCATAACCTTATCTTCTGAGTGGATTTTCCAATAGTGCACAGTCTGCATCTGTGACTGAGACAAAATCAATGCTTATGGATTTGGCTGTGTAATCCTATCACTTGTCCTGCTAGATATGATTTGAAATGTAAAGTTCGTTAAGGTTTAAATGAACTTGAAGGCTCAGGTCTCTAGAGGAGTTTTTAGTTTCTTAGCGACTAATCCATTTCTTTCCTTATCTTTTTCCCCCCTCGAGTCACTCTATTTGTCTCTGTCTCCATCTCCCTCCTCAGTTAACATCCAGAAACACTTAGCCATGCTCAAAGTATTTATTAATACCCTTCTTAAATTAAAAAGAGCATCCATGTTACTAATCATGTTCCCAATAGTTGTAAAAGCAAGTGGAGCACTCTGGATCCCTCCACAGGAGTCCGAGTTAGTATTGTGCAAGGGAAAGAAAACCTTTTGCTGCTTTTATCATAAAATCAGTTACAAATCAATTGTAAGCTTCCTGAAGGATAGCATGTTATATCCTTCAATCATTTCCCTCCCCAAAATAACCCAACCCACCTCCAGCTTTGTGCTATCCTAAAGTACCTTAAATGACATGTCTTGGCACTAAGTCTTTTGAATGCAGGCTTTTTAAAGAAGCATTTAGAAATTTTATTTTTATTAGATGTTTATATTAATATTATTATGTCTCTTTATTAATTTCTGGTAGAACATGCACATCATACAATTTTAAATGATGGTGTTAATAAAGCCAGAATTACTGTATACCTCCTTAGAGGAAGCAACATAAACCTGGTATGTTTGCAAACATTGCTAGTCCCCCATTTGTAACCAGCTGTTACTTTCTGGGATTGCATTGGCAAGAAGCCACTCTTATTTGCAGAAGTAGCTAAATAGAATACTATGCTTTGGGCCTTTTCAAAAAGGTCACCTGTTTTTGGCCTTTGGACATTAAAAGCAATAACTAATTATTCTTTCATGTTTCGGTCCCTTAACATTGAGCCTAATATTGAGATGAAGTGCTGTCTCATTTTACTAATGCTTTATCCTTTTATGGATAAAGATCAGGATTGGGCTCTGAATTCTCATGTCTGCACTACACACTAAATCTCACCTTGCACTTATCATATATTTGCTGCATCCAGAGAGTGATTCTTTTTGTAGTGAGAAATAGTGACACATTCTTCAGTGTCCAACAAGCACTGTGCCTAAGATTCACATCAAACTGCAACCCCATTCACACTGAACCTAGGTTTTGCATTTTATGTATTTGTGAACTTCAGCTGTGCTTGGGAAAGTTTGGTGAATGTGGACCAAGTTAGTTCCCATCACTTTCTTCCCTTGCTCTCCTCCAACAGCCGGCCCTCCCCACAACGAGGTCACCTTTGAAGATGTCTAAAGAAGAGAGGATTTAATGGCTTGTTGAGGAATGGGCAGCTGCAGGTCTGCATGATGGTGGTGAGGAAACTGTGAAGGAGCCAGCTGTGAAAGAATCCCTTTTGGGTTTCTTAAACTTGAATCTCTAAATGAACCTACAAAGGTCAATACACTTCAGTCTCTGGGGAATTAACTCGTGTCAGTCCCCAAGCCCCTTTGTGAACTGAACCCTCAGAGGTTGCACATCCTTAATTCCCACACCCGACAAAAAGTCTGAGCCATGAAAAACATAATCCTTATTTCCCCACAGGGTCAGCATACAAGGCAGACTTTGAATCCCAAGGAATCCCAGCTAATATTTAAACTAGGAAACTGAGAGAGATTAGAAATTTCACTTTAATTTCCTTGTGAATCCAAATCCCTTGCCATAAATCAAGGCTAATTCTAATGTCGTTTGGGGTATTTCTGTTTACTTAACAGGAACGAAGCTTTAACAAGTTACTTTAGAGGAGGTGAGTTGACCTTGTTGAGGGGTGCCCTGTTCAGGACATGTCCAACAAGTAAGGCTAATATAATCTGTATGTATAGAGGGTCTCAGAATTCTTCCAGATGGCTTAGTTTTATAATCCAACTAGACAAGAGTAGTGGAGGAAGAGATAAGTAAGTGTCTCAGATCATTTATATAACACTCCCGTCCGGTTCCCAGGTACGATAGCAATTGCAAGAAGATTACTAATACGGTGATCTTTATGTCTCAGAGTGTACTGTTAGCTCAGTAGAAAATCTTACTTTGAAAATCATTATCGGTGTGGGCAGATGCCTGTTTACATATATACAGCCGATGGGCTGAGCTTTGATATAAACCTTTTCATAGTGGCAAGAATAATCCCCTGAATGACCTTCCCACAGTTCACCAGTTTAAACACACAGCCTGTGTATCAAACACATCTGGCACCATGTAGTAAAGGTTCCCCTCTGCATGAAATCGTGATGTGTGGGGAGAGGGCTTTCTCTGCTGCTGGGAGAGGTAATTCTCGCCAACAAATCATTAAGGCCCATGTGGTGTGCATATTTGTAGGAAGGCAGTGAGTTCTACTGCTGATTTATTAATAGGGATACATCAAAGCTATACATTCAGATTGTAGATCTTGATATTGAAGCCATCAGAGTTCAGAATGGGGAGTTTCTAATTCGGGGCGTTAGTTTGATGCATTTGTGGCCAGCTAAATAGTATGGCACTGGATGTGAATTTCAATTCCAAAGTTTAGGAGTTTTCTGAAATGGATTTCTGACTTGGATCCACATGCAGTTAATAACAACAATTAGCACCTACACAGAGCTTTACATCTTAACTTCATCATCTTTACAACATACTTGTGAGACAGGTGAATATTATCATTCCCATTTTACAGATGGGAAACTGAGGCACATAGGGGTTACATGATTTGCCAAAGGCTGATCAGCATGTCAGTGGCAGAGCCAGAAGTAGAACTGAGGAGCTTCTGTCTCCTGCTCTTATGTTCACCTGACAGCACATGCTGTCTCCCCTAAACAGTATTTACAAGAGCATGAGGGCAGATGCAACTGCAATAGTGGAAATCCAGGCTATGTCTACGCTTCAGGGTAAACCTGGGTCTGCCGGACACAGGCTTGTGGACTCAGTGTTTCTAAATCCATGCTTGAGCATCCACACTCCATTGTAAACCTGGGCTTACAATTGCTAGGCCCAGCTCTGTCATGCTAACACGTCCATGCTGCACTATGCAGACCTTCTGACATAGTTCTGAGGCTTGAACTGCGTCCACACGGCAAAATGACATGACTGGGACCCAAGTCACAGCGGGACTTGGGCTCTCATCCCCACCCCCTCCAGCAGAGTCCTCGTCCTCGGGTCCTGAGTGCTTGCTCACCCGAATCAGACTGATTTGTATGTGGACAGAAAAGGGGGTTGGGCTCAAACCTGAGTCAAAGCACAGACTTAGTGTGCAGCAGAGACATACCCATAGAGGCTTGAGGGTCTAAAAACTGTACCTCAGCTTTTCTCTCAAATCAAACAAGTGGCTACATTCTTCGGGAAATTTTCTTCTGGACGTTTCTCTGAAAAAATAAAATAGCTGATGCTGCTGCAGCCAGCTGTAGCAGGAGTGGTGCCTGGGATGTAAGTGCTGTTGAAGACTGTGGAAAATCATCTATTCTAGTAATTGATTGTTCAATTAGTGAAGCAAATGTTAAAAAGTTAGACAGCTCTTTTTATCAGCGGCGGCATGGAACAGTTGGTTGCAATTCATTATCAGTCTGAGGCTGAAAAACAGAATTAAAAATCTTATTTGTTATTCCTGTTGCTTATTTTTTCCTCCTCCTCTATTGTTCTTAGATTGTGTAATATAATCAGACAGCTAAGTACATGCTGTGAATAATATAAGATGGTGATTTAGCTTTGATTATTATACTGCTGGTAATAGCACTGGATAACATGAGAGCCCACAAACTTGTATACTCAGAATAACACTAGACCCTCAAATTCTTCTGAAAACGCGGGGGTAGAAAAGCAGGCGAGTCGGAGTTCATGCGGAGGAGTACTGCAAGACCTTCTTGTGCTGCTATTTCCAGTTGGCCCTCGCAATGTCATTGTGTCCAAGGTGATTGCAGTTTTGCAAAAGAATACTGAAAATGCAGTGTAAGCAAATGAATTTTTTTGACAACTCTCTGAGGTGAATTCATATTCATGATGCACTTTACGGTGTACATTTTTAAAGGTTTACTAAGTCAGTTGCAAGGAGCTTGTGATTTTCTGGCTCAGAGGGGTTACACAAATCCCTTATCGGAAGTTTCACAACAGCTGGACCTCTTCTGGGTACTTTGTTGCAATCTAGAACATTTAATTTTAAAATCTGCATTGAAAATATTGCACAGCTAATCATCCTTCCAAATTATCGATCATGGTACCTAGGGCTTCTATAGTGCTTTCCATACAAGGGTCTCAAAGTAGGTCACACACATTAATTAAGCCTCACTACGCTCCTGTCAGGTTGTATGGCAGGTACCATATTATTATCTCCATTTTTCAAATGAAGGCTACAGCTGAAGGGAGGTAGCTAATAAATGGATGTATCCATATATATGGGTCTCATTCTCTTCTACTTGAAAGAGTGCCGACTCTCTTATGCAACACTGCTGTCTGTCTCAGCATTTTTCAGTCTGCAGCCCCAGAGGTTTGGGAATTTGAACTTGCAGAGGATTTTTTTGTTCCTCTGAGTTTAAGAAAAAAATATAAGCTAGAAAGGTAGCATCAGTCAGTGGAGGGGAAGAAGGGGAACTGGGACACGGGCGCACATGCACACACACAATAGCAAGGCCCCAGTTCCCCTGGGGAGGCAATGGGGAAAGCACTTTCACAAGGGGACATGAGTGATGGCATTTGACATGGTCAGAAAAACATCTCAGGAAGGGTCTGATTCTACATCCCTGATTGACTTAAGTGGTTCAGGATCAGAGCTAAATGCTTTCATTCAAATGAATGTTTGGAAGTGAGGCATGATTAAGGAAGTAGCTGACTGGACTGGTAAGTATCTAAGATGGTGGAGGGGTCACTGAAATGCATTTTTTTTCTTCCCTGTCCCTTTAAAAGTTTGAAGTAAATAGAGTAAGATGGGTAAATATAAAATTAAAGTCAAGGTCAAAGACAAAATTATAAAACACAAAATAAGGCAAGGGGTTTGTTTTTATTGAAACAATAAGGTTTGAATTAAAGAATAAATTGAAAACTGTTGAATAAAAAATAAGAGGCAATTCACAAGATTGACCTATCCCTCAGCCTGATCATTTTGCCTGTGTTTTGTATCACATTCCTTCTCCCTTCCTTTGCCGTTGCCTTTTTCTAGATTCTAAACTCTTCAGTGAAGGAGCTATCTTTTCATGTGTGTTTCCACAATGCTCAGCATGTTGGCACCTAGTCCTGATTGAGATCTTTGAACATTACCATAATATAAATAGTAATAATTATATTAACAATATGCACACACGTAGAGGGAGTATGTAAAGTTAGACTAAATCTCAACATGATGAATTATTGGGCAGGTTATGCAGTCGTAAGCATAAGGTAAATTGCACAAGTATGCGCTCTGTGTGTGTGTGTGTGTGTGTGTGTGTAACACATACACACTGGAGAAGTAAGTGTATATGTGTGTATGGATGTGTGTATGTATATATATTCACCTGCTTCTCAAGTTATCACATAAAAGTCACCTCCACATATCTGGGATATAAAATAGCTTTTATCTACATGTATTTGTATAAATATTCTTACATTGGTGCAGAACTAAATATTGACTTTTCTGTTCAGAATTGCAGACTTGTTTTTAAAGCAACAGCAATTGTTTGAAGCTGCTCAGACATGTGGAATATGAGACTAAGTCTCAGGGCTGGTGGATTAGTGGATAAAGTGCAAGCCAGACCATTAAAGGTACATGATAAATGATCACATGGGTCTACATTATGGTAGCACAGCTCCATATTTCACACATGGATATCATGACTGCATCTCTTATAATAATAATTAGCATTTTTCTTCTTTAGAATTCAAAGCACTTTACAAAGGAGAACAGTATCAATATCCCCATTTTACCGATGTGGAAATTGAGGCTCAGAGACAGGTAGTGACTTAACCAAGGTCACCCACAAGGCTTGGGGTAGAGCCAGGAATTGAACTCCAGCCTTAGTCCTGTACCCTATGCACTAAGCTGTACTGCCTGGTTACATATATAGCTATTTAGCTGCATTAGTTGGAGGGACGATAAACGTTTTGTATCTTTCCCTGGCAGGTTAATTTAAAATAAAATGGCAGCTGCTTGAAGGGGCTCAGTGTCTTCTAAGAAGTCCAGTAAGATAGATCAGTAGGCAGAATGCAGGCAAGGCTGTCAAAGGTGTGTAGTAAATCTATTTGTCACAAGCTTCTGTAAATGATAGCTAGCCCCATCACATATTGGGTCAGATCATCAGCCAGTTAAGCTGAGTTGGCCACTGCTTTGTGTTGTCAGAGTGTATCGGTAATTCTGGCCTTTTATTCTTATGCTTGGTTTGCACTGCATGTGCAGAATGTCTGTTCAGAGGGCTGGTCTCAGTCTGGGCAAAGTTTCAAGCTGTTTTTGTAACGAATATGCTAACCTGGTTTTGGCTGGGTGGGGGTTGTCCTACAATAGCCAGAATTTGAGCCTAAAGTAAAACTGCAGGTTTCATGGTAATCAATCTCCAAATGTTGGTCGTATTCCGTGTAATTAGCTAGCAAGCTGCATGAAAGGATAATTACTACCTACTTATGTGACCGTTATCGTGGAAGTACATAAGAGTTACAGTGCATGATTATATGTATTATGTTTTGAATAAATTGGTACCAAAGGAAGAATAAATTGGGTTGGGTGAGGGAGTCTTGGTCTGTGTTAAAGGAACATATTGAAAACCACTGCTTCTTTCAACCTGGATTTTATCTTTTACAATTGGATATAGCATCTGTGATATCCTAGGGGTCTCTCATGTTCGTGGCAATATTTGTTGTTTAGCTTA
This sequence comes from Chelonia mydas, assembly GCF_015237465.2. Classification (NCBI taxonomy): domain Eukaryota; kingdom Metazoa; phylum Chordata; order Testudines; family Cheloniidae; genus Chelonia; species Chelonia mydas. The sequence continues at coordinate 26,377,299 of NC_057852.1, read as the reverse complement.
ATTTAGGCCTCAAAAACATGGAAGCCAAACACTTAGAAAGCAGCTGTTCTTCTAAATGTATTAAGCAATTTACTTTAGGTAATGTGTAGCCTATAAAATTTTGATTTTGGATTAAATAAACCGTGTCCTTCAGCATGACTATTGCACCTTGATGTTCAAAAGATGAAATATAGGCACATTTAGTGAATTTCTTCTCCAGGATGCTCCAGTGTTGAAGGGTCAATAGTTTCCTAATGAAAGCAGTCAATAGCAATTTCTCTTAGTAAGCTCAAATAAATTAGCATTAAACAACAGGCATCAATGGCTGGAGTTTTAAACAATTATATGGTTGGATTGCTACCTGCTTTAGGAAATAGCTCTAGCAGGTAATACACTGACTAGTTAATTGATGGGAAACAGTTTAATTATCCCAGTGCTCGCTGGGGGTAGAGTGTTCAAAAAAGGAGTGCAAACAACTTGGCAGCAAAGGTACAAATATTTGTGTGTCTGTGCATGCATGCATGTGTGCTTTCAACAGTGTTGATATTATGCATTTTGATTCTAAAGATGTGAAACTGAACAGATGTTTTCCTGTGCTAGGATGGGAGCTGAAGTCCCCTTCCCTCACAGTAATGAGCTATTTCACAAGTACAGTGCTCACCCTTAAAAACTTGCCAATTCTGCCTCAGGATTGATAAGGTTACATCAGTATTAACTTCTCTAGGAACCAGATCCTCAACTGGTGTAAATCAGTGTCACTCCATTGGTATCAGTTGAGCTATGCTATTTGTTGAGAATCTATTTGTTGAGCTATTTGCTGTTGAGAATCTGCCCCTCCTGTATTTAATGTAGGGTATACCTAGAATGCTGCAATACCGAGGTAGGGTTATTTAGTTATCTAGAGCAAAAACTGAGGCAGTTGTGATCCCTTAGAGAGACATTTTATGCTACAAGGTTCAAATCCAATTACTATTGAAGTCAATAAGAGTTTTTCCATAGACTTCAAATGGCTTTTGTATCAGATCCTAAGATAGTACAATAAGAGGTTTCAGCAGGGAATACTGGTAGTTACAGAAGCTGTAATAAAAATATGGTCAACCATTTCAAATTATTTGTAAGGTCTTACAAATCCCATTTAAGGTATGTGAAACAATATGCTAAGAAGAGAAAGGTCAGCTATATCTACAACACTGTAATAAAAACATGCATCTCCCCTGCTGCGCGCACACACAGAGCTAAAAGTCAATGCACACCTGTTAACTCTTGCTTATTCGTGTTTATTTTGGCCTCAGATTAAATTTTTACTTACAGTGCAGTGTCACATACGCTCCACAAGTGTGAGAGATCAGAATTTGACAGATTTCATTGTTTTGTGTACGAAATATAAACGGAAGGTTTAAAAAAGAGCCCACTCTATAATACACTCCTTTGGAAACTCTTAGAACAAACCTCTCCTGAAGAATCCTTAGATAACCCATTTCTAAATTTGCACAATCTATATCGTAGTATTGATTTGGAGTAGGCCAGGAACCGTACTACTGGCAAATTAGGGAATGAAGGAGCATTTTTAAATAAGCCTCAGATGAGATGGTGCCAGGAACGCTTCATTCATCTGGGTTCTAGTCTGGATTCATTAGATCTGAAAACAAATATGTGCACACAGCCAAAAGGGTGAGCTAAAGCATGTTTCTAAGGGCTCGCTTTATTTTACAAGCCTCTCTTTTTCAAGATGAAAAATATTTATTAAGGCTATAACTCTGAGATTTTGTTTGTTTTTCTCTTTAGTTTATTTAGTGCTGGGAGAAACTGGAGTATTGTCCACCCCAGGATAAAATTCCTCACTTTATCCACAGAACATATCCTGGGTCTCTCCTGTTCTCTGTCTCCACACAGCAGGTTTGTCTCCTAGGGACTGAAATACTTTTGTCTAAACCACATTATTGGGCTCCGCATAGTGGTAACTAGGGGGAATTTAACGGCCTGTGGTACAGAAGAGGTCAGACGAGATCATCTAATGGTCCCTTCTGCCCTGAAACTCTATGAACCTGTGAAAGAACAAATCCAGCACAGATAAACATAGTGTGAGCTTCCCCACATTGCTTCGCTACCACCGTGCCTCAGTCTTGACTGGGAGGAGCTACTTCAGATCCTTGGTATCTCATCGCAAATGCCAGTGAGTGCCACCTATGGTAAAGGTGACTTTTTGTTGGGCATACTTGTCCAATGAGAACTGGATTTTAAAAATCAACTTCTTTAATTGTTTTTATTATAATTTGTCACTTTGATACTAAACAATCATGGGGGGAAATCCATGGATCTTTACTTCCAGCAGAATAGCAGTTCAAAGTCGGGCAGTTGAACTTATTTATATTTGTAACAATACTGTGAAAAACCTAACATGAGCACAAACATCTAGGTTTTTTTGACCCTGTGTTTAGGTGAGATTTTTGTGAGAGATTTTTTTAAAACTCACTGGGAGTGATTCAGAGAACATTTCTTTGTATATTTTGATTCCTTCCTCCCCAAAAGTCTGAAATTAATTTGAGATTCATGTGAACTCAAAATGGCTAGAGAATCTTGGAAGCAGGAACCAGAAACCTTCTGTGAGATGTTCACATGTTTCATCAGATTCCCCAGACAAGGTTGGTGAAAACCCATTTAATCTCTTCTGTAAGATTCCTCACATCACCATCACCCTTTCCAAATGTGGACAAGAATATGTTCTTTCAGGTTTATTACAGGTTTCAAAAGCATACACGCTGCCATGATGAAGACTATGTGACAGTATAGAGATAAATATGGTATATAAGTATCTAGAGAGGTAGGTAGAGATGCTATTATTGTGTGTATCACTGTAGGGCCTAGAGCCCTAGTCCTGGGCCAGAACCCTATTGTGTTAGGTGCTGCACCCTAACATTGGAAAGACGTAGACCACATGAAAATGACCTTTCGCCAAAACAGCGTCTTTGCTTAAATGTAGGGAAAAAAACCATGCGTAACTCCTAGTCTGCTTGTCCACTCATTTAGAAACTTGCATGGGGGTGGGAGTAGGGGGGGATAAACAAGGACAAACCCTGTATGAGTTAATTATTGAGCTAGAGGCCAATTCACTACATACACTATTGATTAGATGCTGAACTGAAAGATGTATGAGTTCATGAGGCTAATACCAAATACATGTGTTACTTCTTGCTTGGATGGTTTAAAGATTAGCTTGTTGTCTAATAACATCTCAAGAAATTCTAACTCTGTGAACAATGTGAAAATAAGCCCACAGAGCAAAATAAATTTGGGATGAGGGATGGAAAAACAGTTTTATTTATATACTACTACTACTACAAGCAGTTAAATTATTGTGTCAGTTATTAAGACCCACACTTTCTTTGATGGGGAAGGTAAAGTAACATTATATATCATGTACTTTCAGAACAGTTATTCGATAGATACAGAAATTCTATCTGAGGCATGGATGGGCTATTGAAGTGTTGATTTTTATTCATGGATGGTCTACAGATCCATCCAGTAGAGTAAACTGTTAAGGAAAAATTCTTCAGTCTGATGCATTCCACAGGTCTCTTATCCACAGTGCACATCTCTGTTACATATTCTGCATTAATTCTCTGCTGATATTAATGGAAGTTCCATGCCCACAAGGTCTCTGCCGTAGAGATCTGCCCTGCCGATCAGAGAGAATGTTGCTCTTAGTCAACCATGATTTTATGAATAACCAGACAGAGAATTACAAATATCTCTGCCTCATGTGGCACTATTGAAATCTAGTTCAGATACGGTTGAGTCTGGGTTATATTTGTCAGAGGAGTACTGAGAAAAATGAAATTGGGTGTTTTCAGGATGGTGTATGATTCCATGCCCACAGAACTTCATTGTCATCTGTGATACTGCATGGGGGCATGTTCACATGGATTTAACAATCATAAGCAGCAGGGATAGAACTCAGGATCTTTCACATCAAAAATACAGGCCCTTACCACTTGAGCTAAAGGAGAATTTCCATTAAGGCAAGCTAACAGAGGGAAAGGTAGTCATAAACATGAGTGTGTATTCTCTACGGTATAGGACAGCGGTAAACATTCCTGATTGCAAGTACATTTCAGTGTGTTGGATCAAATTCTTCTGCTCTAAGCTATTGTAGGACAAATTATTCTGAGGCATTTTCAGACAGACTCTTGGCTGATATAAATCAGCAATTTACAGCAGCTGAGTATTTGGCCCTCCATGACTTGGCCAATGTCTCCAAGCTATGATTGGGTTTGAAGCTAAGAGTACATATCAATAATTTAGGGTATACTTCAGTGATGGTGCAATTATCCCAAATAAAGTGTTATAAATGCCAGCAATTCAAAGTTAAGGTACCACCTAAAAGAAAGCCACTCGTGTTAAGATATGGAAATTCACTATTAGGGTCCCCGAAGCAAACTTAATTTTTCCCTATAGTGACACCACACAACAACGCGATGAGTATGATTAAAGCATTTTAGTGTTTGTGGTCCCACATTATTTTTTTCATTTCCCCCCCTACCATTACTGTGCCATTACAGAGTTTTTCCTCTTTCCTGCAGCCCTGTATGTTCCCCTTACACACTGTGACGGGGCAAGGTCAGATGGCTATAGAAAAGTAGTGGGAGATAGATATATTAGCTCCAGGCTAAACAAATCCCTGGTACCAGGTTAAGTGAAATGGAAGCTGCTCCAGGTCAATTCATAAACCAGTCGGAGAACACTTCAATCTCCCTGCTCACGCGATTACAGACATGAAAGTTGTGATATTGCAACAGAAAAACTTCAAAACCAGACTCCAGCGAGAGACTGCTGAATTGGAATTCATTTGCAAATTGGATACAATTAACTTAGGCTTGAATAGAGACTGGGAGTGGCTAAGTCATTATGCAAGGTAACCTATTTCCCCTTGTTTTTTCCTACCCCCCCCCACCCCCCACTGTTCCTCAGACTTTCTTGTTAAACTCTGGATTTGTGCTGGAAATGGCCCACCTTGATTATCATACACATTGTAAGGAGAGTGATCACTTTAGATAAGCTATTACCAGCAGGAGAGTGGGGTGGGGGAAGAGAAAACCTTCTGAAGTGATAAACACCCATTTTTTCATGGTCTGTGTGTATAAAACATCCTCACTGCATTTTCCACTTTATGCATCCGATAAAGTGAGCTGTAGCTCATGAAAGCTTATGCTCAGATAAATTGGTTAGTCTCTAAGGTGCCACAAGTACTCCTTTTCTTTTTCCAGGTCAATTAAGACACCTGGGGCCAATTAAGAACTTTCCAGAAGGCAGGGAGAATGCTAGGTTGATTGGGACACCTGAAGCCAATCAGGGGCTGGCTGAAACTAGTTAAAAGCCTCCCAGTCAGTCAGGTGGGGGTGCATGTCAGGAGCTGTGGGAGGAAGTTGTGCTGTTGGAGAGGCTGAGTAGTACACACCATATCAGGCACAAGGAAGGAGGCCCTGAGGTAAGGGTGAAGTGGAGCTTGAGGAAGTGAGGGCTGCTGTGGGGCAAGTAGCCCAGGGAATTGTACATGTCATGTTTCTAAAAGGTCAGCTACCCTAGCTGATACTATTAGGGTCCCTGGGCTGGAGCCTGTAGTAGAGGATGGGCCTGGGCTCCTCCTCCCCCCCCCCACCTTTGCCCCCTGATTAATCACTGAGACTGGGAGACAACAGACACTGTGCAAAGAAGGATAACTTCTCCTCACCTCCCTTGCTGGCTTATGATGAAAATGGCTCAGTAGACTGTGATCCTTGTCTCTAGAGAAAGAAGGGTTATGTGGAGGGTCACAGTGAGCCTCTGAGGCTAGCGAAATCCGCCAGGAAATGCGGGACCCACAGCGGCAAGGACAGAGCTTTGTCACAATACACACTCTCTCTCTCTCTCTCTCTCTCTCTCTCTTTCCTGCAGCTCCCTACATTCCCCTTACACTTACACACACACACACACCCCAGATTTCCTCTCCCTCCTGTATTCCCTCAACACCCTTAGTTCCCACTATGTAGTACTGGTGCAACTGTTGAAAAGAAATATTTAGGGTTAATGGTCTTTTTGTGCCATTGATTTTTATGACTGGAAGTTTATCTGTCTTCTACAGAGGCTGGTGCATAAAAATCTCGAGAAACTCATGAAGAATTGCTCCCTCTCAGCATGGCTGCCATCTTCCATTGTTCTCAAGGGACTGAGGCAAAAGCTTCCCTTTAAGGTTCCCCATTTTATAGTGACCACTTCCTCCCATTTGTTTCCAGTGAAAGTGAAATCATCATTGCTAAGAGCACCCTATGGCCTCAGTCCCACTGTGAACAATGGGAGACAGATGGGAGACTTCTCAAAATGGCCATCTACTCTGGGCAAGTTATGACCTCAGTCCCATTGAAAACAATAGAAGATGGCAGCCATTTTGAAGGAAGGCAGTTCTACCTGGAATTCTCTGCAGTGGACTTGTCAGCCCCTACTGAAGAATAACCTTTCAGTTATGAATAGTAACAGGAAAAATTACCATTAATCCTAAAAGATTGTCATCAATATTTCAGTGAGATTTAACTATAAGAGAAGTATGAAGCGTCTGCATTATTCTGTTATAAAGATCATTGGGAAGAAAGACACAGTCTGGCATCATATGCCAAATTACTTAAAAGACCCATTTTAAAATTAGTTTTAACTCATAAACTAACCAGTTTACTTCCATAGCCTCAGAAAATTAATTCTTTGTTCAAAGAGTAAGTGCTGTAATTTTGCAAAGTGGTAGAATCCCTACTTTTTGTGTGAAACTCAACTCAACCACTATTCTAGCCACTATACATACATGTAGTAAGAGAGTCTTTGCATCAGAGAATATACAGTCTAAGCAGATAAGATGCATAAAGGGTAGGAGAAAGAGAGAATTATTATCCCCATTTTACAGATGGAGAACTGAGGTACAGAGCAAATAAGTAGCTTGCCTGAAGTTCATACAAGGAGTCTGTGGTGGAGCTGGGGATTAAACCCACATCTACTGAGTTCCCATTTGGGGCCTTACCGAGAATGCTATCCTTCTGCATAAATAACATACATCAATGTTACATTTCACTCAGGACCTCACTGTCTTACTCGTGCTACATTGGATTGGTTGGGACTCATATCCTCTGCAAGAACTTTAGCTTTTTATTTTCATGCCCAGTGGAAATCCTATTTACTTAGTCCTCCAGGGTTCAGTTTTTCAAAGGCAACTTCAGCATGCTGGGAAGGCATATAAGGAATTCGCATCATATTTAAGGGCATGATCAATCTGACTGGCACATCATTATATATAGAATTTACTCATTATTATGGTATCATTGCAGTGAGGGACACAGCTGTGAGAGAACTCTTGGTAACTATAATATAGAGCTCTTTCAAATTTCCTGGCAAATCTGAAATATTCAGCACACAGTTTGCTTTACAGCTATGATAATCAGATGTTCCATAATGATGCGCGATTGAAAAATGCTGCCATAAACCCTAGCCCACCCATCTCTACCCCCACAAGAAAATTATTTCACATTAATGGGCATCTTAGCTGATTTTTCTCTTGTATTATGTGGAGCTTCATCCAGGCAGCTGGGTTGTATTAAATGCCTACTATGTTTACTCTAGGGCATAAATCCCAGCAGTGACATCCATTCATTGGACTAGTCTTGAGTCTCCTCAGAAATACTCTTGGTGCCCCACAGTGGTTGCAGCTTTGATGGCTCTGAGTTTAGAGCAAACCCTCAGAAGTCTCCAGTTTTGAGCATGCCTGACGCAACAGGAGCTGTCACTACCATGTGAGACAGTGACCACATGAGGGCTTTCCTCTCCTTCACTTTTCTCAAAATGAAGTAAGAACTGTCCTCAGCACAGTCACTGCAAGGATAAATAATAGGCAATTCACAGTGTGTGCTGTTATGATTCTCTTGATATTGACTGGCAGTACCAGGACACTGCAGAATTAGCTTTGTCTAGCCAGCAGCTGATCATCAGTGACAGCCCTAATAGTGCTTATGTCAGGAGATGAGCAAAAAGCTGCCACAAATGGATCACATATATAGAGAGAGATAATTGCTTTGAAAGCAAATTTGCTAATAGAAGCATAGGAGAAAAATGACAGAAAGAAACAGGTTATCACATGCTGAATTTCCCTAGCTTTTTTTTTTTTTTAATTGGAACTCTGTCTCTGGAGAATCCAATTTAGAAAGCTGTCAGGGGAGTAATAATTAATAATAATTACAATGATGAATTGTGTTTTGCCTAAATAAGGATCAAGGCTCAAAATGGGTATATCCATCTCAGGTCAGAAGTGACTGAAAGTTGTTACCCGTCCGATGGCATTTTGGGGTATTCTTATTATCATTTATATAGCACCATGGGAGAGCATTGCATGCACTTTGTAGGCAAGTGAAAAACAAAGGGCATTGCCTTAGAGGTTATAAAAGTTAAGGACCAAGTTTATGTCCTACACGAATTATCCTTCGGGAGGGGAGTGAAAATGCTGCAAGTTTCGGCTCACTGAGATTCCTGCTTATTCCTACATTACAAAAGAATGTTTGCAGAAGGAGATGATTCTGGACCTTCAACCCACGATTCCTCAAGATCTGTGTAGACAGGGACACCTGTGTAGAGGCCCGAGCCCCCGAACAGCAAAGCTGCAGAGTTACTCATGTGAGTCAGGGTTTGCAAAAAGGGGCAGTATATCAAAATGGTTGTGATACGGTATAATGAAGGAACTGAAAACTGAGTTGTCACAGCAACTACATAGGGGAAAGGAAATGGAAAAAAAACTCCTAAAGTAAAGAGAAATGCATAAAGTTAGCACATGAGGCAGTAAAGCAGAAAGTAAATATTGTGAGGCAAACTGTACCAAATACTGGTATGAATCTTTCTTTCACTGAAGTCGACAGGAGGTTCTGTGTGAGGTCAGTGGAAGCAGGATCAGGCTCAACATATATAAAGCCAGAGAGTGAGTATTTCTGTGAAAATTAATAATCCTATTATAGCTCTTTTGTTTCAGTGGAAGGAATGTAATGAAAAAATTACATTTTGAAAAAATTAATTGCAAATTTTCCCTCCTGCATTTTGTTTTTGGGTTTGGTGGGGTTTTTGTTTGTTTGTTTTTATTAAGACCGACAACAAACAGTGAATTGTACTGTCTGCTGCAACAGGGTATTCCCAGAGCAGTGGTACTATCACAGATGCTGATGTACAAACACAAATATTACATATAAATGGCTACAGTGTGGTTATAGAGAATGAGAGCTATGATGATTTACAGAAGCAAGGGACGGGCCCGATATGTTTATATCCATATAGCTCTATAAACTCTTGTTTACACACACCCACCCAATTCCAGATCAATTCAAAATCCAGGTGAAAACTAACATATTTAGGATGGAAGGGAGCAGTTCTAGGCTTCGGAGCATTTCCCCACCAGGGTAATGGTTTGTATCTAGCCCAAGGTGGAACAACTGAAAACTGTTACGATCTGAAGGATATCTAATGCCTCTGTGAAGTGAATTTGTGGTCTCCGTATCATTTTTAGTGGACACTTGTCTACCTCAGCATCTCTAAAACCCAGCTTCTAAATTGGCAATAATTTGCAGTTTCAGCAGAGAGGCCACAGATTAAATTGGTTCAGAGACATAGGCTGAGATTTTTCAAAGCAGTCTAGACAAGTTGATTTTGATGGAAGATTTGTGTCTAAACCACCTAGGCTGCATTGAAAATCTCAGCCAAAATGACACTTAACTCAAGAGATGCTCCATCCAGGTGAGTACTAAGGTTGGTGTACAGAGAAAGCACTGGCCTGGAACTTGGGAAACCTGGCCTTGATTCCTGCCTCAGCCACAAACTTCCTTTTTGGCTTTGGACAAGGTACTCAGGGTATGCCTACACTGCAATTAAAAATGGCTCACAGAGCTTGGTCTGCAGGGCTGGAGCCTGGGTTCTAGGACCCTCTGAGCTGGAATGTTTACATCACAATTAAACATCTTCGCAGCCTGAGCCTGAGTCAGCTGGCACAGGCCAGCTGTGGGTTTCTAATTGCAGTGTAGACATACCCTCTGTCTACCCTGTGCTTCGGTTCTCCATCTGTAAGAAATGGGGATAATTATTTTCCTACCTCTCAGGGGTGTGGGGCAGAGAAAATCCATTACTGATTGTGAGATGCTTAGAAAGTATGGTAATGAGGGCCAGAGAGGTAGGTATATAGGAGAGGACTGATGCATCTTTGGTGGCGGTTGTGCTGCTGCCCTGGTTGTACTTGTCCTGTGGATAAATCAAGGATTCTGGAGCTGTCAAACTGGTGTTTTTGCTAGCAGTCATTTACATTAAAAAGACATAAAAGGAAAAAGATGGTTGTTGGGGGGAGCAATTGTTTTCAAGCTTCTAAATAATAACTATTACAACTAATGGAAAATGGAAAAAGAAAAGGAAATAAAAACTATTTAAAATATTTCATAGAAATCATAGCATATCAGAGTTGGAAGGGACCTCAGGAGGTGATCTAGTCCAACCCCCTGCTCAAAGCAGGACCAATCCCCAATTTTTGCCCCAGATCCCAAATGGCCCCCTCAAGGATTAAACTCACAACCCGGGCTTTAGCAGGCCAATGCTCAAACCACTGAGCTATCCCTCCCTGAGCTATCCCTCCTCTTTTCTTCATATTATTCTTTTAACAAGGATTAATATGGAAGGTGAATATCTCCACAGCTGACTGCTGTGATTGGTGCTGAAATCATTTATGGTTGGATCAGTTTTCACACTTGTCATCAATTGTTTGGGACTTTGCATTATTTAAACGCAAAGTACAGCTTCATATTCATGATTTCCTTAATTCCACATTCTGTTCCATAGCTTGGGGTTCCACAGAGCAGTTACCACATGCTTGAGCAATGAATAACAAGTTGCTGTCTCTGAATCGCTAGGGCCAGTAATGCATGAGCTGCAGGTGAAGGCATTAATCTCCTTAGCTATCCAGAAATGAACTGTCATGTACAGCAACTTGTTCTTTGCTGCTGCTCCTACATATTTCCCCTCCACCCACTCCCAGTTTTCTTTTCAGATATATTAAACAAATACTTGTGGAGTTGACATTTTCTGACTGACAGTCTCTTATTGGCACTTTGCTTGCTGGCAGGGGATGCTATGTATCCCAGGGATCTGGGCGCTGCAGTTTAAGGGGCATCAAACAGTAAAAGGTTTGAGACGCAGCTAGTTGCTGATGATGCAGGAGGAGGAGCTGTATCATGGATCTGAGGTATTGATTCGCCAGTCAGTTCCTCAGGTCACATCACCAGAGGGAAGCTACAGAAAGGGCGTTCATGACCGAAGACCCTGTTTTTGAGCTGGGGATGTAGTATTCTGGGGAGCATCCCACAGGTTGATATCATCCCAGTGTAATCTCAATTGACCTCTGTCAGTCGGTTGACTGGTTTCCAATAAATTAAATATCTTCGCAGCCAACATCAAGACACCACTTGTCCACTTTGCTCCAAGTTTAAAATACAGTGGTATATCTGGTGAAAGGGATAATCTCCATTCAGAAGGGAGTGGTGATTTCCAGCCTAGCTTTGGCATTTCAAAACGATTGTCAGTGTAGTGGCAGAGAGATTTTATTCAAGTTTTTAAAAAATATCGTACATTGTGGGGGGGTTGGTATCAATAGGGTGATGCCAATGTACGACATCTCGCCAAGTAACAGGGATGGGTTTGGGGAAAGACGGTAACTTTGGAAAGGCCAGACCTGGCAACAGCTCAGCCTCCTGAGGCAAAGTGCTGACTGCCATGTCCTCACAGTACCTGTGGGCAGCTGTGCTGCGATACATCTTGGCATCATCTTAAAGTACAGTGGGAACTGAACCAAAACACTCCCTTTGCCTCAAGTGTTAACAGCAAGCAAGGAGATGAGGTTTCTTGCACACCGTGGATGTTAAATACTATCCAAATGCACAGGGGCTTTTTTAATTTAGATATTAATTTATTTATATGCTGTGCTTATGCCACTTAAGATGAAATGTGGCTCAGAGCATAAAATCAAACCATTGTAAGTGACCTTTTAAGAGTAAGCCTTCTCTTTCAGTGGCGAATAATTAATGTTATATGTGTTCCAGCCCCTCTGCCCCAAGACCTGGGCAATCATGAAATGTGACCTTTTCGCCGTCTATTTACAGATGTACTGTGTGCGGCTGACCACGAATTAGAAATCTGCTGAATGAGACCAGCTAAGCTCATGTTAGGTTTGTGTTGTTCAAACTAGTGTTGCCAAGTCTGGCAGAAAATTTACCCCAAAATCGCTAGAAAACCAGCTCAGATTATGATTGTTGATTTGACACTCAGTACTAGGTCTGAACTCACTTATGCCTGTGTGAATCAGGATTAGTTCCCATTTAACTCCGTGATGTTTTACATGTGTGTAACTGGTGTGAGTGAGACTAGAATGACACCTGTAGTCTAGTCAATAATTCGGTAGATAGAGTAAATGAGAGCTGACAGAGCAAATTAAGATTGTTGTTGGCTTCTGGGGTAGTACTTGACCATTCCCTGGCTCTTCTTATTGGCTTCCAGAGCTACAACTACACATTTTTTCCCCATCTCAATAACCCAGGAAGATTTCTGAAAAGGAAGAGTGGTTATGGTGCTACTAGGCCTGAAATAGAAGAGACAGGGTAAGACAGAAAGTGATAAGGGGAGGATAGAGATGGGGGATAGAAAGAATGGAGCGAAGACGGGAGAAGAGAAGGATGAAGGCTAGAAAAGGAAGAAGAGACAAGGATGCACAAAGAGGTGACTAAAAAAAGGGACTAGGATGAAGAGCAGAAGAGAAGAGGTGGTTAGAGGAGAACAGAAGAAAGATGTGGAAAAAACAAGAGAGAAAGGAAGTGAGAGAACCTTCCCAGGCTTGTCAACTCTGTTTTTTTTTTTTTTTAAATAGAGTGTTCCTTGCTGAGCAGACATTGGAGGCAATCCTCCAGTCTCTCAGTGTGTCAGCCAGAATTTCACTCCCCAATGTGGGCCTGCAGTGCCTGTGAGATAATAGTAAAAATACCTGTGATCACAGGCGCCAACTTCTCCTGGCACCAATGGGTGCTCAACCCTCTCCCACCCCTGGCCCTGCCCTGACTCCACCCCTCCCCAGCCCCCTCGCAACTCTGCCCCGCCCCATTCCAACCCCTTCCCCAAAGTCCCCACCCCAACTCCGCCCCCTCCCTGCCCCTATTGGACTCCTTCCCCAAATCCCTGCCTCTTCCCCGCCTCCTCCACTGAGCATGCTGCATTCCCACTCCTCCCCGCTCCCTCCCACAGCTTGTTATGCCGCGAAACGGCTGTTTTGCGGTGGCAAGTACTGGGAGGAGAAACAGGGATGTGGCACGCTCAGGGGAGGAGGTGGAGGCAGAGGTGAGATGGGGCGGGGCCGGGAGCTTGGCAGTTTTTCCCCGTGGGTGCTCCAGCCCCTACGCCTGTGATCTATACTCCTAGCTGTAGGACAGAACTCAGAGAAAATCATGTAACGCTAGGAAGCAAAGAACAAATGAACTAGGACTGAGCGCTACAGAACAAGTTCAGTGAGGACTTCAAATTAATTAAATCTCTCTCATTCGTCTTTTACATTTAATTTTTCTTTACATTTATTATTAATTCATTTGTGTCTTCATCCACTTATTTAAGTAAAAAGAAAAGGAGGACCTGTGGCATCTTAGAGACTAACAAATTTATTTGAGCATAAGCCATCCGATGAAGTGAGCTGTAGCTCACGGAAGCTTATGCTCAAATAAATTTTTTGGTCTCTAAGGTGCCACAAGTCTGCCTTTTCTTTTTGCGGAGACAGACTAACACGGCTGCTACTCTGAAACCTGTCATTATTTAAGTAAGTCTACACTTAAAAAACCAAAGGTAACCCATTCATTGCTATATATTGCTGAGGGCGCCGATGGAATGCAGTGGTGCTTTTAATGGAGATGGTTGAATCTCAAGAAGGTTTTGAAGTTTGGATCAGATCAAGACTTGAGTAAGGCCATGTGTCAGAGTCTCACATTTTCAAAACATGGTCTGCAACGGCAGGTTCACAATAGTTGAACAGTTAATTTGTTCATTTGTTCACGCAAGGAAGGCAACTGCAGGCACAAATGGATATGCATGCAAAATTTGCGCATGTACATTTTTGGCCAGGTTAAGGCTGTCTTTGAAAAGAAAGAATGGCCCTGAATATTTGATGCAAATTTTATCTGAACCTTTGGGATCTGCAAAATGAGGTAGAAATCTCATCTCACTTTTGATTCATGCTACTAGGAATTGTCTAGCTATAAATACCTCCATCAGACTTTCTCACACTATGTTGTCATGTTCGCTTTCAGAACAGCTCTTGAAATTATAATGTAATAATTTTATACTGTTATGATTATTACTGAAACCTAAAAAAATCTTTGGGTTGGTTCTGATTTTGTCCAAACCAGAGTGCACAGCTCATAACAAGTAACATATCCTCGTGGCTAGAGCACAAAACTGCAAATCAAGGTACTTGGGCCCTGTCCCTGCAGTTTGTGCCATGTGGGCAGACCTCTGTGCCAACGTGAAGTCCTAGTGGTATCCATTCACACATGTGGAACATACCTTTGAATTCTGTTTTTAACTTTGCTGAGTTAAGAACATTTGCTGTGTGATCAGGTTTCCAATTCTCACCTTCTTCAAGTGTTTTTTGAGATTCCTGGATGAAAGCTACTATATAAAAAGTAGTATTCATTATTATTAATTTATCCCTAGTACTCTGAAGTCGCAGTGATAACATACTTTGTGTATGTGACAGCAGTGACAGTTTATTTTTTCTACATGTACTAGATAAATTAGGCAGCAGTAGAACAGTTAACATGCTCATTATTATTACTTACATTACAACAGTGCCTAGCTCAGATCGGGGTCTCATGGCCAATATCATCATCGGTAAACATAGTAAGAAAAAGTCTTGCCCCATAGAACTTTAATGAGTACTTGACAGGACAGACAAAGGAAGAACTATTAAGCCCATTCTGCTGATTCAGAACTGAAACACAGTAAGTGTGTGGCCGAGGCAGGAACTAATCTCCCATTTCCCGAGTCTTAGTCCAGTCTCTGAACCACAAAACCATTTGTTCTTCCTCAAAAGGGACAGGCTGGTACTGTTCTCAGCTCCTTCGAAGGGTCAGTGTTGGAACTGCACTTGGGAGCTTCTGCTTACTATGGGTACTACTGAATTCTCAAAATTGACTCCTTTCCTCTTGATTTCCCATATTTGGTTTTAGGGCATGTCTACACTAGAGAGCTTACGGTGGCACCGTTGTACCAATGCAGCTATGCTGCTGTAAGATCTCTCATGTAGCTGCTCTGTGCCAATGGGAGAGACCTCTCCTGTTGACATAATTAAACCACCCCCAATGAGCGGCAGTAACTATGTCAGCAGGAGAAGCTCTCCCGCTGACATAGCACTCTGCATACTACTACTTATGCCGGTTTAACATTTGTCACTCAGGGGTCTATGTTTTTCACGCCCTTGAGCGACAGAAATTTTGCCGACATCAGTGGTAGCGTAGATGTGGCCTTCGAGTAGCTTGTTTTGGGTGTGGCTGGCCATGGGGTTAAGTTGGGCAGAAAGGGCAGAAATGGGGGAAGTTGAGGATTTGCTGGCCAAGGCAGGAGACTGTGTATTTTTTAGCCAGCAGCTTTCATAAATACTACATCATGAGTCTATGAATCCTTCTCTTCACAGGGCTGTTTCATAACACGGCCAACAACTTCCATTTGAGGCAGCTTTTGTGTAAGACTTCAGGGGATTAAAAAGTTAACTCTGCACAAGAACTTTAACTGAACCCTTAGGGGGTGGGGGTGAGGCAAAAGTCAGGGGCCTGCTGGCTGAGGTTGCCCTCCTTGGTTGAGTAAATTGGAGCTGGAGAGTAACAAATCAGCAAGACGTAGAAAGGGAGAGTGGATGAAATTAGTCACTGTAGGGGGAAAATTGCAATCTGTAACCAAATACTGCTATACATCAGGCCTTTCATGAACTTTTGAAATAGGTCTATGAATTTAGATTGTTTCTGAAAGTCATATGAGCCATACTGTATTGTACTATCCCACTGTGAGCCCTGAAATCAATCCGTTGCTGTTTCCAGTTCTAGAAAAGGATATGGTGTTAATATCAATGCACTAGCTGTATTCTCCTCACATTTTTTCACTTGCCGAGTTTGTTGGTGGGAGGCGTGGGGGGAGGAGGGGACTTGCTCAGGGAGAGGAAAGGATACACTTTCCTGGATTTAAATACGTGCTCCAACAGCTACATTGTCTATGCATCTCCTCAAATGAACAACATCCTCTGCATGGAGGAGACTAGCCATTTAACTTATTGTATGTATTCTAAAAATACACGAGCATTACACTTTTTCATTTTTCTTCATAGGGAAGAATAGGTTTGATTTTTTGCATGAAGATTTCAGGTGCACGCCCACTTCTTTCCATTTGAGAGCACTGAAAGCCACAGTAGTTCCAACAGTCCTGTGTTTTTCATCTGCCTAATGACTCTTCTGTAGTTGCAAAACGAACTGATAGTTTAAAAAAAATGTCTACGCCACATTTCTGATTCCAGACTGCAGTTCATGTTCTTCCATCTAGTTGCCTAAGTACCTGGATGTCTAATTTAATAATGAGATATTTATCTTATTTTTTTCCCTTTACCAAGGCTGGCAGACAGAAGCCATCCCTCTTGTCTTTCCCCACCCTGTAGAATTTAGCTAATGGATTTCTAATGTAATTTGAACTTCTGCTGAGATAAATCAGTCACATATAAAAGAATTTATGGTTCTTGAAAAATTGGCCATAGATACAATCAGATAACTAGTGCTGGGCAAATAACAGTGGTCATTAAGATCCAAGGAAGAAAGTAGTGAATTGGGGCTTTTAAGTAACACTTGTTCATAGGAAAGGTATAGTTGTGTATCCACCTTTTGACCTGTGGTATTAATGGCTGCCTGAGGTGAATTCAGATACTTGGGGTGAAATTCGGGCCCTACTGAAGTCAATGGCAAAGCTCCCATTGACTTCAGTAGGACCAGGATTTCACTCTTGCCATTTTCTGGATGCCCTGACTTCTGTGTGCTTTCTCCTTCATGTTTGCTTCAGGTTTTGTGCTGTTGATTACAAATTTGTCATCTAGAGTAATTCTGCACATTGAAGAAGGAGCTGGGGGATTCAGGTTTTTTTTCCGCTTTACATATACAATAAGTTTGGGGTGACCAGATGTCCCTATAAAATCAGGACAGTCCCGATATTTGGGGCTTTGTCTTGTATTGGCACCGATTACCACCCCCGTGCCCCTGGTTCCGATTTTTCATACTTGCTACGTGGTCACCCTAAATGAGTTGGAGTGTTACCTATCTAGGTATTTATATATGCTCCCCCTCACTATAGTACTAGATTTTCTCAGGCTACCCATGTGAGGTAGGGAAGTATTATTATCTCCATTTATCACCTGGGTTCATAAGCACAGAGATTAAGTGATATCTATTTCCTGAGTCCCAGTTTAGTGCTTTTACCACAAGACCATCCCACTGAGCCAGTATTTCAGGCACAGGTTAGCATCCAGAGTATGATCCCACTAAAGAGATCAGTTTTCCATTGCAGGTTGCTCATGTTTTGATGGAGATCCACAATGTCCCTCCAGACTTCAGTGGTCTTAATTATGTAAAGTTTTTACCACCACCTCAAACTCAGAAAAAGAGTGGTATTGAAAGCAGCAGCAACTCTCTGGGTAGAAGCAAACTGGAGGGAAATACACAGAATTTATTTCGGTTTGGGAAGGTGGTGGTAAAAATAGTCACTCTTGGCAGAGCTAGAAGACTGAACTTATAGCTCTAAAATGCTGGCTTGTAAACTCCAGCTGTCTTCTCATTCTGTTCATTCTATATATGTTTATGTACTGTGCTCACCACCATAGTATCTAAGCTCCTTCTCACAGTGCATTAAGCAACATGACTAACATCTGTCATGTGGTTTGTTCTCTCATCTCCTCCCCATGTTACTATGTATTTCTGTTAAATAAGGCAAGGTAAAAGAATTTCATCTTACACTTGGAAAGGAAAGTGGTGATATTTGTGATGATCCTCAGATCCTGCGGGAGTCTGTTCCCACTCCCAGGAAAGTTCTTTCTCCTGCACTGATAAGTTTTACCCTTATTGCAAAGAGTTCTATTGTGTCAGAGGAGTGGAGTTATCAATCAACGTCTTCATCCCCAGAGCTTTAAGTGGTTAGTTACGTTGGGCCCACATCATGGAGCATCTTGAAGATAAGGACCAAGACCTTGAGCTTGATTGAGAATTCAAAGGGGAAGCCAGTGTAGATAGATGAGGACAGGTGTGTCGTGGTTACAGTAGTCTGTGTTACTGAGAAGATGTGCTGCAGCGTTCTGTACTAGCTGGCGATTCCTAATTCCTGAAGGCTTTGTGCCCAAAACCAAAACTCATGAACTAAGAAAATAGGTGCAAAGTGCAACATAAATTTACAGATCCTCTGGCTTGGAGGACAAGATAGGATTCCTTTCAGCAAAAAGCAGTTCTCAACCTATGCCATCTCGATAGACCAAGATATCAAACTACATTCTGCCATATGGAATGATTTTAGAGCTGGTCCCCATATCCACATGCGCACAGATGAGGATAAGTAGTTTTTGATCGAGCATCCCTTCCAGTAAGTGCGTGAATCATGGAAAGTTATATTTGGAAGGGCAAGATCATAGAATCATAGAATATCAGAGTTGGAAGGGACCTCTGGAGCTCATCTAGTCCAACCCCCTGCCCAGAGCAGGACCAATCCCCAACTAAATCATCCCAGCCAGGGCTTTGTCAAGCCTGACCTTAAAAACTTCTAAGGAAGGAGATTCCACCACCTCCCTAGGTAACGCATTCCAGTGTTTTACCACCCTCCTAGGGAAAAAGTTTTTCCTAATATCCAACCTAAATCTCCCCCACTGCAACTTGAGACCATTACTCCTTGTCCTGTCATCTGCTATCACTGAGAATAGTCTAGATCCATCCTCTTTGGATCCACCTTTCAGGTAATTAAGAGCAGCTATGAAATCCCCCCTCATTCTTCTCTTCCGTAGACTAAACAATCCCAGTTCCCTCAGCCTCTCCTCATAAGTCATGTGTTCCAGACCCCTAATCATTTTTGTTGCCCTTCGCTGGACTCTCTCCAATTTTTCCACATCCTTCTTGTAGTGTGGGGCCCAAAACTGGACACAGTACTCCAGATCAGGCCTCACCAATGTCGAATAGAGGGGAACGATCACATCCCTCGATCTGCTGGCAATGCCCCTACATATACATCCCAAAATGCCATTGGCCTTCTTGACAACAAGGGCACACTGTTGACTCATATCCAGCTTCTCGTCCACTGTCACCCCTAGGTCCTTTTCTGCAGAACTGCTGCTTAGCCATTCGGTCCCTAGTCTGTAGAGGTGCATTGGATTCTTCCATCCTAAGTGCAGGACTCTGCACTTGTCCTTGTTGAACCTCATCAGATTTCTTTTGGCCCAATCCTCCAATTTGTCTAAGTCCCTCTGTATCCTATCCCTACCCTCCAGCGTATCTACCACTCCTCCCAGTTTAGTGTCATCTGCAAACTTGCTGAGGGTGCAATCCACAACATCCTCCAGATCATTTATGAAGATATTGAACAAAACCAGCCCCAGGACCGACACATGGGGCACTCCGCTAGATACCGGCTGCCAACTAGATATGGAGCCATTGATCACTACCCGTTGAGACCGACAATCTAGCCAACTTTCTACCCACCTTGTAGTGCATCCATCCAGCCCATACTTCTTGAACTTGCTGAGAAAAATACTGTGGGAGACCGTGTCAAAAGCTTTGCTAAAGTCAAGGAATAACACGTCCACTGCTTTCCCTTCATCCACAGAACTGGTTATCTCATCATAGAAGGCAATTAGATTAGTCAGGCATGACTTTCCCTTGGTGAATCCATGCTGACTGTTCCTGATCACTTTCCTCTCATCTAAGTGCTTCAGAATTGATTCCTTGAGGACATGCTCCATGATTTTTCCGGGGACTGAGGTGAGGCTTACTGGCCTGTAGTTCCCAGGATCCTCCTTCTTCCCTTTTTTAAAGATTGGCACTACATTAGCCTTTTCCCAGTCTTCCCTTGAAGATCAACCCTTGAATTTGCTAATTTTATTCACTGTAACACATTTGGTTTGTTGACATGGCATCCAGATAAAGAACTGGAATCTGAATTTCTAACTCTAAAAATATGCACACAGTTAATCATCCTCAAGTTTTGCCAAAGTTGTGTGCTTTGGAATATTCCCAGGAAATCTATTTCTAGTGCATGCTGGGAATGTATTTTGTATGTTATAAAATGCATCCTACCTTCTAACCACAAAGGTTACATTAAGTCTTGTCTTTCATCTTCATGTAAATATGGCAGGCATTGTCCTAAGTGACAGAATGCCTGAAGGGGACTTTAGAATGAATAGGTTTAACAAAAACTATTGTAGCGTAAGCCTTGTCCATCTTTAATTAGTTATCAGGGTTAGAAGAGGGGTCAAGAGCCTGAAGCTGCTTCAGGACTAATGTGTCAAAGAAAAGTGAAGCGTAACACTGAAAAGGAAATGATGCTCCTTGGAGGTTTAATAATTTTTTGACCCTATGTCAACCATTATGACTACTAATGGCAGCTGGGGCAGAAATGTTTCAAATTAAGCTTTGCATTGCAGGTGGTTCCGATTGAATCCTATGCCATCAACTTTGGGATACAGCCTCTTCAGTACTACAGTTCAAATGGGGAAAAATGCATTTAGTTTTACAAGCTACCCACAAAGAAGGAATCTTGTGTTGTGATCCACAAACCCTATTACTGTTCACACTTTGTATTGCATGCATTCTTCCCTCCCAATCAAATATTCATTATTTAAAGGGAGACCATAAAAAATATTCATGAGATGCGGCTAAACTGCTCATAATGTCCACATCTAACTTGAGTAGTGTCAGTTTTCTAATTAGATGAAGTGCCCGGAGCTCACCCTTTTGGAAAGAGGTGCGTGTGCTGGGTAAACGAAATACTTCAATGTCACTCTCTGTGTTTTTGTTGCATGAGAGACCAAGAGAGATAACGTTTCAGACACAATTTGTGACCCACTTTCTTTTTCTTTTAAAACGTAAATATTTTATTAGTTTTAAGCAAATACAAAGAGAAGGTGACAGTACAAAAGACTATAATATACAGCACTGTAATAATTAGAAGTAAGTTTCATCAGCATTGTTTCTAGTTTGCTCAAGCATTGTTGGGTTGTTGTTTTTTCCAGATACTGTACTTTTGATAACCTGACTTAGTAACCAACCCAGTTCTGTACAGTAGCTCTAAAGAGGCAAACTCCATCTAATTTTTCAAGTAAAATGTTGATGAATACAACTTCCCAGAATTCACACACTAGGCTACAATCCTGGCTTAAGAGTTTAAACAAACCGAAACCTTTGTGCTTTGCAGCTTGGATAATCCTTTATCCTTGTGCCAAACGGAGGGGAGTATGACTGTTTCAATGATATAAGTAAGCATAGAATTCTGATCTTCGTAACATTTTATATTTACTTCTCACTCATTTTGCACAGCTGTAAATGACTATGCAGAATACAACATGGTGGAGAATCTAGGCCTGCAAGTTATCATATATTGGAAAAGTCAATGTCATATATTTGTGTCATGAACGGTCATCATAATCATCTTTTAAAGAAAAAAAATGCCCCAATATCTCTTTGATATTCAACTTTTCAAACATCTTGGGCCAGATCCTCCTCTGTTGTAAATCAGTCTATAGCCATTGAAGAGCCAGCTTAATCTTTTATCTATCGATAGCATTAAGGCAACAACACAAAAAAAGAAACTTGCAGACATCTCCATTATAGAGATAAAAATGATCAAGAATGTACTTGCCAAAATGAACAATTTTATTCCCTCCTATAATTGAGGCTTCCCTTGTCTCGTATGTAACCTCATTAAGCACTAGTGTTTACCTAGGCTGAATGCAGTGCTAACAAGTACATTTATGGTTACCCATGCCATCTCTTTCTTGTTTGGGTAAGAGCCTCAGGCCAGATGAAGTTTGTCCTGAGCCAGAGGTGGGCTCTGTGAACAGAGCCTTAATTTACATATTTGTATCTGTAGTTACGACAATGAGTCTGTCTTGAATTACTAATATGACACCTTGAGCAATGTCCCTCCCTTAGAAGAATGCGAGGTACACCTTGAAGGGACAGATTTAGGGTCTGCTTCTCCTCCCCATCTAGTCAATGGCAAAGCTCCCATAGGCTTTAATAGGTTCAGGAGCAGGCTGTTAGTTATAATTATTAATTAAATGTGATTAGGGGATGACATATGCTTCATGAACAGTATTAATTAACCTTACAAGTTGTCCTATAAAATCAGAATGTATAAAATAATGAAAAAGGGGTTTTTTTTTCTTCCTCTAGTTGGGCCTCTCTCTTACACTGGTGTAAATCAGGAGTAATTCCACTGAAGTTAGCTCTTCAGTGAAGTCAGTGGTGTTACACCAGTTTTACAGTTCTGTAAGTGAGAGGAAAATCAGGCCCTTTGATTTTTTCCTAGACATTAATTGGTGATAATAAGGCTGTAACATAGTACACTCCAGAGGAAAAGCAGAGAGAAAAAGAAAGGAGATCCAGCTCAAGCAAATTACACTGTTGTTTGCTGCAAAGAAGTTGGTTGCAAAGAAGTGTCTGCATTGGCAGCGTGAGCTTGACTTGTTAATATTGAGTTTCGTTCACTCTGAATTCTTCTATTTTCTGTTTTAAAACCTATCGTGTTCCATGCAGTTTAACTGACAGATGCAGCCCTTGTGACTGAAATGAAACTGGAAGTCTGATTCTCCTCTGTCTTGCACCTCACATCAGGGGCGATGGATTCTTTGTAAAAGTGGGGACAGCATAAGGCCCCACCCCTCCATGGCCCCACCCATGCCCCTTCTCTTCCCCTGAGGCCCTGCCCCTCAGACAAGCTGGAAGTTGAAGCTGGACTGTGCAGCCCGGGCCCCTCCACCTGCCCGGGGGGTGGGGAGGGCCCAAGAGCAGCCACTGACCCATGTCCCCACCTCCTGGATCCCCACCCAGGGCAGGTGGCAGGTCCACAGCTCCCCACAAGTGCCCACATGGCTCTTATGCCAACTCAGACTGGCCTGGGTGTGGGTCCTGGCCAAAGAGCCGCAGCCAGGCCATGGTAAGAGCCACCCGGGCAGCTGTGGGGAGCCGCAGACCCTCCATGAGCCCAGGGTGGAGGGCCTGCAGGTGGGGACACAGGGGAAGAGATGGGGCAGGGAGCTGGACCCATTGCGAAAAGTGGACAGGCCATGGCCCCTTAGCCCCCCCGTTCCAATGTCGCTGCCTCACATAGTCTTTTACATCTCTGAAGAGGGAATGCAAAGTAGGATAAAATGCAATATCCAGGAAATGAAGCCTCAATCTCCCGTTGTTCAAGCAGATCGACTGCACGTTGGGAGCAGCAGCGATAGACTTCTACAACAACTGAACTTTGCTGATCTTGGATTCAGGCTCTCAATCCTAAAGTCAGCAATGATGAATGGGAGTGTAACTGCTGCGAGGAGCGAGTATCGTGCTTCTCTTGCCTTTCTCTTCTTCCCAGAGTTCTGAGTTAGGCTAAGCAGGGCAAAGCAGAGGTAATCATTCTAGCCCTTAAGTGTCATAGATGCCTTTAGTCTTCAGAGTTAACGAACTTGTCACTGGACCATCCCTGGAAACTGCTTCTCCTCGCTCACCGTTGATCCAGAGTCCAAAGTCCTTCTCTCATTCAGAGCAGCTTGGAGATTTCTAGATGAGGCCTTCTCCTCTGAAGTGCAGACCTTGAAGCTGCAGAATGCTGCCTTCTACTGATAAATTGGCAATACTGGTGTTTGCTGGGCCACTAAGAAGAACAACACACTTGTTCACTGCACACTATCTTCGATTTCCTCCTTGAAGGGCTTTAAAAAGGCATCAGTACCATTCAGAAGTGAGGGGGTTGTAGCATGGCAGAGATGTTAGTTCCCATTCTTATGATAGGAATTGTTTGTTTGTTTTTGCTGAAGAGCCCCCAGGATCATCTAGTGACTCTTCAATGTATTTGTCCCTCATTCTCCAAGTGTCCCCCATTTAGACCCCTGTGGGAAGTCCCCTTGAACTGCTATATGCTAAGGTAATTCTTTAGTCAGAAACACGGGAGAATTCAGTTCTTTCCTGAGAACATATATCTTTTGTCTCTGACCAGAATTCATCCTGAAGCAGTATTGCCAAGTTCAAGTCGGACGCCCAAAAATCGTCAGATTGGCCCAAAAATCATGACATTTTTAAAAAAGATTGTATTGTGTTTTTTAGGACAGTCTCTTGGTTCTTGAACTCCCCCTGCCCATCCCCAGGGTGTGCATATGTGACAATTCGTGTTGCCCACTCTTCCACATGTACTGTGATTCCACATGTGATTTTTGGGCCCTGCTGCAGGAGCTCTCACCTCCACATCTGCCCGTCTCCTGCCCAGCAATTAATCTTGTCTCCCAGTCCCCAATCAGTTCTCTCCCCACCCAACTCCCACTCAGTTCAGCCCCCACTCAGTTCAGTCCCCTAGCCCTCATCATCACCATCCCATCAGTTCATCCCCCATACCTCATCGACCCCCACCACTCTCAGTTCACCTTTCTTGCACCCACCACATCTGTTCAGAACCCACCATCAATACAGCCCCCTCAAACCATCAGCCCCCACCCTCCTCACTTCAGCCCCCCTGCAGTCCTCAGCCTCACCTCTGCTCCCCAGGGTTCTTCACCTTCCCCAAGTCTGGGAGAGGACTGCAGTGGGATCCCCCCTCTCACTTTTCAGGCTGTCAGGGAAGCAGCCACCTGGGGCTGATAGCTGGAGAGAGCTCTTGCCATGACTGGGGTGGCTGACAGGATTTCTTAGTGAAATTAAGCCTCACTTTTAGAACTCTCAAATGTCAGGATTCCCCCCCCACCCCCAAATGATTCAACTGTTTATTGGCAGGTTGCCCTCCCCGCTTCTATCTCAGATGAAGTTTCTCTTCCCTGCTAGGTTGTAGCCATGCTGTCTCTTCCCGCTTGATAGCTCTTTTTATCTGGTATGTAAATGAATTCTCATTGTCTTTCAAAGGACTTTGGAATTAAGTACTTTGGAGAAATTACATTCCTTTGTTTAAAGAACAAGGAGTACTTGTGGCACCTGAGAGGTTAACAAATTTATTTGAGCATAAGATTTTGTGGGCTAAAGCCCACTTCATCAGATGCATGCAGTGGAAAATACAGTAGGAAGATTATCTAATCTATCTAATCTATCTATATACAGAGAACATGAAAAAATGGGGGTTGCCGTACCAACTCTAATGAGAGTGATCAATTAAGGTGGGCTATTATCAGCAGGACAAAAAAAATTTTTGTGGTGATAATCAGGATGGCCCATTTCAAACAGTTGACAAGAAGGTGTGAGTAACAGTAGGGGGAAAATTAGCATGGGGAAATAGTTTTTACTTTGGCTTATGTTCACTATAGCTTCTCCCATGAGCTTAGTTAATCCTTCTCCCTCAGCGGCAGTAGCTGTCCTGTAAACATAGTGCTACCTACAAGGTGGGTTGGTCAGTATAATTATGTCACTCAGGGATGTGGATTTTTCACACCCCTGAGCGACACAGTTAACTAATATAGGTCCATAGTATAAATCTGACCTCAAACCCATCTTCACTGCTCTGGCAATATAAAGGGGCTGTAAAGTGCGTGTAAATTATTTCACATACAAGGCTCCATTGACAAATTCTTTGCCGCCTTGCTTCCTATTGGTTAGAGCCATAATGTTGTGTGCCCTTGATAGGGAAAGAGAACTACACCTAAAGGAATTACCAGTGAGTATTTTCCGTTACGGAAAATGTTTCTCCCGTAAAACAAATGATTGCCACAATCCTGCTAAAGTTATATTACAGAGCTAGCACCTGCTGTTAATTTCACAGTAAATAGGAGTTGTTGCTCCAGAAAGTTTTTTAATCATAAGATTAAAAACTTAGCCGAAATCCCATACAAACAGTTAACTCCAGCTGCCTTTATTGTAATGCATCACAAATGATCTCACTGAGTGATGGGCATCCAAATGCAAATGAAATTAGCTTTGCAACCATTCATTTTAAATTGCTCTTGAATCACTCTGAAGTAAATTCCATTTGAGAAGAATTTGCTTCAAGTCTCAGACAAAGAGATAATCGTCCTATGTATTACGATACAAGCAATAATGCTTTGTCTGCAATTCAGAAATATCGTGAGTTATGTGTTGGGCTGATGAGAATTAAAGCCTGATACATAGTAATAAAACTAGTGATCGAGGGATGAATAGATTGGTGTGCTCAGCACAATATTTTCTGACCCTGAGTTAGAGCTGGAATACTAGACCATAAAAAGTGAAACCTACCATAAACACTTCCTTTCTCATATGTTAATGCAAAAAGTGCCACATTATGTACAGTTTCAAAAACGAATGCCCTAAAAGGATATTTTTGCCTAAAATAAAGATTAAAATATAATCCTCCCACAGGTCCATCCTGTGTATGAGCCTTAGCTGGTGTAAATTGCTGGAGCTCTATTGACTTTCATCGCATTTCACCCATTTTCACTAAGTTTGGATGTGGCCCACGTTTTTTTTTTCAAAACACTGTTGTAGGATGTTGAAGGAGGGAGGTAAAATAGCATCTCTAAATTCAGAGAAGCCGTTAAAGTATAAATTCAGCATGAAATTTATAGATGAAGGTGGTTTGGGTAAATTTATTTTCTTAGTATGAGTGAATTGCATGAGTGAAACCAGGTTAGCATTTTCATTAATCAGGTCTTTTGTCTTGGTAGTGTGGAGCAGTCAATAGCAACAGCTGGGTTGTACCTTTTATTCCATGAAAATAAAGATGAATGTGACATTTTACAGAAGTAAACTCAGTTTGCAATAATTGGGCACAAATGGAGTCCTGTTACGTAGGAGAGCACTCAAGTCTGAGAATTTGTGTTTGATCCAGGGGGCATGTTACACAGCGCATTGACAGAGTAAATGAAAATCAAGCACATGGTTCCCTTCTTAAATGTATAATTTTTTTACAGGCCATTCTTGAATGGGTATTTTTCCTGGAATGGTTAGAAAAGTTGAGATAAGTCCAGAGATAACGCAAAGCGTGCCCCTTTGTTGCATTTCCATGGGATGCATTATTAAAATGTCCAAGGGATGTACTTTGGAAGGCACAGATCAGAATGTTGGGCAAGGTTCAGCCCCTTTTACATGTACAGCCACAGACATACAGACACACACACACATACAAATGTGGTGTTTTAAGTCCCATCTAAATTGTAGAAACAGCCATTATTGTGAGACCTGTTATAACACAGTACCCCCACAATGTGGCTGAATCACAGTTTGATCTTACAGATTTAGGACTGAACTGTATTCTAACAAGTTGGTCAGATAAGCTTTGACAGAACAGTTTTCCATTGAAATATAAACGCTTTGAAAAAAGTCTCGATTTCTCCCAAACTTCATTTTGGAAGGGGATAAAAAGGAAAAAAGTCATGACAGTGTCAAAATGGGACATGTCAATTATTCCTTTCCAGAGGATTTTGTTTTGAATTTTTTTATTTTGTATTATGCTATCTATTATAAAATAATTTCAAAATGTAAACTAAATGTTTAGATCAAGCTTAAACATTTTTTCCTTAATTTTCTTTTGCAGAGATTTTTGCCATTTTCCAGTTTTGTTCCAAAACGCAACATAAACTAATTTCAAAATCCTCCATAAAACCAATTTTCCAATCTCTGCCCAGCTATAGTTGTAACTATGTTCCAGAATCATGCTACAGGACATATTGTAGCTGATCCTGAATAGATGTTCAAGGGAATGAGAGGCCAACCTTGTGACCCTGGTAGCCTGGGGAGTAGAGTTTTATACCATGTGGGCACCACAAGCTTCCAAAGCAGGTAATGTGATGGTTGGATGATGGCTACAGCACAGCTGTCTGGGAATGTAAGGAATCACATTCTGTACAAGTTTATAAGGTGTCTGAATCAGGATTCTTCTGTGAGGCCTCCATCCACCCCTAACAAAGGGCTGTCCCTAAACAATGTAATCTCACATTTGGATCTTAGTGAGGCTGTGGCATGAATCTGCAGCATGGCTAAAAGCCATTTGTTCCCATCTATACTGCAAGACGAGACACCGTTTTACCTATGTCAGGAACGGCCCTGTTGTAACTTTAGGGTGACCAGATGTCCCGATTTTATAGGGACAGTCCCGTTATTTGGATCTTTTTCTTATATAGGCTCCTATTATCCCCCAGCCCCTTTTTTCACATTTGCTGTCTGATCACCCTATGTAACTTGGTTCCCCAACACAGCAGTTTCTACAGGATAAATAGATGGAACTTGTAAGGCCTCAGTTTCTCTGTCTGGGGGAGAATGGAACAACGGTTTGCTTTCCTGCAGCAGGAGATCTAATCACTTCTGGGAACTTAGAAGTGCAAACTGAGTTCCAGCTCTGATTCTCACAGCCCGATAAGGTGTGCAGCAGACGCTTGGGTTAGAGACCCTGAATGCTGATGGAGATGAGGCTAGCTTTGTCATATGATTGTTTTCCTTTGTTGAATACAGCAAAATCCAATCATGTTTGCATTGTAGACGTTCCTCTTTTAAGTTTTTGTTCCATATAATGTTAACTCGCTCAATCATAATAAGCATGGAGGCCTGCAAATGAATGAAAATGCCTCTCTGTCGAAAATGTAAGAAAAGGTATCGTTATCTGTTTTGATTCTCTTAAGTGTGCAAATATTAAAAGAAAACCAGTATCACTGGACGGCAGAGCTTCTGTATGTGTGCTTTATCTGTATGTCTGAGAATGGTGACCGCCTATCTCACAAACGTCTATCTGAATGTGATTCAGATGCCGGAGTCTGAAGATAGCACAGCAAGAAACAATGAATTTGGGCTTGATTGTAATGTAACTTTTCTTAAATTATAATAGCAACGAGGAATTAAACAGTATATTAAGGTTAAATAAGAAAACTGGCTCACAACAGGCATTTTATGAGCTAGAGCGGCTCTGGGCTTCTGGAGGGGTGTATAAGGTATGCCCTGCCCATATTCCAGCAATCAAGAAGAGAGGCTGAGTTTGTAATAAGCAGTATTAGAAAATCCACTTAAAAATAAAAACAGTATTTAAATGCTAGAAGTGGGCACCCACAGCAGAGCAGCCCAAAGCCTACACGCATTCTTCAGACTGATCTCTCAGACTTTAGGAAATAAGGAAGGAAATCTCTCTCCCTCCTCCCCAGTTTCCTCTCCTTTGCCTTTTTTGGAGCTTCCAGTTACATCTTTGATAAGAACTAGTTAATTGTTCGGATAGCAGAAGTGTTGTCTTTGGTAATGTGCTGAGATCTATTGGTGAAAATAAATACATTTGTTTTTCCAGTCACCAGAGATTAGTGGAGCAATACTTGTTTAATTATAAAACATATGTGTGCTTTGTTAGTTTTCTTCTGTCTGCTCACCAATTTGCAAATAAATGACCAGAAGGAAAAGATATATCCTGTGGCAATTCAAGTGAAATGATTCATCTCTAATGTCTCTGTGTATGTTTAGCTGTATGTTTGTATGCATTATGAGTAGATGTATAGCAGGGAGGGACAAATCCCTCTTGCCTTAGCTCAAACCCGCTGTTATCATGAATTCCAAACTTTGACTCAGACTCATGCATTTAACTTCATATTACACTCTCGAAACACTGTGGAGAAAAAAGAAGCAGAGAGAAAAATCTAATGTTGGGAGAGCAGGTGCAGAAATAGGGTGAAAAGTGGAACATAAGGTGGTTGGAGTAAAAACAAAACCACAGAGGAAAATAATGACAGAGAAAAAATCTAATGAAAATTAAATCTGTTTTTCATACTATATCCAGGGCACCTGCTTACAGCAGACGAGCTTTTGGTAAGGGATTGGAGCCCTTTTGTCCCTATTACTTTATAGCAGAGGTTTTCCCTCTGATAGAAAAATACTGGGTCTTATTCACTACTCCATCACTCCTGGTTTGTGCTGGTCCGACTACATTTACTTCAATGCAGTGGAGTAATGCAGTGGTGAATCAAGCCCGCTATTGTTTTTGAACTGAAACACCCTGACAGAGAAAAAAACTACGAGGAGTCCGGTGGCAGCTTAGAGATGGACAGATTTATTTGGGCATAAGCTTTCGTGGGTAAACCCCCCCGAACTTCTTCAGAGGGAAAAAAAAGGTTTCAAATGAAATGAGAAGAGGTTGTGAACTCATATTACAGGTTTGAGATTTATAAATAGTTCAAAAGGTTCATAACACCTCAAACTCTGTAAGATTTGCTCAGGCCTACTGAAGATGGACGGTGTAACTCTACACAGCTATGTAGATAGGTACTGTATTATCTACTTCTCCAGCCTCTTTCATCTGTTGTTATTCTTCCTTATTTGTCTTTCTGTGCAAGCAGTAGCTGGAAGGAAAGGCTTTCATACCCTTTGTAATTCTGGACACAAAAAATATAGGTATGCCTAGAGTAAAGAAAGGTAACTGTCTGACATTTAATCTTCATGGAGACTGACAAGAAGAGGATAGCTAAGGTTCTGTAGTATTTTTAGTTTGATATTCTGTGATGCTTTATTGATCATCACCAACGTCCATCACTGTGTATAACGATAACTGCTTCAGAGGCAGAAAAGAGGAGATTGAATGAGGCCTTCAGGACTGTCAGCTTCTTGCTGATGGATCTGTCAATAGTTATTGTTCCCTCATCCCTTTGCCGCTGTGAGCTTCTTGAATGTTCTTGCATGTTGACAAGAGTTTTGCAAGTCAATGGGAAGAGGAGTATTTCTCCAGTGAATTGTCACTCTCTGATCTTGGTGATTTCTCCTGTGAAAGGAGTGGAGAGAGGATGCTTTGCCTGTAAAAAGGGGTTTTATGGAGGACGAGGCAGGAAGCTGTGTGAATTAGCTCATTTTCAATGTTTCCACTAGTTTATTGGACTGTGTTTTTTTTTTTTTTAAATGAATTGTTTTGTGAGCATACTCCTGGTGAAAAGTGCTCGATTGACAGCACTGAAGAAGACCAAAGCCCTCTGTTAATCCACATAATAGGTCTGTATCGTACCATTTAGTAGCAGTTCTGTGCTCTGTGTGAAGTGAGTTAAGTGGTACCAGTCCCACTTCTCTAGTGGGCATTGAGCAGGTGTACACACTACAAAAAGAATTTGGCACCCTTGTTAGCATTCTCAACAGAGAAGTCAAAGAATGAATGAAGAGGGGTAGAGTGGAAACTGACCCAGCCTCTTACTCCTAGGGTCAGTTTCATACTGAAGACCTAGAGGTAACATCCTAAGTCATTACTGGCCATGTGCATGCACATATATTCAATTAGCATGCACACAGAGTGATATTTGTGCATGTCTATTAGGGGTGCAGAACTATATGGGTATGATTGTGCATGTCTGTGTGTAACAATTATGCCCTTGCCTTGTACTCTCAAGTGTCAGTTTAGGTTAACAGAATTTTGTACAGGGATTTAATAAGTGACAGAACCAAGTGCTAAAACTACGTTCTGTCATTACCGTTGCCACTGAAGACAAATAAAAAGGAGCCTTTCGCAAACAGAGTTAGCAAATGAACTAGTAGAAACAGAAAGAGCAGGATGTTAAGTAGAAATACCTTTTAGGCTGCAAACAACTCTGCATTTAAACTCCACTGCAAGGACACTTCCCGTGTAATTTTTTCACTTGAAAAGGCACTCTCTTCCCTTGAGCTTTTTAGAAACGCTTGTAATCTTTCACAGCCAGAATTTCAGTTGCTGTAATTTTCTAACCTTTCTGCATTTCCCCTCTCTGTTTCTTTGTTACAGATGATGATTTTTTTCATGAACTCCCAGAAACCTTTCCATCTGATCCTCCAGAGCCTCTGCCTCATTTCCTCATTGAGCCTGAAGAAGCTTACATCGTAAAAAACAAACCTGTGAACTTGTACTGCAAAGCCAGCCCTGCCACCCAGATCTATTTCAAGTGCAACAGTGAATGGGTTCACCAGAAGGACCATGTGGTGGATGAGCGAGTAGATGAAACTTCTGGTGAGGCATTTGTGTTTTTTCACCATGTCATTGGGGGTGCTATTATTGGGTTTGATTCTCATTTACACTGGCGGAGCGGTATAAAATAGACTTAGTGTAAAATGAGAATGAGGCCCAACTGTGTGCTAATTTTAAAAGACTCATAGTGATTTCTCCAACTAAACTGCTGCTCACTACTTCACAGAACTGGCTTCCTTGCTCACTTCTCTAATTCGGTCCATTCCAGATTACTTACAATGTAGTCACACTAGGGGAGCACAGCGTTAGACTAGTTCTGAGGAGCTTTTGGAGCACTCTTATGTTGAAGGTTTAAAAGGGGAGAATATGGAAAAAGGAGAAATTACGGTTAGCCTCAGGCAAAGAAATAATGGGAAGATACAATATTCCCCCAGCCAAGAACAACGTACTGACTCCAGAGCATGCAACTGGCTGCTGTTCCATTATATTCTGCTGCCTGCTACATTGACTTGGTACTAGAGAGACCTGTAGTAAATTAGGAAGAAATGAAAGAAAGAGGCTAAATGTCCAATCCTAATCTAATCAATGCCAAAAGTCCCATTGACTTCCATGGAAGATTAATAGGGCCCTCAAAATATAAAGGAAACAAAGAGGCTTAAAAACTTGAGCTATAAACAAGCCCATGTCAAAGATGTGATTGTCCCAGTTTGGAAAGACTGGTAATCCAATAAGGTTCGAGTCACGTGCAAGGGAGAGAAATGGGGCTTATTGCTGTCTTGATGGCTATGAAAAATAACTGAATATCAAGCAAGAAAGTAGCTTTCATTTGGGAATTGCACCACCACTTGGTCTAATTATTCAGAAAAATAACTCCACCAGATGTCTTGAAAGTCTCATGTGACCTGGGTTTTATTTGTTTCAGCTCATTTATTTGCACAGAGTTCAAAAGCATATGCTTTTAACCGCACTGTAGTTCTCTCAGCTTGAGAAAGAGAAAGATAATTTGGGTTGGGGGGAAGGTTGCAGAAAGGAGAATCAGGAAAAAAAAGCTTTTGGCTATGTTTGACTGTTAGTTGTAATAGGATCTTCCAACAGGTTGCAATGTGACTGTATGGGAAGAAGACTGAAGAGGGGAATACTTCTGTTACTTAGTACATCTCCTAGTTTCATCATTCATGTGAGACTGGGAATCCACTGGAATGAACTTTCCCTGGCTTTCACTGGATTCAGTTTTCATTTCATTTCTTCCTTAAGCTTTATTAGCATTTACATTCAGAAACTGAATAATGCCTGTCATTGCTCGTTCTGTAAAATGCAGTCCAGGGTCACTTTTTAGAATTATGGACCCAGTTCTCTTCTCAGTTACACTGAGGTAAATAAAGTGTAACTTCATTGAAATTAGTAGTGCTATGTCTGTGTAAGCAAGAGGAAAAAAACAATTCTAAATGTTTGTTTTTAAATTCCTGCTCTTAATTGCTTCTGATAGCAGGAGGAGGAAGAACACTTCTCATAAATATGCCAAATCTAGGTTAGTTTTCTTAATGTAGCAGTGGGTTTAAAGAAAATAATTGTAGACCATCTGCCTCAAATGATAAAACAAATCATTTCCTATTCTTCATTCAGGCCATGGGGTGGATGAGCACAGTAACAGTAGCAATATTCATTTGTACTCAGTCAACAAACCAAGCCAGTTTGTTGTGTCCAAATATATCTTTATGCTCATGAGTTCAGATTTACTGCTGCCATGGCACATGGAGGTAGAAATTGCATCTAGTAGTGCCACCTTTTTCTCCTGCCCCCCAAATAGAAATGAGGAAGTCCTTTTAACCATCCTACTTATGGCCCCTTTCTGAACAGCACCTACCACCCAATTGGGTTTGAACTGAGGAATGTAACAGGGCATTTGAACAGACTAAGAAGTCACTGCTATCTGCAAAGTTGTGAGTATACTTGGATCACAGGTTAGAAATACTGAGCTCAATATGACTATGCAGAGAAGAATCAGAGAAAATGAATCTGAAAATCCCCCAAACTTCTGTAGTATCCCAGCTCCTTAGCTGGAAAACCCATGAAAGTTAGCATGTGTCTAATGTTAACGTCATGTCTCAGCTATGCAGTTGGCGAAATCCTACCAAGTAAAGTGCCAGATGGGAAAAGGACCCCATATCTTCATTCCCAGGGCCTTTGCTAAAGGAAAAAAAAACAACTATGACAAGATAGAAAAAGAGGGTCTGAGAATATCTGGAATTACAACATCTCTAGAAAAAGGAAAAGGAGTACTTGTGGCACCTTGGAGACTAACCAATTTATTTGAGCATAAGCTTTTGTGAGCTACAGCTCACTTCATTGGATGCATCCGATGAAGTGAGCTGTAGCTCACAAAAGCTTATGCTCAAATAAATTGGTTAGTCTCTAAGGTGCCACAAGTACTCCTTTTCTTTTTGCGGATGCAGACTAACACGGCTGCTACTCTGAAACCTAACATCTCTAGAGTTTCAGAATGGGAAGAAGTTTACATTGATTAGGGAAAATAGCTTCTATAAAAATGTTTGGACCAAATATGAGTAGTTGCTAGATTACAGGCTCTGATGTTAACATGTTGTCTCTCTCCCATCAGTTCTAGATCATCAGTAAAAACACAGAAATGATGATGTGTTTATTCTGGTTGCTAATACAGGTGAAAAATCCTTTGCAACCTAATCCCATTTTCAAAATCTGATTTTGAAAGGCTTTCCCAATGCTGCAAAAGAAATTGCAGCAGAGAATGTAAATGTCCCTATCTTAAAAGAAGGTATAGCTGAAGGCTGTGTGAATGTTCTAAATGATGAAGAACAGCCTAAACCACTTCCGAAAAATGAGCTCACAGTAATGAGAGATTCTACCTTGTGGAATTTCTGCAGGGGGCTACCGAAATCCTTGCAAATCAGATTGTTAGTACAATTGCATAATAGCCACACTGGAATTGTTGAAATGAAAGCTGTCCTCAGAATCTGGATTTTGCAGCCAAGTTTAGATATGGACATAAAGTGTGATATGTCTGCTGTCACATCCTACCATCATTGGAAATGGGACTGAGAACCCCTGGAAGAGAAT
This sequence comes from Chelonia mydas, assembly GCF_015237465.2. Classification (NCBI taxonomy): domain Eukaryota; kingdom Metazoa; phylum Chordata; order Testudines; family Cheloniidae; genus Chelonia; species Chelonia mydas. The sequence continues at coordinate 26,342,067 of NC_057852.1, read as the reverse complement.
TCATATTGATTTTGCAGGCAAGGGAAAACAAAATGCTTGAAGTAGCCAGAAGTCAGGGCTGGCCTTACCATGAGGCTAACTGAGGTGGCCGCCTCAGGTGCCAGAGTTTGGGGGAGGGAAGGGGGGCACCACTAGGACCCAGGGTGTAGAAAATTGTGTCTGCTGCTGATGCCTATGTAGTCTCTCTGCTCTAGATGCACAGAGATGGTGGAGTGCTGTGCTGAAGGAAGGAGGGCACAAGAGACATAACAGGCAGGCAGGAGAAAAGGTGAGAGGGAATAACAGAAAGCAGCAGGAGCTGCAGGGAGAAAGATTTGATTATTCAAACAGATAAAAATGCCAGTGATTACTATGTAGACAAGAAAAGTTACATTGGCTATTAAGGCATTTGAAAGTTAAGTATTACTTAAAATTTTTGAACAAGGCATTTTAGGTTTTTAGCAGAGCAGTACCATGAGAGGAGTAGAACAGGAAGAAGGCAGAATTGAGACCTTTCAAAGTTTTGACCCAAGCGAGGGGGCGTGGGGGCATCATTTGAGCTCCCCGTCTCAGGTGCCAAAATGTTGTGGGCCGGCCCTGCCAGAAGTAATAGGTTTAGATAATATCACCTCTTGCAAAGCCATTGAAGAGACTTGTCTGGAGCTGGTTGACTTTGAGAAAAAGTTGTATGAGACAATGGGCCTCAGTTTATTTCTGAGGAATGATAGACATGCCTAAAGAAGAATATACAATCATTAAACATACTAGATCAGCAGCATAGTAGCCTGCATCCATCAGGCTAGCAAAGAGCTTCACCCATTCAAGTGTCATTGAGTCACTGCATTGATTACACCACATTTGGGACTATGTAGCCTCTGTTAGTATCCTCCACTGGTGTAGTAAATTCTAACCTGTTAACTTCTTGGTCTGCTCAAATGGTGGGCTATATTTGTCCGGCCAAACCCTAAGAACTATCCCCCTACCTTTTTTCCCCCTGTAACATAATTTAATTAAGGTCATTACTCCAAACAGGTTAGATAGACACCTTCCATAAAGCCACATTGTGTCTTTGAGTAGATATGCGGTTGGGGAGAATGCCAGGAGCATGTAGCAGCAGATGTCCCCCTATTCCATGTGCCAGGGAGCCTCAGAGAGGAATTTTGTCTCCCTGGGGCAATTCAGTTCTCCAACACAACTAACAGTTGGTCAATGCCACAATGAAGCCTATAATAATGAACCCCAGCTCAAAAGGATTTCAGTTATATAACATTTTTATTTTGGATGCTGCTTGAGTTTTATCCTTCATCCTTCCGTGCCAGTCATAGGACACAAGTGAGTGAGACGTAGGCACATTTCTCTTTGCTGTGGTTCTGCCATGCTATCCCCCAAACAACGAGCAGGAAAGCCCTGCTGAGTTGTTTCTAAAATGCCATCTGAGAACCACATTTTCCCTCTTAAGTCCTCTTATAGCAAAGTAATGACAAGGAGAACAAGACAGAAAGGTAATGAAATGTGGAAGCAAAATAATAAAATGTAGTCATGCACTCTTTACTGTAAAAAAAAGTATTCAGAGTACTGAGAAGAGAGAAGAAAATGAAATAAAGGTATAATGCTAAATGTATTTGGTGTAGTAACTTATCTTCCAATTAAAAGGTAAAATGTTGGGAGAGAGAAATAAGTTTTCAGCTGTCCATGGACTCCGAAGCTTTGGAAACACTGTGAATGAAACTTGTGCAAAATCAGTTGTGCATCTCCCTGATATGGGAAATTTGTTTAGCGTTCATAAACACAAAGGCTGCACAGCATATGCCAGGTGGTACACCAGCAGTGACATAGGATGCAGAATCAGGGTGCAATCCTGCTCCTAACAAAGAGAGTTGCTGGAAAGAAATAGTAAATGGTGTAGGAGGGTTAATTATTTTAAGAGAAAAAGAAACATTTGTATCTCTTTTCTGTGTAAGCTGAGGAAGTTGTTATTACGAAGTTGGGATATTATGTAGGTGCATTGCACCATGGAGTATTTTAGAGCAGTAAGTAAAGCATCAGTAGTCTCAGAGAGTATGCATATGGACGCAGCCAATCTCCATAGGAACTATTGCAACTGGTCAGAGACACTGAGAACAGTAAAAGGTGACAGGATGTTCTAGACCAGTGGTTCCCAAACTTTAACAACCTGTGAACCCCTTTCACTAAAATGTCAAGTCTCCCGAACCCCCTCCTAAAAATGAATATTTCCAGGGATTTTCTCCTTTACTTGAGTATAAATTATAAAAGCAGTGATCTTGGAAATATAAAATGTGTTTTTATGACATACTTATTACACACTATTTATTATTAATTATTTATCATGACAGTATTTTTATTACATTATGAAAACGGCAACACTCTTCCAAGATCTCACTTTCGTAGCCTGTATCACTTTGAATAAGCCCGTTATAAGACAAGGCTCCTATGTTTCATCAAGGAGTATCAGATGTGAAACAGCATGAAGATATTTAAGAAGCCAATTCAAAGAGTTCTTCCTACACAAGCATTCAGGTCTTTAGCAGTCCGGGCAAACAACGCATGTTACAACAACACTTAAACTTGTTCTTTGTAATAATTTTAAAAACAATACTAACTGCCTATTTAATTTTAAAAACAGCAAAAAATATCCCACCTCCCTTTCCATTTCTTATAAGGAGTCTGGAAGTTTAAATCTCCTCAGTGTGATAGATATGCTTGCTTTGATCTGCTTAGCTCTTGGAAGTCCAGGGGCTCTGGGCTGCTGGCCCAGGGACAGCTTTGTCCACTAGGGACAGCTCTGTCTGCCATTAGGGAATTTTTTCCCGAGAACCCCCTGTAACATTTCGTGACCACAGTTTGGGAACCACTGATCTAGACTTATTTATTAAATTATATTAGCCTGGTAATAGAACTGGGCAAATACACTTAGAGTCGATTCCAAGAAAACAGAAGTGTCTTATCTGGAAGATCTTTGACCTCTGTTTTTGATCTTCAGCCCCATTGGAATTTTCTTCCTCTATTAAAAGTTAAGCATTTTTCTTAAAGATGTCCAAATGGGTGCTTTGTTATTCATCAGTGCTCAGCATATCTGGCCTCATCATTTCATGCGTATAGGGAATGGCAAGCCAGAATGCAGTCCTTTTTTATGTTTTTACTGAAGTATTTTGATATTAACACAGAACAAAATCAAATATATTATAGTGAACATTGGTGATACTTTGTTTTAAAGAGAGAAGATGAAAGTAGGAAGAAGGGCATATGTGTAATGTTATGAGCTACTATCAAAGAAAGGAAACATACTGCAGAACTAATACTTTGGGGGGCAAGAAAATTTCATTGATACAGCACAGGAAGGGCAAGAGCATCAATAATCATTAGTGTGATTTGTGCACTTTTTTTTTTAACTATTATGCAACTGAAAAAGATTGTGGATAAGGAATTGTTGGTGTGTTTGCTTTTTATTTCCCATTTCTGCAGTACAGATAGCAGTGCAAATACACACACACTGAGTCTCCGGGACTTTACATCTTATATAGTGCTTTACATCTGTGCAAAGCGAGGTTAAATGCTACCAAATCAAAATGGACTCTGCACTGCTATAAATGACTACACTGAATGCACACCAGAAAAAAATTGGGCCCACAGAGAACTAACTTCTGGGTTTTTTCCCTTTTCAGTTTATATATATTTTTGAATGACTTCTGCAGAAATATCCAGAAACGCTATATAGACACTCTCTTGTTGTACATTGCAGTGCCCCTGATATACTCTTAGTCTTCCTCTCCTTCAACCAAGGAGAAAAGAACATTTGAAACCTTTATTTCCTAGTGCTGCAGCTGCTAACTAAATAGGCACTTTAGGTCATTTAGCTAATGTTAGTGTTTTGCCGATGCATTCTCTTGCACAGGTGCACAGCGAGAAGATGGCATATGGATTCTGTTTATCCCTTCTTCAGAGCTCACAAGAAGGAGCAAGGCAGAATAAGAACCTTTGAGTGCTAGGCAGGGGATCCCTCAAACTTGCAGAGTGGAACTCACTGGCAGAGAGGAGGCATAATGAGTCTGAGGCAGGGGTGGCCAACCTGTGGCTCCAGAGCCGCATGCGGCTCTTTTGAGGTTAATATGCGGCTCCTTGCATAGGCGCTGTCTCCGGGGCTAGAGCTACAGACATTTACTTTGTTTTTCTTTAATACATAATAATAATTAATAATAAAACCACACAAATGTTCCCCCCCCCCCCCCACACACACAAACATTTGAGAGTGCTATCACTTTAAATGTCACTCAAGCCTCCCTCTTCTTCCACATCACTCCCAGTAGCCATATAGGAACCTCTCATGAGGATGAAGATTGTGTGAGAATAAGCATCATTAGTACAATAAAAGCTTTATCTACTCCACAGCTTTTACAGCTTCAAAACCAGCTGCAGGGAACTTGGCCCTCTGCGGATCAAGACCAAGGTAGCAGCCAACAGCAAGACCCCTGTGGCCATTTTTCAAAGTGGAAAAAGCTTTCTACTTTTAGCTTGAATATAGTGAAAATAACACAACTGTACAGATAAAAAGTAGTTTTTAATGCTTCAGAATTGAGAATAGGGAATTGCTATGTTCTGAGAGACAAATTCAAGATGGTGGATGCTTTTGCAGGTGCGAAAGCAAACTTTACGCTACAAAAATCCCAAATGCTTCACACAGCAGGGGAAAATATAATAATAAAGCACTTTATAATTACTTCAGATAAATTAAGTTTTATGAGGTTGTGTGGATTAAGAACACTGGGCTGGATATTCCCTCCTGTGGCAGAAACTCACAAGAAGAGAGAGGCTTTCCTGAAACCATATAAGGTCACTTCTTATAAAGTTCCTCCACACCCTATGCTGCAAGAAGAGGAATTTTCATTCATTTAGTGTGGGAAGGGGCTAAGGTCCTCAACCCTCACTGATCCCCAGAATCCAAAAGAAAGCAGAAGGCAAGCATGAGGATCCTAGAACTGTCTTCATTGCCTCCAGGTCCTTTCCTCTCTTGCAGACAACTTTCTGCCATTGCCTGTCCATTTCATATCTGTATCCTACAACCTCTTCATGGGGGCTAGCCGCCAATGAGGAGGAGTTAGTGCTGCTTCTGTGAGGGGCAGTGGGATCCATGGGATAGGACACCAGACTGGGGAGTCAGAAGTCTTGGATTCTAAAGTAGACTTTGCTATTCACTCAGTGTGTCCTTGCGCAAATCACTCAACCGCTCTGTGCCTCAGTTTCCTCATCTGTAAAATGGGAATAATAATGCTTGCTCACTTGTGGAAAGTGCTTTGGGAACCTATGGATAAAAGCCACTATTTATGTATTATTATTATTTTATTATTTTATTTAGTTGTTACAGCAGGGTTAACTTCCACTCAGCTATCTTCCCTGTCTGGTGTTCTCTGTCTCTGCTCCCTTGTTTGTCCAGCAGAGAGGGTGTATGCTGCTCTTCTCTCCGGCTGTGTTGTGGATTGGGTCCCTGATGTGCAGTAATGAGAGAACAAGTAAAGTTATTTTTGGTTAAGAAATGAGCTGCCTGGATTTTATCTCATTAATTTGAGCCATTTGAGGATGCCCACGCTGATTATCTCCATGTCTTTTATCCCTTCCAGCTGTCAATTTTGCTACAGCCTACCTTCCTGTTGATCCCATCCAACTCCCAATAGGGACCCTGTGACACTTCCACGCTCACCGCAGTGTCAAATTATCTACAAATCCCCAGCCCTCCTTGATTCTTTCCATTCAAAACTCTTGTTGCTGTTTTTGACATGTTCTTCCCAATTTCTTGTGTGTTGGTCGTACTGGTGCTGGTTTAGCATCTTGAACATTTGGAGGTTTTAAGTGGGGTTGTTTGCACCACTGATTGGGGGTGTTAGATTTGTCAGGGCTGAGGGGCAATGTTTTATTGAAAGGGATTGTGTTTTCATTTGGATTTAGTTTTTGATCCTTTAGTGCTTTGTGATGTGCTTTGACTGAGGCGGCAACGAAGAGTTGAAACCATGGGTCTCAAGCTGGGCACCCGGAAAAATGGAGGCAAGCAAAATTTCTGGATACTTCTGAAAATTTTCACATATATGACCCAAAAGGTCTATTTCACCTTTCAATGGTTTGATTCTCTGGACCAAATTCTGCACTGACTTACATCCCATGCAGTCCCACTGTCACCACTATGCTGCCTTTTCACACACACACCCCCCACCCCCCGCTGTGATAATTCTTTTATCTCCTACAAACTAAAAAATATCTCTTGTTGGTCAGGAGGTGGCGCTCTCACTGTTAGCCTGGCCAAGACCTGAGAACACTTTGGATGTGGGAACAGGCAGTAAATTCTCAGAGCCACTGCATATCTATCTGGTGAAAGTCATTTAACTTGACAGTGCACTGGACAAAAGAACCTTTGAAAGCAGCTGCGTGTCCTTTGTTTATTGTTTGTTGTTTCTTTCTTTTTAAGTTCTCAAGATTTCTAAGTCGACTGTGAAATGCAATCCCTAACTGCCAAAAGAAAAAAGTGGTGATTTTACACTTCTCCCCCCTGCCCTGTTCTGCCACATCATGGACTAAGAAAAAGGACAACTACGCAGAAAGGCTCCCCTGTGACTCCTTGTGCCACGTTGTTGATTGTCCTTATTCCCACAACATCTATAACAGCCACTGAACTGTGACACTGCAACAAGATCATGGAAATAAGGCACTTTTACATCAGTACAGCTTCTCAAAACTCACTGAAATTAGGTGGGGTGTGTGTGTGTACATGGTCACCCCAAACTGAAAGAACCTTGGCATATATACTTACCTTTTGTGGGGAAAAAAATCACATTTATTTTTAATCTTCCCTTCCTTGGTTACACGAACGCAATGTAAACATGCTTTTCAAAATTCAGAAGCTCTCTGTTGGCTTCCCAGATGGCTGCAGTTCAATAGTTTGTTTGTTTGTTTATTTTTTTCGTGATTTCCTCAGCCTCTTCTTGCAAAGTGCTAAACAGCCATTATGCCTTTTGCCTGCACATTGAGATTCATCTGTAGGCTCTAAACTGCCTCAAAAGTGCTTCAATTTTACATGAGCACTAAGCTGGGGACTGGGAGGCATTACCCAGTGCTGAAGGCCCAGATCATTAGAAAGAGCATGTAAATCTTCTGAACCAGAAATAAAAAGTGCATAGATTTTCTTTGTGAAGTCTCAACTACAGCTTTATGTAAAACATGAACCTCTGGCAGGTTTTTTTTCTAGCCTCTAAAAAAAAAAAAAAACCACCACTGTCACACACGCCTCAACCACAGAAAAAGCATTGGGCTTTCTGTCAAGAGCTGGAGTAACTAATACAGTCACTCTCTGTCATGCCTTTCCCTCTGAACATCCCCTACCCTATGCTCCCTTTTAGTGGTACCAGTCCTTCAAAGTATTGCTAAGGGACCACCAAATGTGACCGCGGTGACTGCTGAATGACAGGAAGCCCTGAGCTGCTACGGCTTGACACAAATGCAGATGTGTTCATGGACGAGGGCCCTATATTATTTCAGAAATTATAGATTCCAATGTAAGTATAGATGAACAATTGTACTGAAATTTCTGGAGAGATAAATTATAGTAGGATTATTAATTTGCACCAAGGAGAGGGAAGAAACCCAAAAAGCATGAGCAAATGGCACTAATTGTGTGAGAGAATCACTCATTTTTGGTGCATTTTGTAGACATTTTGCACAAGTGGGGTGGAACTGGACATTGTCTCCATAGAAGGATTTTTGTTGTGTATTTCCTTTGTGTGTGAAAATATTTTTAACAGCAAGAATAGCCAGCTCAATGTTGTTTTAAAGATATACCAACTCATATGTCTGCCGAGGGGAGGGGGTGTGTGTTACTGGGGCTCTTCTACAGCTACCGCAAATGTGCAGTAAAACCTGAACCTTCAAATTCTACTCCTGTCTGCACAGACAGTCCCCGGCAGCTAAATTGGTGTAGGTTTCCTGCACAAGGGGGAGGAAGCAAGATTTGGAGAGGGGATGCAAGAAAAGGAGGGCACTTACCACCAGAGAATCAGGTGCTACACTAGCCACAAGACAGGCATAGCCTCTGCAGAGCATCTCCAGAGCCACTCTGTGACCTGAGGAGAAAGGATTCCTTTCCACTTTGCCTCTGAACATATATAGAGTCCACTCCCGCTACTTGGCCTCTGGATTAGGATTAGAATTTGTGCTTGAGTTTAGAGTTTGTGCCTCTGTGTTCTAGGTAGACTGTGCGTGAGATCATGATAATAATAAAATTGTATATATTCCTCTCTTTGATCATGATATCATATAATATTCCTCTCTCTGGTCTTCTGTAGCAGTCCAGATATGTGGATAAAGTTCCTCTTTGCCCGCAGGCAGAGACAGTACAGTTAGATCTTTTGATGATATCATCCCCTTTAGACGCAGGGTGTTCTTGACTCCCAGACCCCGTTACCTCTGTCTCGAGCAGGTGGAGCGTCATAACCTTTTAGGGTGACCAGATGTCCCGATTTTACAGGGACTGTCCCGATTTTTGGGTCTTTTTCTTATATAGGCTCCTATTACCCCCCACCCTGTCCCGATTTTTCACACCTGCTGTCTGGTCACTCTATTACCTTTGGAGCTGAGAGAAAGGCATGAGCACAGAAAAGAATGCAACAGGCCTCATAGGCCTAATAGCATTTCTGCCCAGGCACTGGTTTGCAGCTGCCTCCACAATACCACCAGATGCACTGGCACCTGATACTGCCCTCGCAAGGAAAAGCTGAACGACATCCAGCTGCTCTCTTAGATCCTCCAGAGGGATTTCAGTCCAAACTCTGCCTCAGAGTCTGTGGGGCTTATGAAAACTGCCTTTAAGGCATTCAGGGAAAAGGGACTAAGCTAAGAAATAGAGAGAAAGTGAATCTCCTCTTTCCAGCAGCCTTCCACCTTGTGATACCCTCTCAGAGAAGGACCAGTTACCAGTGATCCTCAGGCTACTTCCATTACAGAAAGGGAGTCCCTAGGGAACAAGAAGGATAGGGGGAGAGCCACAGGGATGATGAGGGCCAGGGGCTGATCAGGAAATGCCTGATCCCCACCCACAAGGGAAACAGGAATTCAGGTTCTTCCAGGGTTTACTTCACCTGCTAGCTCTTGGCTCTAACCGCCTTGCCTTCACTAGAATGTTTCTTTAAGTTAGAAGAAAAGGAGTACTTGTGGCACCTTAGAGACTAACAAATTTATTTGAGCATAAGCTTTCGTGAGCTACAGCTCACTTCATCGGATGCATGCAATGGAAAATACAGTGGGGAGATTTTATATACACAGAGAACATGAAACAATGGATGTTATCATACACACTGTAACGAGAGCGATCAGGTAAGGTGAGCTATTACCAGCAGGAGAACGGGCCGGGGGCGGGGGGGGGTGGAGCCTTTTTTAGTGATAATCAAGGTGGGTCATTTCCAGCAGTTGACAAGAACATCTGAGCAACAGTGCCGGGGGGGCGGGGAATAGTTTTACTTTGTGTAATGACACATCCACTCCCAGTCTTTATTCAAGCCTAAGTTACTTGTGTCCAGTTTGCAAATTAATTCCAATTCAGCAGTCTCTCGTTGGAGTCTGTTTTGGAAGTTTTTTTGTTGAAGAATTGCAACTTTTAGGTCTGTAATCGAGTGACCAAAGAGATTGAAGTGTTCTCCGACTGGTTTTTGAATGTTATAATTCGTGACGTCTGATTTGTGTCCATTTATTCTTTTAGGTAGAGACTGTCCAGTTTGGCCCATGTACATGGCAGAGGGGCATGGCTGGCACATGATGGCATATATCACATTGGTAGATGTGCAGGTGAACGAGCCTCTCATGGTGTGGCTGAGGTGATTAGGCTCTATGATGGTGTCCCCTGAATAGATATGTGGACACAGTTGACAACAGGCTTTGTTGCAAGGATAGATTCCTGGGTTAGTGGTTCTGTTGTGTGGTTGCTGGTGAGTATTTGCTTCAGGTTGGGGGGCTGTCTGTAAGCAAGGACTTTTCTGTCTCTCAAGATCTGTGAGAGTGATGGGTCGTCCTTCAGGATAGGTTGTAGATCCTTGATGATGTGTTGGAGAGGTTTTAGTTGGGGGCTGAAGGTGACAGCTTTCTGTTATTTTCTTTGTTGGGCCTGTCCTGTAGTAGGTAACTTATGGGTACTCTTCTGGCTCTGTCAATCTGTTTCTTCACTTCAGCAGGTGGGTATTGTAGTTGCAAGAATGCTTGATAGAGATCTTGTAGGTGTTTGTCTCTCTCTGAGGGGTTGGAGCAAATGCGGTTGTATCTTAGAGCTTGCCTGTAGACAATGGATCGTGTGTTGTGGTCTGGATGAAAGCTGGAGGCATGTAGGTAAGCACAGCGGTCAGTAGATTTCCGGCATAGAGTGGTGTTTATGTGACCATCGCTTATTAGCACCATAGTGTCCAGGAAGTGAATCTCTGGTGTGGACTGGTCCAGGCTGAGGTTGATGGTGGGATGGAAATTGTTGAAATCATGGTGGAATTCCTCAAGGGCTTCTTTTCCATGGGTCCAGATGTTGAAGATGTCATCAATGTAGCGCAAGTCGAGTAGGGGCATTAGGGAACGAGAGCTGAGGAAGCGTTGTTCTAAGTCAACCATGAAGTTGAAGTTAGCTGACTCGAGTTAAGAATGCACCTTTTTTCCTAGTGAGGACAAGGCTATAGAGGGCACAACCATAGCTGGAAGCTATTCATTTAAAAATCTGAGCTAATAGTTACAGAAAATTGTTTGCAGTATTCACCTAGTTCCTCTGGGTGCCATTTGCCCAGCAGCCATTACTGGGAAGTCAGAAAGAGCAGATGCATGCAATAACAGGGTGCATGGTTGTTGGAGGGGTTTTAAGTCACTTAGCTTTATTTATTTATTTGTTTGTTTGTTTGTTTGTTTGTTTGTTTATTTCTAAATATTTTTATTTCTTATTTCTTTGTTGTAAAGATTGCAGTTGATGGGTTTAGAAAATGAAGTATACAGGAGGCTTGCCGTCATCTCTGTCCCAAGAAAATGCAGAGAGATCCTTTTTTCTCAGCAAGAGTCATTATATTTGAAGCAGTCCTATTTGTGCTCAGCCTATTTATTAATTTTTGAAACACCAGACACTGTACTTTGGTGCTTTGAAGTATTTTGAAGCGTTTGAATAGAGTCATTATATGGCTGTGAGAGATCCATCTCTGAAAGCTTGTAAACAAGTTTCCATCGTCACAGAGTATTGATTTAACTTATTTATTATAAAAATATTTCATTGAGTAAAATTATTCAGGTCCCCCCTTCCAAAAATGGACTGTTTACTGAGTCTGTGACTGAACAGTACGTCTGATAGATATTCTGAGTCACCACTAAGTGAAAATGTTGCCCATACTCTGCTTGAATCACTAAGTTTTACCATAGGAGACCAAATGTAATAACAAGCACTAGGTGAACCTTTTATTAAGTACATCTGCAGTCCTATCACTTTGGGTTATACTCTTGGCCAGTTTGATAAGTTAGGGAAAAATCTGACTTTTTTGGATAAGGCATAAAGCTGATTCTGAGTAACTGCCCATTATAAATGCTATTGGACTCTTAGTTGGAGCTGAACTAATATGGATGAAATCCTGGCCTCACTGAAGACAATTGCAGAACTCTCATTGACTTCAGTGGGGTCATGATTTTTACCCGTGCAGGCAGCTATGAGACATCATAGTCTAGTGCTAGTGGCTAGAACAGGGATCTGGGGAACAGAAAACAGGGGTTCTGTTACAGGCTTCGGCACTGATTTATTTTGTGACCTTGAGCAAATCCCTTTACCTTACACTGTGTCATTTTCATCGTCTGTGAAATGCAGATGTACATATTTACACACTGTTGTAGTGCACCTTAAGATCTTTGGTTGGAAGGCACTTTGTAAGTGCAAGGTATTACTAACATAGTTATTTACAATGCACGTATCACACAATATTTCCTCGCCCCAGACATGGTGGGTGACAAGTTGCTGTCTCCTGGGAGATGCATTCTCTGACATATTTGATTACTAGTTGAAGTATCTCTTGGCCAATTGAAAGCACAAAAACACAAAAGAGAATCCATTAACAGAAAAAATTACACGTACAGATTCTCACAATTTGGAAACCGAGTTTATACTTGCAGCTGAACACACACACACATTAATATAAAATTTTCCATGTACCTTAAATAACATCAAAATAAGTTTTGGCACAAAGGAGCCCTGTAGAGTGCAGATATTAACCCTGCTCACCTGGACACATTCTGAGCTGGATAATTAAATTTTGCTTTGCTGAAATTTCTCTTAGACTTTCAAGTTAATATGGTATTCTTCATTGCCAATCCTAAACTATTGTATAGGGTTGTTGTGCCTGATAAAGCAGTTATTGGGTTTCACCACAGGAGTGAATGAATTTTAGTGGTGGGCACAGTGAGATATATAAAATAGTGATATATATACTGCTATGGAAATATATATATATATATATATATATTATATGGATATAATAGTGTCGGTGATATATATACTGCTATGGAAATCATTAGGAGTTTGTCCTTTTAATTCAATGGGCGCAAAATAGAACCCATTAATTGTTATTACAGTTACTAATTATATAATACCATAATATTATATGATTACATTACATTTATGGACATTGAAAAAAAGAGGTGTAGCTCCTGCCTTTGAATCGACCCATAGTTTACTTAACCAGTTAATATATTATGTTAAGCACTTTGGGATCATCAGAATGTGTCTTTGCTAGACTGTGTATCTAGAATGCAAGTTATAGTAAAAGGCTGTGTCTATAATAATTCCCTCCCTGCTGTCCCTTTGCTCCAGGAGGGGAAGTGATTAGCTGTTCTCCTCTACCAGCTGCAAATGATTATCCCTCCAACCTCCTGTGCTCACTTAGCTGTACCAGTCAGCAGTTAGGGAGATTTAGCCAAGGCTCCATCTATTCTGTGCCTCTTCCCACCCATTCCCCACCCACAGATGTCAAAGTAAACAGTGTAGGAATGTAAGGAAAGGTCTATCTCTTTCACTCGCTTGCATGGGTGTGTAGTCCAAGTTACAATCCAGCCCAGAAGAAGTATAATTTTCCATTAAAATGTGATAAGAGGCATGTAGTGCTGGTGAATAGTGCTAGATTGACAGCCCTGAAGATTGAGGCCTTCTCTTAATTCACAGAACTGGTGTAAAACAGGCACCTTCCGTGCCAGTTGTCCTTAACCTCCTCTTCCATATGCCTCAGTCCTTACCTGGAGGGACAACCTGGAGGGGTTAGAAGGTTGTTCAGTCCTTGGGATCTCTTCTGAAAGTGCCAAAGTGATGCCAATTAATGCCAGTTTCAGACTTGCCGAGTGCACTGTGTTTCTTTTCAGGCTAGAGGTGTTTGGCCCTTTCTACAGGGAAGTTCGAGAAATTTAATGGATTTTTCTGATGGCAGGCTCAGTGCTGTGTGTGGGTGGATTTTATATGAAATCTGAGTGATTGGTGTGTGTAAATATCCCTGAAACTAAACAGTTCCAAAGTCATCTTCTCTTTCCCAGACTTCTCTCATAATTTAGATTATCCAAATCCACAAGATAGAATTCTAAGCAAGCATTTCTCTCCTTTTCCTTGTTCTCCCTTCTGAACTTTTTCATTTTCTTTTATTTCATTTTCAAAATTTTGAGCAGTTCTTGGGGCTCCCTTGCAATTTTTCAAGTTGTTTATGGAGGTCAGAGATCAAATATTTGTGAATTAAAAACGGGAAGGCATGTTTTTTATGGATCATTTCTTTCTGATGTACATTCATAAGATGTCATTAGCACTTTTTATACAAAACTGATTCAAATGGCTTGACTTTCTACTTTGACTTCTCACTTTAGGGCTCCACACCACCACCACCCTGCTGCAAGTTGGGGGTGGTAATGGGTCACAACACCTACTCATTCGAGGATGGCTGCATCCAAGGTCTAGGTAGCCTGCACAGGGGTAGAAGTGTATATTCCCCTTATGTCCCCAGGTGGGCATGCAGGCGAAGGGATAAATCCCAAAGGAGGAGATAGTACAAGCAAAAATTCCCCCTCCCCACCGATCATCTTCTTGCTATTTATTGCCATGAAAGAGAGTAGGAGCTATACTGTAACCACAGCAGGGAAGCTTTTAATAAAGATGGTATCTTTATTTATTGAATTTACCTACAGTGTAAGGAACCTATCAAACATTCTAGCTGCCCACAAATGCATTCAGTTATCTCCCTACAATTGGGTTTGTTATTGCATAACTATAAAATAGGAAGGCATCTGCTTCTGGTGGTTCATGTTTGAATTTATGCAAATATATTAATTTATGCAAATTTTCAATTTACTGGAATTTTGTCAGGCTATTGGCAGGTATGCAGTTGTGAATGGGGTTTTATTCTGTGATGTGGATACCTGTATGCTGGGCACTTGACTGAAACTATCAACTCATTTCACAGTAGAAATGAAACATCTGTGGGATGGTAACATGTTTCAGTTATTACTGATGCGGGGTGGATTTGAATTGGTGTCCTAGAGGTGTCCGTAAGCAACTACCAGTCATTCGAACTATCGAATCCTCCTTTGTGTGTAGTGTATGTGGCAGAGACACAGTGGAAAGTGTTTCAAAATGGCTTCTAATTTTGCGCTCACGAGTATGTGCATCTGTATGTAGTCAGGCAGGTAGACATAGAATTGCGTGCCCAAACAGGCACACTCAGAGTCTGTGAGAGCAAATATAGAAGCCCTCTAAAAATGGGCTATAAAGTGTGTGATGTGGAGCAAATTCTACGCTGACTTGTATCCCATGCAATTAGTGAGGTTGCATGAGGTGTAAATCCGTGCAGAAGTTGGCCCGGTGTGAGTATGAAGGCTGGGTTAACTTTAAACCAGGATATGTGTAGTTCTGTAAAAACCAAAGCACTAAAAAAGCAGCAAGGGATGAAGAGGAAATTCAGTTTATTCTCCTGTTTCTGTCAGTCTCTGGGTCTCATACAGTGTTTAATGGGACGTTGTCAGGATTTAACATCCACATTTTGACCTCCCTTAAAAGTTACATTGCAAATCAACTGAGTCCTTAGAACGACATTTGTAATGCAGAAGGTGGCTCATGAGGAACGTTACAAAATGAATTCAATCGGTTTCCTGTGACTGAATAGTAGAAGCACCTACAGTAGTGGTAAGATCAAGATCTCTCTTAGAAGTCCTCCTCTCAAGGTTATCATGCTATTATTATTCTCCGGTGAGGTTTTTAAGCATTACAGTACTGGGTGAATGTACAGAAACTGTACCAGGTCTTCTGTGGGATCTATATAGCATCATTTCAGCATGATAATAGGTCAGCTGCTATCTGAGATACCTCAAATTAAATGTTTCCTAAAACAATTAGAAAGTGCGACCATGGTAGGGATTATTTTTTAAATGACACCAATAGGATTCTGACCAGTCGCAACACAGAGGAAAATTACCCCATTCCTAGTTGTATGACCCTACAGCCAGATTCTGCCACCTTTTCTTAGGTCGAGTGGTACTTTACTAGGTAAGACATTCCTTTTCAATCACTGGGACTCCTTGTGAAATGAGGCAGTACTGAGCATGAGTAAGGGCAAGGCCAGCAGAATCAGACCCTTACAGTCTGTGAAAGTTCAGGAGGTATCATGCAGGGTCACCTTCTGCCAGACATGCCAACTCTGTGAATTAATCGTGAGAGATGCGATTTCAAAGTAAAATGAAGCCTGACTCATGACTCGGGATAGAATACTCAAAGGTCAGGATTTCCTGACCTTTGAGAGTTCTATCCTGAGATCATGAGTCAGTCTTAATAATTTTACTCAGAAATCGCTGTCAGCCCCAGTGGCTGGGGCTCCTGCTGCCAGTCAGCCCCAGTGCTTACTGACACAGTTTAGTACCTTACACCAGAAGTAATCAGTGTGGTTCCTAATGGAGTAAGGTGCTACTTAGCAAAAATTAAGGGTGTCAGAATCTGGCCCATAAATTTCTACATTCACTATCTATACATATAGCATATCATCCCAGCTGATGTCTCAGAAACTGATTTGATCTTCTATATATTCTAGAAAAAATGTTTAGCTTAGAGATGATGTAACCATATGGTGATACTGTATTTATGATCACACGCTTTTAAGCTATAAGACACGAACAGAAAATGTGCTTCGAGATGGCTACCACACAGTTTGTGAGACCAAAAGACTTCAAACAACCTAAAACCTGTGAGCAATTCAGTTAGTCCCAGAAAAGCAGTGCCTAGACTAGCTTGTTGTTGTTAAATGGAGAATGTATTCAGAACCCAGAGATAAAAGTTATGCCAGTGTATTTAATGGATGTTATTGACATGATGTATATTTCATATCTTCAACATATCAGAAAACTGCATTTGCATCCAGAATTTTAAGTCCGTTTTGTAATCATTATTAACCAGTACTGTCCTTTAATTTTAAGACTACTTGCTTTAGCCCTATAGTAACCTAACTCTCTGCTCCATCAAATTCCATTATAATCAGCCTCTTTGTAAAAACATAATATTGTAACTGCTAGGCTCTCGAGGCTATAAAAAGTGGAAATGGACTGAAGTGAGAGATCTTTAGACTAGCAGCAGTTGCACTGTGAAAACATAACCTGTTTTGGGCACATCCTGTACATAAAAGCTATTTTTCCCTCATAGACAGGACAATGAACAGCCCTGGACCACTGTTGGAGACAACTGAGCTCTTCAAAGCAAAGCAGTTTTCGAAAGTGGTGTTTGCCACATTTCCAAATATATATGCCGTATTTTGTTTTTACTTCGTCTAAGTACAGCAACCAAATTTTGAGTGTTTAGTTTCAAGGAGAAAAGCTAGTATGTCTTTTCCTCAAAATAGCTTATAATTTCCTGGGCAAACATGTCAAAGAAAAGGAAATTAAAAAGATAGTAGGCTATATAATACCTAGCAGGAAAATGCATCTGATTATAAAGAGTTCCTCCCAAAAATCTGTATGATATTTTATGCTTCAATTCCTGTTGTTGTTTTTTATGATGTTACGTTGTTAACCGAGTTTTGGATGGAAAGAGTGTGCAGCATAAATGACAGTATACAACTGTGCACAAATATTAATTAATCATCACCTTCCTGAATAGAGCCTCTATGAGGCTGCAGGCAAAATCAAGGGTTTGCTTGGTTTCCAGAGCATGCAGTGCGCTCTGTGCTGTACAATTGGGAACATTCATGTTATGAATATCACCTTGTAATTCATGTTGTCAGAGGCTGGGGGGTAGCTGGCCTGAAAGTCTGTGTTCAGCAGAGAGACGCATAACCCTGTGTTAGGTACTCAGTGATGGGGACAAAGTATGCACACTAAGATCAAGTATCTTTTAATTAAATTTCCTGGCATTACAGTAAGGAAAAAGAGAATCAGTCACGCTATACAAAATATTTGTATGCGAGGTTTATATACTTAAGGTCCTTTGTTGGACGACATTTTAGAAATGATGATGATTTTTTTTATGGATGGACACACTCTACAAGTTTATTGAGACTTTGGCATCAGCAACACAGTGCAACTATGTTAAAAAGTGGTGCATAGATTTTCCCCTTCCCCCCCACATACCTTGGCTGCCATTTTAAAACTGAAGAGAAGAGCATTTTCACAGGGTTGGTGAATTGTAAGGGTGGGATCATGCAAAACACGGAGTATGTCAATTGGTATTAAAAAGTCAGCATCTAACCAACAGGTATTGCAGTAGTATCTGAGATACCACGATATTTCCTTGTACTTAGAATAGGCAAAAATGTTGCACATTAGATAGCACTGTGTGGTAACCGGGTAAATGCTAGGTTTGTAATGGCAGTGACAGGTTATCATCATTGTTGTTGTCATTGCAGATTTTTGAGGATTGCATTATGAGAGGGTATGTGGGAAGGTATGTTGGGGGCAATGCAGAGCGCAGTGGTGTGCAATACTGTAGTGTGGAGTACACCCTTGTTCTGGACAGTATTGTTCAAAACAATACCACTTACAATAATTATACTGTGGGGTTTGAGACCATTAGTGTAGACAACTGGTCTGTTTTTATGAGGGGTGTAGCCACGGTGCTGTGGACAATTAAGTGTTAGAGTGAACAAGAGTTGCTCCATCGGCACTTCAGTCCATCAGAAGCCCCAAACAGGAGGATATTTTTTTTTAAAGGAGGAGACTTGTGTTTTTACACAGCTCCCGAGAGTGTGAGATGGGAAGCATGTTTCATATTAAAATTCTACTGTGCCAGATCCTCACCTGGTGTCAATGGGAAATGGAAGCAATGGAGCTACTCTGGCTTACACTAGCTGAGGACCTGCCCTATGTTTATATGTATAATGTGTGTGTGTGTGTGTGTGTGTGTGTGTGTGTGTGTGCGCGCGCGCGCACGTATGCATGATATAAATGAGTCTTGCAAAATATTCACTCACCTATAATGTTGGGTGAGTAAAATGTTGTTGTTTTTCTTAACATTCTCCTCATGATAAGGGCTGTTGAGTAGATGATCAGCCAGGGCTCATAAAGAGTTTTACAAGCACACTCTAATATATTACTCTGAACAATAGCTTCACCAACTCTAATACACTCGGGATATTAATTGTATCCTGACAGGTTTGATTGTTCGGGAAGTGAGCATTGAGATTTCCCGTCAGCAGGTGGAAGAACTCTTTGGACCTGAAGATTACTGGTGCCAGTGTGTCGCTTGGAGCTCTGCCGGCACTACTAAGAGTCGAAAGGCCTATGTTCGCATTGCATGTGAGTACCTCTTCTCTGGGATGAAGTGACTCTGGGTTGTTTGGGTGGGGACTTTTGCTTCTAACCACACACACTGAAGAGGCCTTGAATCTTCTGTGGTGGTTGATGCAGCATGTCGGACTTCAGACCACCAGTATTGCACTTAGATGTGTCAGTTCATCATTTCTTGTTTCTGAGAGCCAGAGGTGCATCCTCCTCCTTTCAGGTTTATGAAAAAAGAAAGCCAACAACAGCAAATTGTTTGTGAAGTTCTGCAATGATCCTGATGCAAGGAAAGTGTTTGCAGCCAACTGGCTGGAATTTTTCAAAGCAAACACTGTGATGGACTAAGAACAATTCCCTTGTGTCTCTGCAGCCATTTAATAATGCTGCTTTTGCCTGACAAACAAACAGAGACCAAATGTAGCATATCACTGTAATCAGAGAGGAACTATGATAGCAAAAATAGGCATCTTAACGCTTAACATTTCATCCTTGCTATGTATGGTTACTAGCCTCAATATTTATTTTAAATCCTTTCTCCACTCTCATTCTACCCATGAAAAAACAGGACAACCAATCTCCAGACAACAGATCTTCAGTTGACAATACAAATATTTAATGTTCATTAATTTTCAAAGAGGGACTTGTCTTTGTAATACAGCATTTGCAGCGGGGATTCCCGTTTCCCTTTCATGCAGATTAAGTGAGTTTTATTTAGTACAATGCAAGCAAGCTGCGTAATTCAGAAATTATTTCACCTGCCTTTGGAAAAAGGAACAAAGAAACATTGTTTGGTGAGTGTTCACCAGCAGCTGGATACTTGTCTGGCTCGTCTATACTGAATATAGCCTGAGATTTTAGAACAAGAGGAGAGAATTCCTCTTCCAGGAAAAAGAACATATCCCTTACCAACACCTTTAAGAAGGAAGACTAAGGAAGGACTGTTTACTTATCATTTTGCTATGAAACAGTGTCACCTCAAGCCACTTACAAATGGTTTTTTAGCACTCCATCCTGCTCTCAGTGAAGTCAGTTGGGTTGAGGCTGCTCAATGCACCTACAAATCAAGCCATTTTATTTACATGTCTAGGTACAGATTTAGGAGGCTAATTTTAAGTACCCAAGTTGAACACTTTGACCTAAGCTCCTTGACTAGAAATGGATCTTGCCTACAAATTTTGGATATAGAGATGGATCTGGAGAAGAATCTCCCCAGAGTTCAGTGGAGTTTGGATGCAAGGTTTTGGCCACATCCATCATACAGACGCAGACAACTTGTAATCAGATTATCAGATATTATTGCATCAGATAATAATACCTGGCTCTCACGTAATGCTTTTCATCAGTACATCACAAAGAGCTTTCCATGGAGGAATCAGTACCATTATTAGAACTGAGCAAAAATTTTCAGACTAATAGTTATATTCACCAAAAAATACAGGCTTGGATTGACCAAAACTATTCGTGATTTTGGGTTGAATTTAGCAAATAGTTTTGACTAAAAAAAATGGGGAAAAAAAACAGGAAAAAAGTCCAAACATTTCATTTCAACATTTTTTAAACAAAACGTTGTGACTTTTCATTTTGAAACACTGATTTGTTTAGAAATTTAGCTAGGCTTACTTTATTAAAATAAAGATTAAAAACCATCCACAAGGAAAATAAAACATTTTGTTTTGGGTTGCACGATACAAGTCATTTAACCTGAAACAAAACATTTTTGCTTTTTTTGTTTTGGCAAGAAAAATGAAAAATTTCTGTTTTGGGTCAAACCAAAACAAATTTGTTTTTTTTATTTTTATTTTGGTTTGACTACAGAACCGAAAAATCTATTATTCACTCAGTTCTAATAATTGTCCCCATTTCAAGGGTAGGAAAATTGAGGCTCAGAGGTACATTGACTTGCCCAATGTCCCCTGCAGATAAGTGGCAGAACCTGAGTCCCCTTCTGGTACTTTATCCGCTCATTGTGTCATAGTACTCTTAGGAGTACTTAGGTACTTCACTATCACAGCAATGAGTTCACTATAAATATCTATATAGACAGAATCTGCATTGAATCCCAATTTCCCCTGATTCTGGAGTGTTTCATCTATAGCATTTTGTACTGAATCCTTTTCTCAGGGCAAACAAACATTTCTAGAGTTCTCTACGGTCTTTCTGACAGGAAAGCAGTGAACTTTAACTACCCATTCCAAATGTTAGCACTGTGCTTCAGAGAGCTTTAGCAAAGTTTCAACAGCTTTTTTAGATTACAAAACCTGTATTAAATCACCTAGTAGATTTTGGAGCCCTGCCAGTTAGCACTTGATAGATAGCCATCATATTTACTTCAATTAAGGGTCTGAATGTATATCAGATGAAGATAACAGAGCAATGTTAAAGTTACAAATGTGTAATTGCCTTTCATGAAATTAGATATGTATATATACAGCAACTGCACTTTAGCCAAGAGTCTGTCAGTGATTTCATCATAAACTCCTATTTTCAGAGGCTTATAACTTAGCTGTAAAAAAATCATTCTGGGCAGAAAATTGGCATCCAAGATCTTTGCTTGTGATTGATATTTCTGACCACATTTAAGAGAGAGAGGGAGAGAAAGTCAGTCTAGTAATTTTTATAGTGCTTAAGTGTTTTTTTTTAAAATGGTGGAACTGAGCCTATGAACTTTGAGTTTTGCTTTTTGATGATGATTTTTTGCATACTTTCCCTCGATTTGGGGCTTCTTGGACAATTAT
The DNA here is from genome assembly GCF_015237465.2 of Chelonia mydas. Taxonomy (NCBI): domain Eukaryota; kingdom Metazoa; phylum Chordata; order Testudines; family Cheloniidae; genus Chelonia; species Chelonia mydas. Next base: position 26,320,573 of record NC_057852.1, on the reverse strand, counting down.
GGCCCAGGCCTGTAGCCTCTATTCACAGGACTAAGAGCTGCAGTGTTAAGTATTTAGCCCGCAGATTTATGCTGAGCAGCAAAAGCACAATCACAGAAAAATCATCTATTTTAAACTACAAAATTTTCAGCTGGCCTTATAGGTAAATAATAAATATTGGTATGGACTCCAAACACATACAGTATGTACATCAGTGAGTGGAGACATTATTGTCTAAAAGGTAATAATAATTAGCCAAATTCTAGGCTCAGTTATGTCAGTGTTAATCCAGAGTCACTCAGTTGATTTCAGTGGATTGACTCTGAATTGACACAAGCATAACTAAGCCCTATTTCAGCAAGATACTTAAGCACATGCCTAACTTTAAGCAGGTCCCATGGGACTATTCCACTGCTTAAAGTTCCAGCTCAAGGATCAGTGGCTAAGGTCTGCGCTGTGCCAAACCTTGCTGCTGTTCTCCTGAGACTTTTCCTACTCCAGCCCTATCAGGCTTCTGCTCTACCACACTTGTGAGTAAACCCCTCCTTTAGGCCCAGGATCCCAGGCTTCTACTCTCCCACAAGTTTTCTCCTTTCCCTCTCTAAGCCCAAAGAGTGACTGCCATCTCCTGCCCTCGCTTCCTGACCTTATACCAGCCCTGCCTGCCCCTGCCCAGCTGGGCTTCATCCCCACTCAATGCTTGATCATCAAGGCTAACTCCTGCTCGGGATGGTCTATCAGGTTACTTAACCCATCTTGGGCCACAATAACCCTCTCCGGGATAGTGTGGGGTGAAGACCCCATCACACCTGTCTAGACTAGATTTGAAACATAACTAAAAATTCAACTGTAGCCATACCCATATCACTGTGAAATCTCAAATCCTACATCCTCTGGGCATGCCCAGGTAAGCTGTGCATGATAAGGTATCACTCATCAGAAAGACCAAGGTGCCAACATTTAAAATAGGCAGTAGGAGGGTCCAGCATTGCTGCCGGAGGGAATGGTTACCCAAAAAGTTTGCAGTGGTGCAGCTGCACCACTGCTGTAAACTCTCTAATGTAGGTGGTCTAAGCCAATGGGAGAGAGCTCTTCCATCAGCTTAATTACTCCAGCCTCCACAAGTGGCGGTAGCTATGTTGGTGGGAGAAGCTCTCCTGCCGACATAGAGCTGTTCACACTAGTTCTTATGTCAGTGTAACTTATGTTGCTTGGGGGGCATGATTTATTCACGCTGGTGAATTTCACAGGCTGGTGCATGTTGGGGAACCATGGCCCAGACAGAGCACCACTGAGTTAGGAAAGAACAGTCCTTGTGCTGCTCTGGTCATTATCTGGGACAAGCAATGGGCGTGGAGGCTCTTCACACTCTCCCCCATATTGTGCACCTGCATAGAATCCTGCAGAATCTGGCCCTTAAATTTGCCTGCAGTAAGCACGCAATGCTGAGTTTTGAAGGAAACAAAACGCAACACAACTGTTTGTGGTGTTATGAGATCAGGCCAGACATTTTTCATTTTTAATAAGCACAAAAAAGTGAAGTCTAATATATTTGGGGGAGGGAAACCCTACAGGCTTTGTGTGCTACAGTTACTTCACATTAATAGCCGTAGCTGGTGATTTCAGCACAAATCGTACCATACCGTGATGACATAATTAGCCCTTTCTCACATGTTCAGAAGATTCTTTTTTTTTTTTTTTTCATTCTGGCCACCAGTGTTATTGCTTTGCAGGGCTGTATAATTATTGTATCCTCTGGAGGACCAGTTCTGAAGTCCATTAAAACAAAAAAAAAATGCATTCAACATCTCTGTTCATTGACCATGTAATAGAATTAACCGAAAAGTAATTTGAAAGTGTGAAGAATGTGCATCCTGGAAAAGCAGCTTGTATTTATTTAATTCAAGGTCACGCATGTGTCGGGAAGGACATAACAACCTGGTCAAAGGAAATTCTCTGCTAAAAGTCAATTGAAAAATCACATCAGCCAAGCAGAGAACTTCCGTTGGTCAAGAGGGAAGGCATCTTTAAATTTGGAGTAAAGAGTGGTGTTTTTCAGAGGGATACACATGCTGGAAATTTAAACTGGAAGTAAAACTGATTCAGAACTCAAGATTGTGACTTTTCAGTGTGTAGAACGGGGTGATGTGAAGTCTGCAGCTTTGGACCATTTATAATTAAGGTTTGGACCATTCTCTTCTATGAAGGTTATTCCTGAATAGTGAAATGGAAACTCCATGATTTTCCCTGGAATCCTTCCACTGGAGAGTTTGGTCTCCCCACAGCAAAGAGACTGGAAGAGATTCACCCTTGTAAACTGGCAGATTCCCTAGGATCTGTTTAGACCTGAAAATCCTAGGTATTTTAATAATCTAGCTAATGGAAAAACAGAATGAGTAATAGTGGAGCTGGAGAAATGCAATTAGTTGTCTGGGATACGTGATATTAGATGGTGCAAATACAATTTTCCTCATCATTCTAGCTATATTGACTCTCAGAGGTGCTCACATGCTTTGAAATGTTAATGTACACTGGGCCTAAAATATACTTTTGTTCCTGAATTAAGAGACTACAGCTTTATGGAGAGAAGACAAAGGAGTTGGGATAGTTTTTTCCTTTTGTTAAAAAAAAAATCCAAAACCACTGCATTATTTTAAAACTAATATTTGAAAAATGTTGATCTGATTATATAGATACAATCCTACATTCTCTGCTTGAGCAAAATTCCTGTTGAAAGAAATCGATGCGAGCTGTGCCTATGTAACCAAGAATAGAATTAAACCTGGTGAAAGTTTCACTTGATAAAGACTAATTAAGTACTGCAGGATTTGGCCTAAATTATGGGCCAGTTCCATAACTGGTGTCATTGACTTTAGTGGAGCCAGGCCAATTTACCCCAACTGAGGATCATATCTGATCAATTTACAGCACAATTGAATAAATATGAAATTGGCCTGATTATCTTCTCACTTGTACCAGTTTTACATTGGTGTGACTCCACTAGATTCATTGAAGTTACACTTGATTTGCCCCTGAAAATGTACAATCACACTCAAGGCCAGTATCTGTATGTCCGACTTCTGAGTTGCTGAAAACCTGCTGCGAGAAATAAATAGCTTTCCTCCTAATTTCATCGGAGCAGGCTTTTTGCATAATGAATTTAGATGTCTTCTCATTTTTGGCTTCTTTCCAGTGTCTTGGAAACAAATGGAAACTTAAAAAAAAACCATTGCTCTTTTCCACTAAGACATCGCTATTTTATAAGGAATTGTGCTTATTAAACTTGTATTTAATTTTATATTAGTTTTCTATAGACTTACCTAAAAGCCTTTTTTTCCAGAATTGCTTTTATTTTTTAATGAAGGGAGTTTAAATAGTAGCTTATATATATGTCTCATACTGTATACAGATAAGATTAATGTGATTCAGGAAAGTGGATTGGTTTATGTGATGGATTATCTCCACTTATGTTGGACAGAAAGACAGATGTGAAAATAATCACACATTCATTACTGGCACTCAGGTAGTGAACCTTTTAATTCTGGGGTTCTGTGCCATACATTATGTTGCTGAATTACCTGTTTTCCCATTACTTTCACATCCCAGTGTTCTAGCACCCCAGACAATATAGTGAAGACACAGTTCCATTGCCACCAAAATATTAGAGAGTACTGTATTAGTTATAAGATCTGGGGGAAATGGGACAACTAGGCCGGGACATTTAAAAGGAAGTCGAGAACACACAGAAGTGTGAAATATGAAAAAATGAAGGGAATTGGTTATACATGGTATGTGTACATTGGGCAGTACTAAAGAGGGGACCTGCTTCCTGCTTCCCTACAGGTTGAGTAATTCCCAGTCAATGGGTGTTACTTGTATCCTGCGTGGAGAGAACTGGGCCACATGGTCTTGAGTTGAGATTACTCTTGAGCCAAAGATGGACCTCCTCCATCACAAGTCTCAGAGAGAAAGAAGGCATTTTAGAACTCATCATATGCATTAGCTCATTTTATATTTTCACTACACTAGAATCATTCTTGTCAAGCAACTTTTTCTAGCAGGTCTATATCTCTTTCAAGCTCTCTCATCTCAAAATATGGATACTTTTCTCTTTGATACATATGGCTTTGATTCTGCAGTTGATGGTAAATTAGTGCATTTACAGCCAAGTGTAACCAAGACAGTTTTGAATATGTTCCATCTTTAAAACAGACCAGGAACTAACTATCTTTCTCAATGGACATCACATGAAACACAACTCCCACCCAGTCTACCTTGGAGTAAACCTAGATAAATCTCTCACCTTATCTTAACCACCTGAGGAAAACTGCAGCTAAGTTGAGGATACGTAACAACCTTCTAAGCAAACTGGCCGGCACTTCATGGGGAGCCAACACGCAAACTCTCTGATCATCTGGTTTAGCTCTCTGTTAGTCTGCAGCAGAATATTGTGCTCCATCTGGCTCCATTTGTCTCATGTCAAGTTAGTTGACACACAGCTACACTCAACTTTGCACATCGTAACTGGGACAATTCGACCCAGACCAGTACTGTGGCTCCGTATGTTAAGTAACATCACTGCTGCACACATCCCTCACAAGGATGCTACTGCCAGATTGGTTGAGAATACCAGGACAAACTCAAGCTACCACTTTCACAGACCTCTTCAACCACCCAAGGGTGTGGTTTTCACCAGCCGTTGCAGGCCCATTTGCCCTGCCGAGATTTCTCCACGACATTGATATGGCATGAAGAATGGGCTGTAGCTGACATCAGAAACCAATCTCCTATAACTGACCTGACCATATGTGTACCTGGCTTTGATTTGCCATGCCAGTCATGGGTCCTTCTGAAAAAAAATTTGAATAGGCCAAGTTCAACATACGGCCAGCCTTCACATCTGGGGCCAACAAGAGGATTCCACAAACAGCTGTGGCCAAAGGCACACAATATCACACATCATGATGACTGCCATCTGGCCAGATTTCGTGATGGTTTGAAGGCTCTGCTCTTCACTGAGAAGGCTGCTGCGAATTGGCTTGGCAAGCTCCACATCCACTTAGAAAAAGGGTTATGATTAGGGTATATAATAAATGCAAGCCTTAGGGTTTCACAATATTGAGTTAAAAACACATTGAATTAAAATTAATGTAATTGTTAGTGTTACTTTCATTTAACAAATCTCTGAATTTGTGTGTGTTAATACCTTCAGGGGGAGCGTTGGGGATGTCCTGCATATGTTGTCATGTCTCATACAAATCAATGTCTTGCAACAGAACCTGCTTGAACCCTGAAGGAGATGGAAATATAGCAATCAAAAAGTTAACTAAAGATTTGTGCATATATTTCTATAGAGATAGTCTGCTGCTGGAGACAGATTAATGAATCAGAAAAAAAGTGTTTATGCAGAATTTGGGTGTTTTGCTTACAAAAATGCCTTTAGAGTTTCTGTATGGTATAACTTTAGCTTCACAACTAATTGCAAATGCACACCTAAAATCACTAGCTACTACACTTCCTGTGATACATTTATGCTCTTCAAAAGAAGACCTGCCAACGCTGTGAAAAATTCAAGGTTTTTGTTTTATGTTTTTTTCCAAGGTAAAACTGAATCTAGTGGTTTTATGGATTTTTTTGAAAAAATTTTAACTTCACATTCACGTTTTAATTATTATAACATATAATTGAAGAAAATACTAGAAATATTAGACTCTGCTTTCAATTTTAATTGGAAAACTTTGAACCTTCTAAAACGTTAAAATGGAAGTGATGAGAAAACGTATTATGCCTACTAGGAAAAAATAAAGAGGTTTAGATGTATCTGGAAGCTTAGGCCAGGTCTACACTACAAACTTATGTTGGTATAACTACGTAGTTCGGGGTGTGAAAAATCCACATCCCTGAGCAATGCAGTTTTAGCAACCTAACACCCTGTGTTCTCCTATCGACATAGCTACCACCTGTCGTAGAGGTGGATTAACTACGCCAACGGGAGAAGGTCTCCCATTGGCATAGGAGCGTCTGCACTTAAGCACTACCATGGCGCAGCTGCATCAGTGCAGCATTTTAAGTGTCGACCCGCACTTAGCAGGGAAGGGGAATAGATGGAGCCCATTGGTGATTGTAGAGAGGGGTGTAGTAAGTGGAATCAACTATCATTGAACTGTAGGGAGAGCGGGTGGGGTTGTGAACTGTTAAGGGAGCAAGAATCTCGATACTTTTGAAAGACAGATAGGCATCAGATCATGTGGTTCTGTGTAAAAATGGCTAGCTCACACTACTTTTCAGTCTTTACAGTGCTGAATTCATTAGATGGCTTTTCCTCATTCTAAGTGCAGTAAATGTAAAAGTTGCTGATCAGTTATGAAATCGGTGATTGTTATATAGGAATTTATCTGACTCAACATGCCTAAAGTTGAAGGAAGTAGTGCAAAACAAACAATTAATCTGAGAAAGGGCAGACAATCTGAGTCTTCAGATTCTTCAAGCTCAAATAGTGTCCAAGTTGCTTAAGATGCCATCGAAGAATGCAAAGAAATATCTCAAGAATATTTTGCCATTTGCTCAAATAACAAAAATAAAATGAGTGAAAGAGGAGAGAACTTCTTGAATCCCGTCACCCTAATTTCCTTACTTATGGGTATTCAGCATACAATCTAACTCTGCTTTAGAAAGGAGCACCTAGCACATTGTACGTTCAAAAATTATTCTGACGCCACCATGAGCCTGGTTGGTTGACTGAAAAAGGAAGATTGATGCTCCAGCACCACTGACATTCTGTGGAACTCTCAGAAAAATTGTGGACCGGATTTTGAGCTCCATTACAGCAATTGTGCACCTGTTTCACAAAACTTTATGAAGCCAGAGGATCTAGTCCGTGTAAGTTTCCCCTGGAAAAGGGGAGTCCTTTGGCTTCTTTGCCACACTTCCACTGGCTGCAGGTGTTGGGAGCATGGCTAAGGAAAGGCTGTTTTTCTGGGGCATCCCTACATTGCAGCACTCCTCAGCTGCTAGAAGTTGGGGACCACTGTCAGCTGGTGTCATTTAAAGCAGTCTTTATACAGGGGACTAGGGTGGTGCAGAACTGGCCTCAGTATTGAGTTGGAGGCACAAAGGGATCTCTTATTTCCCTCCTCTTCAGCTGTGCCCATTGTTCTTTGGGCCCAGCTGAGACCGTGGTCCTGTGTCTCTACATTTACATCCAACTAGAAGGACTGTGTTGAAATTTGCACCGAGCATGAGGATGGCTTTGATCAAAACACAGCATGCATTTTACACAAGCGGCTCTCCGGAGAGAGGCATGAAATTTATAAAAGCAATTGATAGCAGTTTCAGAGGAAGTTGCCAGCTTACAGGCTGATGACACTAGTGTCACAGTCTCACTGAAAATCTGGTTTGATCTAAGTAACAACAAAAAACTGGAACCACACAAGGAAAAAATCAAAAAATAATTCAGAGAAGCTATGGAACCTTTCTATTACTCTAGCCACCAGTGCAACTGATCTCAAATACAAAGGTCATAGACTCAGCTGTGAACAGGAAGAAGTAACTGAAATGTGGCTGATGGAACAGAGTCCTGAGTTTTGTTTTTCTCCTCTAGCCCTTGAAATTGAAAATCCAGATTTCAACTCCCTAATCTGTGTTTTCAGAAAAAGATGTCACAGTTTTGTCCCAAATTGTGGGAAATTATGGAAGCAAAATTATGGAAGACAGGAGAGCTGAATTCAGAATTTTGTCAATTGTAAAAAGACCTTCACTGCTGTCCACCCAGCTTGGCACTACTCAAACATAGTTGGAATAATAAATATAATATGTAATTCATTTTCATAAGTATGTGATTTCTGGTAACCTGATGAGCTTTTGTGGGGATGAGGGAAATTAAAACAACACTGGTCCTTTCATCCTTTAGAACATTTGTCTCCAACAGAATACAAACTTTATATGCAAATTTTTCTTACTCGTGTCTCCATTAAATTAGGTTAAAAAACCAAAAACAACCACCAAAACCATTTATATATATGTATATTTATATATAAATATACACACACTATCTCTTGTAGTGAAGAATTTTCATGTTCTTAAAAACTTATCTCCCTTAATGCATCTCTGCAAAAGGCTGCTTCTTCTCTTATATGACATCAACTCACACTAAATCAAAGTTGGGTGAAAAAGAATGTTTTAAAAAGCCCTGATCATTTTCTGAAGACGTTGGTATGTTTGTTTTAGAGGGAAAATCCTAGTTAGAGTTACTGGAAAGAGCACAGAACAGAAGTGAGGAGTCTTTAAGGTCTACCAAGGGCAGAAATCCATCTTTTCCTGACATTAATGCTGCATTGTTCTGTACATTTCTGGTTTACATCTAATTCCTGGCTGACAAGTGTCCGTTTTTCATGCTTATTCATCAGTCACCCTTGCATTAGCACTGCCTTGAAGGCGTCTGCCCTGCCTCTTATCGCCTTTCTCAGAAATGATAAAGGATATCCTTAAAGTTTTACCCACCCACACATCACAGTAAAACCCAGAACTACAATGAAGGAATAAAATACAGTTTGTAAAAAAATAAAATAAAATAAAATGGAAAAAAGGTAATTCTTTGCTGACTGCAAACATGAAAGCTTAAAAAAGAAAAAAAAAAAGGGAAGCAGAATCATGCCAGGCATTAAAATGATTTGTACACAGAAACTGTTACCTTGGGGAGATAAAAAATATAATTTTTGAGTTGTTTTTAGACTAAGGATGCATTACACTTGGAATTTAAAACTGAGCCATTTAAAGATGCTTCACAAAATGGGTCTATTTTTCCTCTCCAAAAAGCAAAGAAATTCAGATGTGGGTTTACATTGAGAGATTGAGCCCTCCATTCTATTAGTCCAGTTTTACAGTAGTGGAAAACCATTGATTTCAACACAGTTGTGAATGAGGCCCTCTTTCCTGATTGCAACAGATTGTCCCTACGTATTTCAGGAGTCTCAGAATGAAGTCTCGCCCCAGTGTGCTATGTGTGTGTTTTGTCCTGTGCCTGTAATATGTGGCACAAGAATAGTCATTGACTTCACTGGGACTGCACATTGGTAAGGAGTGTAGGGTTGGGCGCAGAGTTGCATCCCAGAATTTTAATCCTTAAACCTGAATTTCTTTCCATTACATCACATCCTGGACAGGACGGGGGAGAAGAAAAATATCTGTTGTACAGGCTGAGAGTTCTAGCCAAACCAAAACCACTTCCACAGAAGCTCCAAGGTGACGCCCTACCTGGAGCCATAAAGGTTGCACCTTTGGAAGCAATAATTTATGTAGTGCTTAAATTGTGCAGCTGTATGAACCATCACCTTTTTGATTCTCCCAAGCCTGATATGACTGCTAATGCAACAATCAGGCTTCATGGGAATGACACAAAAGAGGCATGCTGATTCCCTAGCATAAGAAATGTATTCTTCCTTGTCTGATCTAATCAGCCTTGGAAGAAATTTTATGGGTCCGGGAGCTCGGGCTCCAGCCCAAGCCCAGAAGTCTACACAGCAATGAAACAGCACCGCGAGCCCAAGTGGCTGGCACAGGCCAGCCATGGGATTTCCTTTGCTGTGTAAACATACTCTATATTACTAAAGTGGATGTGGTAAGAGAGTATCCTCATCCCTTTACCTCACATGACTCATCCTAAGGTTAGGGGTGGAAGAGGTGCCAGACCAGTTTCTCTGACCCCCTGAGAACTGCAGAAAGGAACTCTTGCAGACCTAGGGGCTGTAGCAATTCAGAGTTTCTGTACAGACAAGAGTCCTGACTAGAGTGGGTCTACCTTTTGTTTGTTTGTTTTCAGTTGCAACATTTTCTGAAGATTGTTTCATTCTTCTGGTTTTCAAAATGGACCAAATTTTTCAGTCTGGAATCTTGTGAGACTGTGTTTTACCTTTTTTCCACCTCATTTTGCAAACAGTTAGAACTTTCAAAAATAGCATGATTTAAAGTTGAAAAATGTGGGTTTTGAAAATACTCAGTTTTGAAAAATCTCACCGTGTGATTAAGCTGACAATCAAAATTGACAAGGGTGGGGGAAGAACCCTCTAAAACCACAAACAGCAAGAAAATGAAGATTGGGATGAGAAAATAGCAAATGGAGAATTGTAAGGAAGACAAAATATTTTCACAAGAGTTTTTTGTTTTTGTTTTTTTTAAAGGCCCTTTTTCATCAAAAAACTGACTTGCTCAGAAACAGCCCCAGTCCTACGCCAGTGGGATGTATCTAGCTGGACACAGCGAGTGCTAGAGTCACTTACATGAGCTCTCCATCTCCTCAACATTTCTAAAAAGCCTCAGTTAGAACTTTTGTTTGTTTGCTTTTCACCCCAGCCAACTTTATGCTTGGATAGTTAAACATACTGCGCAACCAGTATCTGTCTTCAGCTATCTGATGACTCTATGGATTGGGAGGACATATATAGTTCTGGATGGATAAAGCTCTAAGCACACAGGATGAAGCTGACAGAATGGAGTAGAAAAGCTCCCTATCTTGTAAATACACAATTATGTACTTTTTTCAAATGAGTATTATTTACTTGATAGTCTCTAATGGCTCCTTTGAGAACATTACCCTCTGTTATGTCAGGGGCCTGTACTTCGAGTATTTTTTAGTTTGCAGATCACTGACCCATGGAATGCAGTGGCGTTTTCAAAATATTACAGCATATCAAGTCAGTGAGTAATGGGGAGCTTCATGTGCATTAATCCCACCTGGTGAAAACTCTACTGAAACTTTTGATGGGGAACACGTACTGCTCACACTTATCTGTGCCACCTGTTTATAATAATCAGAAGAAAGCTTCTTTGTGTACTAAATGTAATTATTGCGCATTATGGGTAATGTATGTTAATTTGTAAGTATTAAAGCTTTGTTTTATGAGCTCAATACACCTGTATATAAATGTGTGTGTGTGTATACATATCTAATATATATAATCTCTCTATATATATATTTTGTGTATGTCTGTTTAAAAGGTTATTAAGTTAACTTCAGATCTGCATTTAATGTTTGGAAGGGAAGTGGGAAGACATAAAACAACATGTCAGGGAAGACCTAGGAATATCTATCTATCTAATCAAGTTATACTGCGCTCATTGTGGTATCTGAAAACCTGAGATTTATTATTACTATACTATTTGATATTTATGACAGTATGCTACTGTTATTAAAACTACAGTCTCCTATTATCTCCTAGTTTTAATATTAGGGCACAATAAAACCTGTTGTAATAGTTCCTAAAATGTATTTATATACACATGTTGGATATAGAATCATAGTTTCACAGAAATGTAAAACTGGAAGGGACCTTGATAGGTTATCTAGTCCAGTCCCCTGCACTGAGGCAGGACTAAGTATTATCCAGACTAACCTTGACCCTGTTCCTAAAAACCTTCAGTGATGGAGATTCCATAAACTCCCTAGGTAATTTGTTCAAGTGCTTAACTATCCTTACAGTTAGGAAGTTTTTCCTAATGTGTAACCTAAATCTCCCTTCCTGCAATTTAAACCCATTATTTCTTCTCCTGTCCACCAGACTAAACAAACCCATTTTTTTCAATCTTTCCTTGTGGGTCATGTTTTCTAAACCTTTAATCATTTTGTTGCTTTCCTCTGGACTTTCTCCAATTTGTCCACATCTTTCCCACGATGTGGTGCCCGGTACTGGACACAATGCTCCAGGATTATCTTCCTACTGTATTTTCCACTCCATGCATCCGATGAAGTGGGTTTTAGCCCACGAAAGCTTATGCCCAAATAAATTTGTTAGCCTTCAAGGTGCCCCAAGTTCTTCTAATGTTTTTTTTTTTGCTGATACAGACTAACCCGGCTACCACTCTGAAATACTCCAGCTGTGGCCTTATTGGTGCTGAGCAGAGTGAAAGAATTACTTCTCGTGTCTTGTTTGCTTCTTTTCCAACAGTATTACATTGTTGACTCATATTTAGTCTGTGATCCACAATAGCCCCCAAATCCTTTTCTGCACTACTCCTTCCTAGGCAGTCATTTCCCATTTTGTATTTGTGCAATTAATTATTCCTTCCTAAGTGCGGTACTTTGCATCATGTGTCCTCAATGAATTTCATCCAATCTATTTCAGACTATTTCTCCAGTTTATCAAGATCAATTTGAATTCTAATCCTGTCCTCCAAAGCATTTGCAATCCCTCCCAGCTTGGTATCATCAGCAAACTTTATAAGTGTGCTCTCTCTGCCATTATCCAAATCATTTATGAAGATATTGAATAAAATATATTAAATACATTTACTGTATGGAGGCAATGCATCTCCTTTGGGAGTGTCTTTATAGATGCATTAAACATTAAACTCTATTTTTGTATTTTACTCAACTAAATACAGTTATTAATTTTTGCTTATTTAAAATCTAAAAGAAAAACTGAGACTGCATTGCACTTCTGAAGCACCGTTACTCTGAAGGACTCAATGTTCTTTACCAACATGAATGGATTAAACCTCACGAACACTCCTTTGAGCTAGGTGGTGTTATATCCTTTTAATGCTGAGCAAACTAAAAGCTTGTTTTCACGTTCAGTGCTACAGCGGCTCCTATGCCGATGGGAGAGCATCTCCCGTCAGCGTAGTTAATCCACCTCTCCATGAGGTTGTAGCTATCTCAATGGGAGAAGTTCTCCTGAGGACATAGCGCTGTCTACACAGGGGGTTAAGTTGGTATAACTATGTAACTGGGGTATGTGGATTTTTCATACCCATGAGCCACATACTTATACTGATATAGGTCTGTAGTGTAGACCTGGCCTAAGGAGGTGAAGCAAACAGAGAGATGAGTCAACATTCTCAAGGTCAGGTAGCTAGTCCTCAGCACAGCCAGAAATAAAATTAGTAAGTCCTTACTACCAGCCTTCTTGCACCAACCACTAGACCACACCAACTTCTAGTTCAGGGTACGTTTTCCTGCTATACTTTTAAGACCCCTGGAAAGCAAGGTTTTATTGAGAACCCTAAAAACAACACACTGTAGTAGTGCTGCACACTGTCTTTTCTAATTTTCCAAAACTATGGTTTGTAGCCACAGCCCTGCACTGGGTGTGGCATGGATGCGCACCACGTCGGCAGCAGCTCTGACAAGAATATGCCACAGGAAGCTCTGTTTTTGTTCTGTTTGTATAGTGCCTAGCACAATAGGGTTGTAGTCTGTGAGTGGGACTTCTAGGCATACAGTAATAAAAATAATATATAATAATAAAATTGCTAAGAAATCTTTTCCCATGTAAGTTCTCCAAATATGATAAAATGAAGTGAAAATATTTTCCAGTCTTTTTAGATGAGGGTCTCTTCAGGACAGTGATTGTGTCTTCCTGTCTGCTTGGAAAGACCCTAACATGCATTCTGCACGACTACAATCATCTGTAAATCTTTGCAAGAATTAATGACTTCACAACCTGTTTTTGGTTTTTACTAGATCTCCGGAAGACTTTTGAACAGGAGCCCCTGGGGAAAGAAGTGTCTTTGGAACAGGAAGTCCTTCTCCAATGCCGTCCACCTGAAGGCATCCCAGTAGCTGAGGTGAGTGACAGCAGCTTCCTGCGCTAGCAATTGCCACTTAGTTGTCCTAACTGAGGCCTAATATGTGGCTAATGGTGCAGTGAATTAGGGTATGGCATGATGAATGGATGGTAATGGAGACCTAACTGCCTGCTGCTGGTAGAATAGATTGATTGGGAACTGATTAATGACTTTGGAGTCAATTAGAATGCCCCACTGGGCAGAGCCGTAGGCAGTTCAGTTTTATTTTTTGTTCTCTTACATGAAATCAGAACGCATCAGTAGGACAAATACCTGGTGGGATTTATGAATGCAACCCTGTTGTTTTTTTCGTGTCTTTTTTTAAAGTGAAAGTAATTGCTGTCCTTGAGGCAACTGGCTTTCATGTCTTACTAAAACATTTTATTTTTAATTTGCAGTATTTAATTTTCCTCACACATTTGTGTGCACACACTCACACACAGACTGCATAGCACAGTAGGAGGGCCCCTGCCATGATCTGATAAGGGACTTCCCAAAGCTGAAACAGTGTGATGTGAAGGAGAATAATCCGTCTTCTAACATGGCTTATCTTTTCCATCGAACAGCAATGAAAAACACAGGCAAGGGTACTCTGTTTTCTTACTGGCAGGAGTAACCCTGCACTATTTAGCAAAAACTGTGCACACAGGCAGTGATTGGCTCCTCCGTGAAAAGGAGCTCACCTCAGCATGGTGGTGGTGCTGGTGGAACAAGGCTTTGACCTCATTCCTCACAGGAGGGGGGTTTCAGAATCACAGGGGGACCTCTGAAATTCTAAATTCAACTCTGCTGATTAGTAGAAAAAATTATTGTTAATGATGGTAATTCCCTCATCAGAATTCTCCTCATTTTTTCTCTACTATGCTCAGAAGAAACTGATGCCAATTTGCATTAGGAGAAGTTAGGCTGTCATGGTTAAGTAGCAAAGTGGTTGTCATTCACTGTTGATGACTGATTTCTCAGGAGATCATGCTTAACGTGTTACATCCCTATCAAACTTGATCTTGGATCTAATCAGAATTGCAAAAAAATGCCCACAAACAGAAGGAATGATTAACATAGTAGATTACACACACACACACTTTTCAGTAGGTTGTTTTCTTTCCTCTTTAAGATCCTGAAAAGCTCAAAAAAGTGATTGAGTCTGGCAAGCCAGCTCTCTGACAGACATGATATTAATCAGTTGACTTTCCTCAAGAACTTATCAACTTTTGTTGCTTCTTAGCATCCTACCAACCGACTGTTGTGCCTTGACAAGTGTATTTATAACAGGGCATGTCATATTGCAGACGCTCTCGGATAGTGGGGACTGCATTACCTTCACTGGGAGCTGAGCTTCCTCATGAGTGGCAGTTAGTATGTGTGTAGTGTGTACGCTCTGCACCTCTCAGCGATTTAACAGCTAGTTCATCTCTTCTATCAAAAAACCCAGAAAGCCTGATTATGTGCAGGAGAGACAAACAGTATGAGTTAGCATGATGAGTAGAAAGGGGGCACTTGTCTCTGTCACAAACATTATGGAAGAAGCATTAGCCTTTTTAATTGTCTTTTTCTTAAATCAGATTAAATGTATCCTCCTTCCACTGAACTGCTTTAAAGGCTAATATGCCCTGGTTCCGGTGTATACTTCTTAGTGCAGCATATCCCAAGAAACTGATCTCTGAAAAGATTCTCCGTGAGCTGACCATATAATAATTGCTCTTTTTCCTACTCTCTGACAGTTCACTTTGTTAGGTAGTAAAGATTCATGGCTGCAAGCTAACTGGCTGTGGAACTTATTTGTACCATGGTCGGGGCAGACACCAATTCACACTTGGCAGGCTCAGGAGTCATACCCTGTCTGACATCAAAAGAACTATTCTTAATGTTTCTTCCCCCTCCCCCCCCCACTTCTCACTTTTGAAGTCAGGAGGGAGATCAGACACCCAGATTGGAGAGCAGCCTAATGCAGCTTCTTTGTAGACTCTTTCCAGCGCTATTAAAAGAACAAAGGCCTGAACACTAATGAATAGGAATACCTTAATGTGACACTTTATTACTGGCACTTGCTGCAGCGGGTATGATAAATTTTAAAAAATGGGAAGATGAAAGGTAACTTGGTGGGTTGAAGGATTACATGATTATTTTAATTTAGAGATGAATGTGTTCTTTGTTTAAGACTTCATTTATTTGTTCGGAGAACTTTCTGATATGATGATATAGTTAACCGAGAAAGAAGGGACTCCAGGAAGGCAGGCAATCAGCTGTTAGGCTCTCTCACATTATAGAAAGAATGTTTTGATTCCTGACATCCCAAGTCTGTCTGGGTAATGTAAACACAACAGCTATTAGCAATGTTTCCAGATTCGATGAGGCAGACAAGAGTACCTCAAATTATTCCTCATTACAGGGACTGTTTCTGTGACCTAGAGACAGATTACCATGCTGTCCAATACAAAGCAATTGGCGACCCACATTTTCTTGCATTTTTCCAGTTTTCGAAATGGTGAATAGTTTAAAAAAAGTCCTGTGTTGCAGGTAACATAATTCACAGTGATATTACTGTATAACCCTGTCACTGAATTGTTTTACTTTTGTTTTTTTCTCTTTGTTTTAACTTGTATTATGAAGTGCGGGAAACAACCCACTGTTAGGAGGATAGAGAATATATCCCTGTCAATGCAAAGAGGATTTAGACATGTAATTCCAAGCATGGTAAATGGCAGTTAACCACATCAAGCCCCTATGGATCAATGGCAGGACAGATCCTTTTGTTTTTAGTAGGTTGAGCCATGTCACAGTTTTTATGCCAGCCCCTCGCCCCCTCCCCCAGGGAGGAAGAAAGACTAAGGCAGAGATGAGGGAGCAAAGCTTTTAAAGCAGCACTTACCAGTGCTTCAGCTCCACTAAGGCATCATGTGCATTAGAGTAGATTGAAACAGTAGACACTTAAAAAGCCCAAGATCCAAATACAAGGGTGTGTGTTGCAACACAATGCTTTGAAGGTCTGAGGTCAAACCAAAATTCATCCTGCTTGCTCACTGGGGTCCAGGAAAGGCAACTGATGATTTGTTCAGTCACTATGGAAATCAAATCAACTTCTCTGTGGCTGTATACCCTGACCACCAACTAAGAATAGCAGTAGTGCCAGCTGCACTCTGGCAGGTTGCAGAAGGAGAACTGACACAGTAGGGAAAATGAGCAGCGAAATGGCAAAAATAACACAAAAAAGCAACAGCTCTGGCTCTTTCTAGGTTTCCAAAGCATTGCAGTGCCTCCAAAGCAATCCTTAATTGTGTGCATGAGGGCTTCGGTAAGGATGGGAAACGAGTCCACATGAAGCACATCAAATTTTAGAACCAAACTCACACCAAACCTTTCTAGAGTTCTGCAGTGTCTGGGTAAGAGTTGGCTATTTCCTGTCTGTGCCCCAGACAAGCAGTGGAAATGCTAAAATACCATAAGCGAGATTCTTGTGATATTTCTGCACATAACTAAAGGGGCAAATTAATTCCTGGTGTAATTCTATTGAAATCATCTGGGAGAGGAATGAGAAAAGAAGCTGCAAAATCCATTGCTCTGTATTTGTGCCACATTATATTGCGCCTTTCCTCAGTTGAGACACTGGATTATACCAAGATAAAAGATGATCAGATAAAGAGCGTCTGAACTGTTGGATGCTTATTTAAACAAATAAGACTTTTTGAGATTTGCATTTGACCATCACTAGGCATTAGGGGCCTGATTTTCAGAGATGCTAAGAACCCTGAACTCCAGTCAAAATCAATGAGATCTGCAGGCGTGTAGCACTTCTGAAGATCAAACAGTTCCAATCCTGTGGATTCCATCTGAAGCCTCAGCATTATTTCTGCCTCTTCTTGGCATGTGGACTCTTTTTGGCATCTCTGAAAAGCCAAGAAAGGAGCACATTCATGATAGGGGCACATAGTGGGATTCTCCCAAGGTAACGCAGCAGAATTATTAGCAATTAATCCCTTTGCTCATTTAATTTGTTCTTTATCATATCATATCATATATTTAATTTATGTTCAGTATCATATTGTGAGTGAGAAATAGACTCAGAGACATGCAGCCCCATCAAATTAGCTCCTTGCAATAGGTTATAGATCAAAACATCAATGAGATGTAAGATTAGTTAATATGCCATAAGCAGCTAAATGAAGTTTTGCATTGAAATGTGTGATTTGCTGCACCTTCAACAAGGAGATAATTGCTTTTCTAATTATAATTGGACACAGCGTACAAACTTGGTGACCCAGCTGAGCTTAAAAACTGGCATTATATTTATCTATCTTTGCATGTTTAATTAGGAAGGGGAGAGAAAAAACCATCAAGGAGTCAAGTGGCAAATGGAGGAGTTGTTTTGCCGAGTCAAAATGAGTGTGGCGTAGACTTTATTCAGCTGGTTTTGCCTGAGCAAAAAGCTGGTGGCAACTAGGGACTTCTCCAAATAGGCAGCATCAGGTGGCTGCTCCATCCAATTGATTATTAATATGACTGCTGTTTGCTTTGTTTCATGAGAGGGCTTATGTTTTGCTGCAGTTATTCCTTAATTAGAACTTCATGTGTATGCATTTCCATGCAAGCTCATTGTCATCCAAGCAGTGTTTTATATTCCCTGCAGTAAAGTGAGCTTGTAGGGAGGAGAACAGAGAGTTGATGGCCATGGATGTGGATCAGCTGGGAAATGGCATTGTCATTTGTCGTCCCTTGTGATACATGATGGAATTACCTGTGGGTCAGGTATCAATAAGAGAGAGGCTGAAAGGGGCCAAGTTGATCTGTGGCATGTAAGGAGGCACATCTCTCCCTCTTCCTTTACTTACCAAATGCCAACACAGATTACTGGCAAATTCCCAAGCTCCTACTTTCAGTTGTGCAAATAGGTGATAAGGGCATAGACAGCCTCTTTCCTTGCCCGCAGTGCAGTAGCAGGGCAAGAATTCACTCCAGAGGCTAAAGTCCTCCCTCGTTTACACCAGTGCAAATCCACTGGCAGCCTGTGGGGACGCATTGGTGTAAGCGTGGGAAGAAATTGTCCCTAGCTTTAAAAAGTGTTATAATCCAGTGAATGCTTCACAGCCACAATAGGCCTGGTCTGTTGGTCTGGAGAAACAGCCAGGCCTCTCATCTCTCTGGGCATGTCTACATGCAGCTGCGAGCAAGCCTGCCAAGATAGGTTCGTACTGGTGGGGATTGAGCTAGTGTGCTCTAGGCTTGAGAGCCCAAGCCGGAATGTCAACCCTGCTATTTTTAGTGTGCTAGCCCCAGTTCCCCCAGCACAAGTCTGTCTACCCAGGTTGGAAGGCTCACAGCTGCAGTGTAGACGTATCCTCTGTGAATACTGTGATGTGCATCTTTTTTAAAAGAAGCAGTGAGGTGCATGCCGCCAGGCATTTCTCTCTCATTACCCTGCCCTGTGCTGCCCAGGATGGCTCTGGGAATCAAAGTACAGCTGCCTGGCACCACTTTCCTTCACGGCCTCCAGTTAATAACAGCAGTTTTTTATGTATATTTTTAGAGGATTTATAACGTAGGAGAATGTAAACACAACAGCTATTAGCAATATTTCCAAATGCACTGGTCCCATACCCTAGAGACAGATTACCCTGCTCCCCCAGAAGATTAGTCCATCACTTCATGCTTTTGGCACAATGACCAGAACCCCTGATCCCTGCAGGATATAGTTCTTTTAGTCTCTGAAGTATATGAGTTGATTACCATTAATGTAGCTTGTACAACTGGAACTTTCAGTAGCATTCACAAAGTTATCTAGCCACAGTATTTTACATGATTCCTTCCTGGGGAAGTATGTTCTCCAGGTGTAGTGCTCAAACTGAGTGGTGTGAGTGCTAGTACTTCATGTTCTAACATCAAAGTTCCCAAACTGTTCCCTTGCTGGCAATCTGTGGTAAAATGGCTCCTCCTCCTTTCTTGCCAGCTCCCCTCCCTCCGTCGCTCACTCTCCCCAACCCTCGCTCATTTGCTCATTTTCGGGACGGGAGGGTTGGAGTGTGGGACGGGGTGAGGGCTCCGGCTGGGGGTGCAGGCTCTGGGGTGGGGCCAGGGATTTGGGATGCAGGAGGGGGCTCTGGGCTGGGGCAAAGGGTTGGGGTGCAGGATGGGGTGAGGGCTCCAGCTGGGGGTGCAGGCTCTAGGGTTGGCTGGGGATGCGGGGTTTAGGGTGCAGGAGGGGGCTCTGGTCTGCGGTAGAGGGTTGGGGTGCAGAAGGGGGTGAGGGCTCTGGCTGGGGGTGCGGGCTCTGGAGTGGGGCCGGGGATGAGGGGTTTGGAGTGCAGGAGGGGGCTCCACGCTGGGGCCAAGGGGTTCAGAGTGCACGAGGGGGCTTAGGGCTGGGACAGAGATTGGGATGTGGGAGGAGGTGTGGGCTCCAGGCAGTGCTGACCTCAGGCGGCGCCGGCATTTCATGGGGACAAAGGAAGTCCACGCAGCTCCCAGGAAGTGGCAGCATATCCTCCAGCTCCTCGGCAGAGGGTTGGCCAGGGGGCTATGCGTGCTGCCCCTCCCTGCAGGCATTGCCCCTGCAGCTCCCATTGGCCACAGTTCCAGGCCAATGGGAGCTGTGGAGCCGGCGCTCAGGGTGGTGCCTATGGGTGGGGGCAGTGCACGGAGCCCACTGTCTGCCACTCCACTTAGGAGCTGGAGGGACATGCCGCCACTTCCAGGAACCACACGGAGCCAGGCAGGGAACCTGCCTTAGCCCCGCTGGGGCCAACTGGAATTTTAGCAGCTCGGTCAGCACAGCTGACCGGAGCTGCCAGGGTCCCTTTTCGACCCGGTCCCTTTTCGATCGGGTGTTCCGGCAATTTTCTTCTGCTTAGTAAAGTTTCAAAGCTGCATTAAGTCAATGTTCAGTTGTAAACTTTTGAAAGAAGAACCATACCGTTTTGTTCAGTTACGAACGTTTCAGAGTTATGAACAACCTCCATTCCCGAGGTGTTCGTAACTCTGAGGTTCTACTGTATCCATAAACCTAACAGTGAAGTTTTCCATATCCCATTACCTGAGCCATCTAGTCCATCTTCAGCTGTGAGGCTTTTTTTTAATAAAAGTTCACCTCCATGTAGTACTTAAAGCAAAGTTGTAATATTCTCAAAAACAGCTAGAATTTATATCGCTTCGACAGCACGCTCTATATAGATTTTAGTACTCAAGCAGTGAGCTGGACATATGTGCAATTAAGGAAGTGTTTCCACAGCAGGAAAACAAATCCCCCTTATTGGCAATAGAAGCAGAAATAACGACAACTGAATAAAATGTCACTGTGGTTTGTGCTTGCTGTCTTATTCCTGGTATGTGTTTTGCAGTCGCTCATAGTTGTAATTTCAGCCTCTTTGGAGACCACCTTTAAAAAAAAAAGTGAGAAATCCATTTCCTGTCACTAGCACACAAAGAACAGCATCCTATTTAGTGGGCAGTTGGTAGGATGAAAGCATGCATTTGAAACCAAATCCAAACATTAAATATCAGTAGTCTTCAAAGAGGCATTGAACTCTCAAGATAACTAGAATAGTTGTTAGCTCAGTGACTCCTCAGAAATCTCTGAGGGTCTGAGTTTCTCACTTGGATGTCTCATGCTGGGTACAAACTGGTAGTTTATTTCACCAGTGTATATATATTTTTTGTTTTAATCAGCAGACCTACACTTGTGATTAATGTCTTTATGGTACAAGCTAAGTCTCTCTATGGTCTGACTGTTGTAGTAACTCATGCGTACCCTACTTTCCCAGACCAAAGGTTCTGGTAAGGGTGCGTAGAGCTGTGATTAAAATATGAGCGTTGGAAGAAATGCAAGTTCAGTAGAGATACTGTTCAGGAGAGCAATATCATTTTATTCTGTCTCTATGACTGCATAATAAGGGAGCCCAGATACTAGCAAGAAATTGCACGGTTCAGGCAGTAGGTTGGAAAATGTTCGGTAGTTCCTGTTAGGTGCTGAGCAGCCAGCAATCCAGTGGTGCCAAATCCTCTGGGTCTGACTCTGTTTTTAGTCAAGCAAATCTCTCGTTGAAGTCAAGAGGCCAAATCTTGCAGTCCTTGAATTTTGTTCCTGGAAATCAATGAGTTTTGCTTAAGTAAGAACTAAATTAATGACATCAAGATTGGGGCTAATGTCTTCAGTGACGTTTGTGGGGGGCTGAGCACCTGACAGGATCCGACCCAGTGCAGACTTAAAAAATAAAATAAAATGCTGTTTCAGCTGCCACAATCACAAGAGAGAGAATTGTGAGGAACAATCCTGCATTGGCAAGGGCAGAGGATCTAGTCTAGATGACCGCATGTGCCTTTTCCATCTCTTATCTTCTGTCATGAAGCTTCCACCTCCAGCAGTTTCTAAACCAGTCAGAAAAGCTTGCCAAGGGGTTTCAGCCTCTCGATCATGCTAGTAGCTTGGCATGGCTGAGTTTGTATCAGTAATTGGCTCCTGTAATAGCTTTTCCCATTTATATAATCACGTTTGATTAATGTACTCTCTCCTCTTGTAGTCTGCACTGAAATCTTGCGCAACTTCATATGCTCTGATTTCCATGTGTGTTGCATTATTTTAGTCCGCTGCTCAAAACATCCTGATTCGAGCACCGAGATATAGCCATCGTGATTATTGTGGGTTTTTCTTGCTGATGGTCTCACATATCATGTTGGGTGGCATGTGGCAGATTCCCTCTGTTAATTAGAACAAATGTGCCAATTATGTTAATGTATCTCCCGATACCAATCAGTGAATAATTAGAGACAACACATCTGTCTCTCACCAGGGAGTAGAATGAGAAAGAATAAGCTGCAAGGTGCATTGCTTCGGATTGTGTGTTTCCTCAGCCAGTCACTGTGACAGCACGGTGTCATGATAGGTTTGGAAGCAACACAGTGCACACAGATAAAATAGAGTTGGTGGCAGTCATGGTGCTCACTGGTCTGAAAATTAAATCCAAAGAACATAAGGAGTCATAGTCAAAATCAGGAGACCTTTACGTGTTCTTTGTACCACAGCACTTCTTTCAGCATTTCTTATTATTATCTAACATTTTATCTTACTTTAGCACCTAGAGGCCTCAAACAGGCCAGGTTCTTGTT
Organism: Chelonia mydas; assembly: GCF_015237465.2. Lineage (NCBI taxonomy): Eukaryota > Metazoa > Chordata > Testudines > Cheloniidae > Chelonia > Chelonia mydas. The sequence goes on along the minus strand of NC_057852.1, from coordinate 26,297,941 downwards.
GTACTACGCACTGTACAAACATACAGTAAATGACAGTATTTGCCCCAAGGAGCTTACAAACTCAGAGTGAATTGTCGTGGATTTCACAGTTTCCTTTCCTTTGTAAGGAAAGGCTAATGTGGAAGAATATTGAGTGTTATATCACTGACATTTTCCATTGATATTCTCTCCACATGGGAAAACTTCTACTGTTCATGATGGTTATGTCCCAAATTGAAGGATTTCTGGTTTGATGACAGAAAATTGAAGTCAAACTTATTTCACTGATTGATTGATTGATTGATTTCAGTGATACTCGCACACATATGTTTGTTATTTTTATATGAGGTTTTGGTTCACACACATATTTAGTTACTAGTGGCCTAATTTTATTTATATATAAAAATACTCAAATGTTTATTATTAATAGTACTAGAGACATTCTCTAATTTACTGAATTTTTAAGACAGAAACCTATTTAGAGTCCTTGTGACTTCTGCCAGTAAATGTACTTCATCAGCAGAGTTGCAAAACAAATACTCACTTTAGAAATCTGGTTCACGAGAATGAAATTAGAGAAATTTGGATGACTTTCTGCATGTATTAGGTTAACAACCTAACGCCTTGAGGAAAGATGGATGGGATGATATGATTTACAAATCAAATAATCGATAAAACCTGTATAATAACAGTATGAATAATTGCTGTCACCTATAAATTATATTGTCTCAACTCTGCTCTATTCTCTTACCTTGCATATTTGGCAGTTGCTCAATTACTGCTTACAAGAGAACGTAAGCTGCGTTCTCATAAAGTCTGTTTACCACTGATGATGACACACACGCACACACACCTGATTTTCAGAGGTGCTGAACACAGGAGTCAGTGGCCGCTGCTCAGCAACTCTGGAAACGTTAAGCCATTAGTAAGTAAAAATGTGTGGTAACCAAAACCTTATTTAAATGTTATAAGTTTTTAATTAGTTAACATTTGTACATGGTGTTGAACAAGAAAACACAAGATGTGCTTATTATTATTGGAATCATGTGCTTTTTGGCTTTCACATTACTTGTTGCTGATTACTAAAATGTGTGTGTAAACATAACGTATACCTCCTGTCTAACCAGCCATCCTCTGATCATTTCCTTCAGTGATGATGATAATCTGGTGTTGGTGACATGATACTTCACGCCCATTGATGTAATGTTGATGTCACAAATAGTGGATTGTAGCTTCCCATAATGAATAAGGCACGAAGATTAGAAAGGACACTGTGTTTAGACACGCACAAGTTAATCAGCAGTGATGCTGCAGCAGGGACATGACAGCTGAGGCTTTTGGTAAACTATATTTTTCAGACTTTGACTGAGTGTAACAGAGACTAAGAAATCCTTTCTGCTTTGCACATTACGTGTTATACATGGAGTAAATTTTGCTGGGGCATTATGTGAAGAGGGTTTTTTCCTTTGAGGGATTTGGGGAAGAGCCAGAGGCTGTGTACAGAACCAGACAGAGAGACCTTTGGTTTGTTCTGGTATAGCAGTCCTAGTCTCATATGATCTTATGTTTTGCAGCAACGAAAGGGGATTTATCTCTGACTGCTCTGATTTAGTCGAATCAGAATTGTCTCATCAGAGGTCGAGACTGAATAAAGATATGTACAGTTTTGCGAGCAGCTGTAAGACTCCCCTACGTACGTTTATGTAATTAATCACACTTTTGGTATTGGGGGAGGGATGCTTTCATGACCAGGCAAATTGATCTGTACATAAAAACCAAAACTATTTTGTAATGAATCTAGGCCATCATTTTGGCCCAGTCCTGTTCCCACAGAAATCAATGGGAATTTTGCCATTGACTTCAGTCAGAGCACAAGCAGGTCCTCAGTATGCAGACCACAGAAAGAGGAGCAATAAGTGATTCATTTTTTTAACATAGGTAGCATTTTGTAGAATCTCAGCTTTGCAGTCCTGTATTGGTATCACAGAAATACATTTTAAAAAAGCAGAAAGACCACACTTGTCTGTGTGGGATACAGAGGGTAAGCTGAAGTCTAAAAGGAGGAGTGCGGAGAAGTGAGCTTTGGGCTTGTTTCTCAATCTAGATGCATGCAGCCTTGACCTGTGGGTGATGCAAGGAACAAACATTGCCACTGACTGAATGGGAAGCTGTCCGTCTTGATTATACTTGATTCCTGTGAGGACTCAATTTGGCTGAACACCAAGGAAGAAAGGGGGGGGGACGGGACAATTTTAGGCTTCTTGCCAAGGAAATGCAGATTATTGAGAAAAGCTTAGATCTTCGATGGAAAATAAAACGTGAATGCTGTTGTGACAGAATGGTTTCCAAACTGTTGTGCGCACGCGCGCGCTCTCTCTCTCTCTCTTTCCCATTTCTCCAGCACTTTTTTCACCACCAGATTTTTTAAATGCTCTGGAAGATTGGCACTTTAAATCAAGCCCACTGCAGGATAGGGTCTTTGTTTGCATTACTGGGTCTTCCTTTGGAAACAAATGAAGAGAAGGCAATCGAACACATTTCAAACTAACAGCCTTGCAATTGGGTTGGGTATCACTAGCTCTTGTTAATAAAACTGTTACTTACAAAACAGTGTGCTGTTTTCTAAAATATTGACTTGAGATAGATTGAGAAGGGTCTCTATGGAGTTGATGCATCTTTTGATTGAAAGAACATACCCAAAGTCTGTTACTCTGCACCATTGCAGCCGGGGAACTAAGATTCTTCATACTTACTGCGATGACATTACAATATCCCTGCTTGTACTGTGTAATATATGGGACTAGGACAATTATAGTAACTTAAGGGAAAGTTTCAAGCAAAATAGAATATATATATATATATACACACACACACACTTCTAAGGCCATTGCTAGATCCATTTTCCATCTTGAAGACTTGTGGTCCATTTAACTTCCCTATTGATAGTGAAATTACAATTATTTAATTAAAGGGCACTGTATAAGAGGATCCAGTGATTTTGGTCTCAGCCCCAAACAGCTTATGATGTAATATTCAGACTGGAACAGGCTGAAAAAACTAAGTATATTTCATAACATTGTTTAAAAGCAATGAAAAAATTTCATTTTGTTTGAAATTTTCCATGACCATTGATTTTATTTATTTATACATACAACATTTTTATTTAGGTTTGGTGGGGGGGAATAACTCTCATTTTTTACACAGACACTCAGAAAAAGGAAAAAAAAGGATAGGGGATTTAAAAAGTGACAGTGTTTTATTCCCCCACTGAAAAAAATTCAATACATTTCACTGAAAATGAAAAATTACAACCAATAGGGAAAAGTTCCACTCAATTTTCACTTTTCATTGAAAAGAAGGTTTAGACAGAAAATTTTCAACCAACTCTAACCCAGCCGATTTTGTTACAAAGTACAAATTAGATAGTGAAGAATGGTCTGGATTCCTTGCCAAACAGTCAAGGTGCCATTGTTGGTGCAGAGATAAGCACGGAAGATTTGCAAAAGAACTAGCTTTGAAGAAGGCTTTTGAAAGAGGGAGTGTGAGGCTGTTTCAAGAGTATAGGTTGGTGTAAAAGGAGGTTTAAATGGGAAAGTGGAAAAACAGAAAAGAGAGCAGGTTTCAGAGTAGCAGCCGTGTTAGTCTGCATCCGCACAAAGAAAAGGAGGACTTGTGGCACCTTAGAGACTAACAAATTTATGTAAGCATAAGCTTTCTTGAGCTACAGCTCACTTCATCGGATGCAGTTAGAGGACAGGTGAGGAATGTAAAAAGGAGAGAAGATGTGGCAAAAGTGAAGATGGAGTTGTAAGAGAGACAGCAGTTAGAGAGCCTTGGAAGTTTTGAACTTTATGTGGAGGCAAGAAGAAGTCAGTGAATGACAATATGACATGGTCTGACTGGCGGAAGAAGTGTGTCTTATATATGGAAAAACGAAAAATTGCTAAATGGGAAGAGATCAGGTGAACTTTATTAATTAAATTACATTTTTTGAATAATAAAATGTATAAAACTCTAAATACTAAACAATGACATATATTATCTGAGTGTGTGGACACACCCACGTACATATTTAATCACTTTTGTTTTATTCTGGTTGAATAAAAATAGGCAGTGGAAGACATGCAGCTCTAAAGTGAGTTGCGATCTGAACCTATTTGCTGGAAGTGTTTATATAAATAACAATATATTTAAAGCAACTTTTCACCAAGAAATCTGGAGGTTGAGGAGGCGTGCACTGTCTCTCTCTCTCTCTCTCTCTCTCAGTCATTTCAGGTAGATACAATCAAATTATTCATAGTTAGAGGCCTTAGTCAGGGGCCTGCAGGTGCAGTGGCATATTTGCACAGGAGCATAAGAACGACAGCAGCTCTCCGTTAAGTTTCTCCCAACTTTCTCTGCTCTCCTATTTGATGGTGTGGAATATCCATGGGAAGGCAGGTTGGCCTGCCCCTCCCATCACACACACACTGAATAGTGAGAGTTTTAGTATATGTTAGACTCTACACATTTTTTGCCGACTAAACCGAAATTTATGTAGGTTTTTTTATATCCCATTCCAAAGGTTTTACCATCCCTCTGCACTACTGGGTTCATAACCTGAAAAGAGGGTGGATACTCCTGCCCTCCCCAAAGGGTTCAACCAGCTTTAAATTCTGCCTGGGATTGCAGAAGAGGCCTGCTGGCAGAGGCACCTTGGAGATTAGCTTAATCAGGTTTCCTGTTGGACCCACTCGCCGTACACCCTAGGGTGACCAGACAGCAAGTGTGAAAAATCGGGATGGGGGTGGAGGGTATTAGGAGCCTATATAAGAAAAAAAAAACAAAAATCAGGACTGTCCCTATAAAATCGGGACATCTGGTCACTCTAATACACCCTCCCACTTTGTCATTTGTGTTATCCCCTGGTTTTTGTATCGGTGAGCCTCACTCCATTCAGACTTTTCTCCAGTCTTGGTTCCACAGATTGAACCTAGAATTTATCCCTCTCTTCTGTTTGCAAAAGATTTGCAAACGAATGTCGATATTTACACACGTATATTTGCTACTAGTGACTGTTAGACCGTTTAAATGAATGAAAATAGCTTATGGCTTGTTGGTGACTGGTCCACTTTCACCAGGTGCTGTTTGTGGTGATTGGCCACATAAATCACATGGTATTGCCTTTGTCTATGACTAGATGGCTAAAGCTTTCTAATATCGAGAATAACAATTGATGAACAGCATATATGGTTGTTTGCATCTGAATAGGCACGTTCAGCTGAATCTGGGTATTCGCACAAAAAACCCAAAGATGCCTCTAACATTAGTGAAGCCAAAAACCTTCTTGTGCAGATATTTGCACCCATTGAATAGAAAAGTGAATGAAGGTGGTCAAGCTGAACAGCCAATCAGAATTCAAACGTATGCACAAATACTCTGTTTTGCAGTATTTGACCAGCTCTACGCAGGAATGAATTGAGCCCCATGTGACTAAAACTAGGAGGGGCCCTAGTGACTCACACCACTGGTCACAGTGGTCTGTATGGCTATCATATGGAGGAGGGCTCTTTGTTGGTTTCCAGTCTTGTTGATGGTTGGGCAGTTGTTCAAATATCTTTGGAAAAGTAGTGGTCTGTCAGTACAAATCAGGCCTGTCTTGGCAGTTAGCACCTTTTAGTTCCAGTGGGCTGATTTTTGTTTTTGTTTTTCTTCCTTTAATTAAATCCTGGGCACAAGCTGAAATGATCTAGTGATGTGAAGGCACTGCTTTGATCCATCCAGGGCCCCCGTCCCTTCCTCTAAAGCACTCTTAGTTCAAATGAAAACAAGCCACTGAATGTTCAGCCAGTTTATGCTAGAGTGGCTCACAGCCGTCAGCTGTAGGATAATGGGGTGTTTCTTTAGCAGTAAAAGGAATGTTGTCTGGATAAAAATCACATTTACAAATATTTTTCTGTGTAACCAATGAAATCATATGTTGTTAACACAGAAATATTTTTTGAAAATATACTTTACATAAAGAAGGAGAAAAATAAGCAATTTTCTATTCTTCAGTATTCCTCAGTCCCCTGGTAACTGTCCCTCTTCTGATCACTATAAAGAGAAAATAGATAAATTTCCTCACATTTGGGGTGTTTGATTATCATTATTTTTATTTTTTTCAGCTTGGAAAAGAGGAGACTAAGGGGGGATATGATAGAGGTATATAAAATCATGAGTGGTGTGGAGAAAGTGAATAAGGAAAAGTTATTTACTTGTTCCCATAATATAAGAACTAGGGGCCACCAAATGAAATTAATGGGTAGCAGTTTTAAAACAAATAAAAGGAAGTTCTTCTTCACTCAGCGCACAGTCAACTTGTGGAACTCCTTGCCTGAGGAGGTTGTGAAGGCTAGGACTATAACGGGGTTTAAAAGAGAACTGGATAAATTCATGAAGGTTAAGTTCATTAATGGCTATTAGCCAGGATGGGTAAGGAATGGTGTCCCTAGCCTCTGTCAGAGGGTGGAGATAGATGGCAGGAGAGAGATCACTAGATCATTACCTGTTAGGTTCATTCCGTCTGGGGGATGAACCTGGCATTGGCCACTGTCGGTAGACCGGATACTGGGCTGGATGGACCTTTGGTGTGACTCAGTATGGCCGTTCTTATGTTCTTATTACAGTTTCACCCATGAACCACAACTGAGCTCCAAGCCCCATTGTGCTAGACACTCTTGAGGCACAGACAAGACTATCCCTGCCCCCAAAAGCTTACAATCTAAACAGATAAGACAGAGAAAAGGGTTTAGCTAAACAAATAAATACATTAGGGTGCTCGCTAGTGCACCAGTGGGAGATTTTTTCCCTTACATCCCCAATTTTAGACAAGGTTTTAAAGAAAAGTCAACATCTATGTCCCTCACACTGTCCATCAGATATTGAAATTCTACATTAACTGTTTGGTTATATACAACAGGGGCAGCCTTTGGAAAAAAAAGCATTGAACACTTTGATGGCAGAAGAAGCTGTGAGATGGGGGAAGAAATGAACGCTGTACTCCATGATGGCTACCTTCTCATTTCAGTGCAATCTGATATTGGCAGAATAGGCAACATTCAGCAGATGAGTCCTTCACAGTGTACTTTGGTTTACTGCAGTTTCTGGCAGGAGCAAAGTAATCGAATATTGCACACATCTAGAAGTTAAAGCCTGTGCGGATTGGCATGGTGATGACTGATAACCTTACTGTGTCCCTGGTAAACTTTTAGGTGGAGTGGTTGAAAAATGAAGAGGTGATTGATCCCGTTGAAGATCGGAATTTTTACATCACCATCGATCACAACCTGATCATCAAGCAGGCACGTCTTTCTGACACAGCTAATTACACCTGTGTCGCCAAAAACATCGTCGCCAAGAGGAAAAGCACTACTGCCACTGTAATTGTCTATGGTAAGCGAGGCACTGTCCTTCTGCACATTGATCAAAGTGCAGCCTCGAGGGCAGAAGTGGTCTGTTTAGTTCTGTGATGCAGCTGCCACCATCTTTGGTGCAGATTCAGACGTGAGGTCTGTGGAAACTACAAGTTCCCAATTGTAATGCACTATCTTAATTAGCATGGCCAGGCTGCCAATGTGGCCCTTAACCAGATGAAGTGTGATGGCCCTGTCTCCTCATTGCCTTACTCTACATCCACGTTCCCCTCTGCCCCCATAAAATAGCCTAAGCTGAAAGCTAGGTCTGCCTCCTGTGAAGTTATTGCTCTTAGAATCATAGAATATCAGGGTTGGAAGGGATCTCAGGAGGTCATCTAGTCCAACCCCCTGCTCAAAGCAGGACCAATCCCCAACTAAATCATCCCAGCCAGGGCTTTGTCAAGCCTGATCTTAAAAATATCTAAGGAAGGAGATTTCACCACCTCCCTAGGTAACGCATTCCAGTGTTTCACCACCCTCCTAGGGAAAAAGTTTTTCCTAATATCCAACCTAAACCTCCCCCACTGCAACTTGAGACCATTACTCCTCGTTCTGTTGTCTGCTACCGCTGAGAACAGTCTAGATCCATCCTCTTTGGAACCCCCTTTCAGGTAGTTGAAAGCAGCTATCAAATCCCCCCTCGTTCTTCTCTTCCGTAGACTAAACAATCCCAGCTCCCTCAGCCTCTCCTCATAAGTCATGTGTTCCAGACCCCTAATCATTTTTGTTGCCCTTCGCTGGACGTTTTCCAATTTTTCCACATCCTTCTCATAGTGTGGGGCCCAAAACTGGACACAGTACTCCAGATGAGGCCTCACCAATGTCAAATAGAGGGGAATGATCACGTCTCTCGATCTGCTGGCAATGCCCCTACTTATACATCCCAAAATGCCATTGGCCTTCTTGGCAACAAGGGCACACTGTTGACTCATATCCAGCTTCTCGTCCACTGTAACCCCTAGGTCCTTTTCTGCAGAACTGCTGCCGAGCCATTCGGTCCCTAGTCTGTAGCAGTGCATGGGGTTCTTCCATCCTAAGTGCAGGACTCTGCACTTGTCCTTGTTGAACCTTATCAGATTTCTTTTGGCCCAATCCTCTAATTTGTCTAGGGACCTCTGTATCCTATCCCTACCCTCCAGCATATCTACCTCTCCTCCCAGTTTAGTGTCATCTGCAAACTTGCCGAGGGTGCAATCCACACCATCCTCCAGATCATTTATGAAGATATTGAACAAAACCGGCCCGAGGACCGACCCTTGGGGCACTCCACTTGATACCGGCTGCCAACTAGACATGGAGCCATCGATCACTACCCGTTGAGCCCGACAATCTAGCCAACTTTCTATCCACCTTATAGTCCATTCATCCAGCCCACACTTCTTGAACTTGCCGGCAAGAATACTGTGGGAGACCATGTCAAAAGCTTTGCTAAAGTTAAGGAACAACACGTCCACTGCTTTCCCCTCATCCACAGAGCCAGTTATCTCATCTTGGTATATTTGAGGCAGAATGTATCCATAAGGACAGAAGCTGCTCTAATGATACATCAGCTGATTGTCCTGTTGTTCATTACAATCAATTTAATTACAGGACAGACAAGTGAAAAAAAAATCCCTATGATTACCCTGAGCATTCACTTCATAGCCAGGGTAGCAGTTATGCTTAATTGTAAGCAGTTGCATCCCTAAAGTTACAATGAGGGCTTTTTAGTTCAGTTCTATAGCAAACTAGCTGAATAGAGTTGATTAGCTGCATTTGTGAGGCAGAGGAGGGACACGGCATAAGCATTCTGTGTTGTGATTGTGGTGAATACTTTAATGTGTAGACCTGGGAAAAAATTGCGTATGGTGAAATTTGTCCAACACACAGAGTTAGACTCTCTCTAAAAGCATAATTTAAGCTGACCTGCGTTGGGGAGCAGCCATCACCCATGTTCTCACTCTAGGGTGACCAGATAGCAAGTGTGAAAAATTGGCACTGGGGGTAGGGGGTAATAGGCGCCTATATAAGACAAATCCCCAAATATCGGGACTGTTCCTATAAAATCGGGACATCTGGTCACCCTATCTCACTCCCAGGGATATTTTAGACCTGTGTGTGACTGGGAATACTACAAAATTAAGGGATTAGGAAAACTGAGCAGTTTAAATGCTTGTCAGTATGGCTACACAGTATGGAGCAGTACTGGTCCCTGTCCGTCTTGTTCTCCATGTGTGTCACATATCAAGGTTCATAACAGAAAGGGTAAACAGTAACCATCTTCCTAAAATCATGGGTGAACAGTATAACTGGTGAGTTCATTCTGAGCAGCCCAACAGGCTGAGTACCTGTCATATGGACTCCTCATCTTCTGTTGGCAAGGCTCTCATCGGGGCTGGTGAACGAGGGATACCCTTGTCTTAGCATTCTGTGAACCATTGCTGTGAAGAGAGGAAAGTAACGTGTTAAATTTCTAATAGACCACATCCGAAAAGAGAGGAGCATAGATGACGGATACATCTGAATGCTAGTTATCATACAGTCACTATCCTCTCTGTATTATCTTGCTGTGGAATAGTATGCAGCTTTCAGGATGCATATATTTTGGCTTACAAAGTTCAAGATGCACGGTTTGATCTTACAGTGATTGCAATTATAGAAAGATAAATCGATGCTCATTGCTGGCTCATATTGGGTCTATATGAAGAGGAGGACCATTTTAAATCCACAGTAGCCATAGAACAGGAAACTGAAAGGACTTTTCATTCAATGGTATTTCTTGGACTTTGACAAAGACAGTGGCTAAAAAAGGGGGATTTGTGTTTATTGAATGCTCTTTGTCACCTGTCACCTTTCAGTCAATGGCGGCTGGTCTACCTGGACTGAGTGGTCAGTGTGTAACGGTCGCTGTGGAAGAGGCTATCAGAAGCGTACAAGGACCTGCACCAACCCTGCCCCACTCAATGGTGGTGCCTTCTGTGAGGGCCAAAGTGTCCAAAAAATAACTTGCACCACTCTGTGTCCAGGTACAGTATGAAAGACCCACAGCCCAAGATATGATTATCTAGTTTTTTCCAACATCAAGTATTTTAGGAAGTAACTATTAATCATAAACACTCCTTTTATTTTACTGGTAAATCCAGCATTTCAGTGAATGAATACTAAATTGTGTTACATAAGTAGATAAAACATTGTGCACAGAGTAGATCAAACCGCAGTGGATTAAATCCCACTATTTCACAAAGCTTGCACCATTATCTCAGTCCCTGTAATTTGGGGGATTTGAGTAACATTTACAGCTTCAGATCTTAAGAGCTAAAGCTTTTGATCTGTTGAACGCTGTGGAAATAAACTAGATTTAAGTACAGAACATTATTTTGACCAAACAGATTTGTAACATCCGTTTCTGTGCATACCAATTTCTCAGTTTACACTGTAAAGATGAGCAGAGCATTTGAAACATCTGGATTATGGATGTTAAACTTGACCTATGCATCTGCCTGTCAACAAAGACAAGAACATTCATGCCAAAAATATCCATGCATTCACACATTAAAATAATTTTAAAATGCATCAAAAGCCAGAAAATTGAAACATGAAATGTACACTTTATCATTTAATTCAACACTTCTTAAGGGCTCTGGGTGGCTTTTAGAGGGACAAACTCTGCTATCCCTCACTCGTGTTGAGTTGGACTTTCCTATGCATTGAAATCAATGGCACTACTGTTGGAATAAGGTACTACTCAGGACGGGTAAGGGGCATCAAAATCTGGCTCTTAGTGATGGGTGAAACTCAGAGAAATGGAAGTTCATTTCAAATTCTGGACGCTTAGCTGAGCCTCTTTAGTCCAAATATTTAGTAGATCCAGCTATTAAAGTCAGCACTTTTGGGCCCCAGCATTGGCCTAACTCTTCTCCCATTGAAATCAATGGGAGTTATCGTATTGACTTCAGTGGGAGCAGGGTCAGATTAATATTGAGCATTTGTCAAAATCCCATTTTAGTCCATTAATGTAGGTACCTAAATGTTGATGTGGGAGCCTACCTTCAGGCACTCGTTATTTTAAAATCTTGGCCATGATTTTTATTTTCACAGTCCGTTTAAATATATGACCAACTAGCTTATAAATACAGATTGTAGCACAGGTAATAAACTGCATGTGCAGAGTACATATTCTTGACAGTTTTGCGGATTATGCCTAGTAGCTCCTTTTTCAAATGAAATATTTGGGTGGCTTTAGTTATGTCTCTGAATATGAAAAGTGATGATCTCATAACACAGAATAATTTCTTGCCAAATTTAATCTTTTGTTGTATATAAGTGCCAAAACGCATACATTTCTGGGCTTTGGGGTTTTTTTCTTCTTAGACAATTTAGCCATGGAGAAACCTCCTTTTGTTTCCATTTCAAAAAGGAGAGGAGAAGAGAGAAGGAATGAGTACTTGGGGACAAATTTCAATCCAGAATTTGTTCTTCTACCAAAGCTATAAATTCCACAAGACAACTGCTGACTGACTCTTTTCCTGAAGTCAGTTCTTTGTGACTCAGTGGCTCAAATCTTGTTACTGGGATAGAAAGCCTTAAACATCTCAATAAGCAGTTGGGATCCAGCCCAGACAAGCATTAACTGAAAGATGTAGGTTTCTAATGGGCACTTGGTGGCCCAAATGGACTGAAGAGATGTCAAAATCACAAAAATCACCACTATAGTTAGCACTAATTATTACCCTGGCTGGCAATCCAAACATGTATATCTAAGACCTTGGAGACTGAACTACCTCATTCCCCTTACAGTTGGTCCTTCTAGGGCTAACTTGAGGCAAATTAGCAGGGCTGTGTGGGGAAGCTTTTATTTCTATGATCTATGCTGTAAAGATTTCGGTCCCTAGTTCTGTCAGTCTGGCACCTTTCACAAGGGCTATATTCACAAAGGTCTTTTAAAAGCAACCATTTTCTGTGCTTCTATCTATATTTGCATCTCTCTCTTTCTGACCTTCCTAAGTCATGTCACTTTTTTGTCACAGTGGATGGTAGATGGACAGCATGGAGTAAGTGGTCTACCTGTGGAACAGAGTGTACCCATTGGCGCAGGAGGGAATGCACAGCGCCAGCACCGAAGAACGGTGGGAAAGATTGTGAGGGTCTCGTTCTGCAGTCCAAGAACTGCACAGATGGGCTTTGTATGCAGAGTAAGTGGAAGTATATTAATGTGTTGTATTGACTTTGGAGTTTGGAAAATATATAGCCATTAAAAAAACAAATTAAAGCTTGAATGTTCTCCTGCCATAAAAATCTCCTATAAGCAGAAGCTGGAGAGTATCCAAATGAAATACCCTCCACCAAAACAACATAGGGAAGAAAGCTACATTTAAGTGATATGGCATAAGATGACCAAAATAACCCACGTTTGTGCTGCAAAATTGTGCCATGTAGGCGTTGTCTGAACTGGGAACAAAGCCTCACCACCTACAACAAGCTTAGGGAGGAATTGTGTGTCTGAGGCAAATCCCCTGTCAGCTCCCTGGAACAAATGGTGCAGCCTAGTCCTCTCAGCAGTCTGTGCCAGTTTTGTATGGAGGTGGAGCCATGACCAATGTAATGGTCCCTACCTTTTCTGAGACCCTTTTCCAGCCCCCAAGTGCACCACTTTCAAGTGACAGGCCTGTACTCCACTTCTCTTTGGGATGGGACCTTGTGTTCCTTCCACTGTCTGAATGGTTGTGCCAGGTTATGCCCATCTGGTTGGCAAATCTGACACCTTGCAGGCTTGATGGGCATAGCACCTGTAAGACTTTCCTTCAGGAGCTGGTGGACAGTAATATTATGCAGTGACACAGAAGCAGCTTTTTCATGACAAAGGATGATTTATTTTTTTTTTGCCAAAAAGTTCACAGCACTCAGAGAAATGGATTTAAAACAACAGAGAGACCTGTAGGCACAGGTCTGACCTACACTTGGCATTCCCCTCAAGGCCCTAGGTAGATATGACTTAGCCTTGATATCCTCTGTTCTCTTGCGGGCCAAGCTACAGCCTGCTAGCTGCAGACCCTGACTCACTGACAGTCGGGATGTCTGCTTGCATCCCTGTCGGTGCTCACTGGCATTCACTGAGCAACCTCTCTCAACAAAATCAATCCCCCACCCTTTTCTTGGCCTAGGGTCCTATAATGGTTTTGTACCCTTTTTTGATCCTAGATTTAGCCTTGGGAAGAATAAATCATTCTAGCTTGATTGGAGCCTGGTCAGGGGTATAATCCAGTTAACATCTTCCCCATTGTTTCCTCAAGGACTTTTATCTGTGTTATTGTTTTGCCTTTCCTGCTTGGTCCCTCTAACAACCTCTTCTGATCTAACTCCATATCAAGTAGCCCCCTATAAACGTTATAATGCACCATATACTTAAAAAAACAACACAGATATTTCCCAGTTCTCCACGCTATGTCCTCTTATGGCTTTCGGTGGGGTAATTTTGCACCCCCGCAGGGGCCAGGAGGGAGCAGCCTCTGACCTCTCCCAACTGCAAGGACTTAGATTGTCCTTGGCCCACATGTAGAGTGCTTGCGGGAGGGAAGAAGGCTCCTTCCATTGTTCTTCCCCAACTGTGCACCCACACAGATGCCAGGGGTAATCTAGTCTACAATAGATATAATTACACACTAGCTAGAGACACCTGCAGAATAAATTAACTCCTTTATGGGAAAATGCTGTTTCTTGTGCCAAGATCATGTAAACAGACTTGCTGCAGGGCATCTCCTCTGAGGTTTAGGCAAAATACTCTTCCCTCTTAGTCCACAGGGATGCAGTAGTCTCTGCAACTCTTGTACCCTCTCTCTTTGGGGGAAACAGCTAGTGGATACAGTAGCTTGGATCTAGAGCTCTCTCTAAAGCTACCACTCCTCACCCTTATATGCAGCAATGTGGAAGCTGAGGGTCTATGTCATAAAGGTGTGCAGTAGGAGTGTATCAGTCTCTCTGAATCCAGGGCCCTTCCCATCCACACAAGAGGAGGCAGGATTTGCCCCTTTGTGTAGTGTAGATTTAGGATTCTATATCCAGGATAGTATCACTTGAAGAGAGAGCCTATTGTTTAGTTATTCATTTGGATATTTACAGCTCTGCCATAAACAAGCACATATCCAATGCTCTGGGTGCCCTGGACTAGTCTTTTAAAAAATCCAATGTATTAATCAAATGACACACCTGTTACCCCGGATCAAACAAACTCCCAGGAACATAAATAGAACAAAATGAATTGACCTCCCCACACAGCCCCACCAGTGTCCCATATCATCATTATTGCTAGGCCCATCTTCTTATGGGCCAGGAAGTTAAGATCGATGTTGCAACTCTCCGTGAAGGTGAACAAACTCGGGCAGTTTCGGACCATAAGGAGAATCGAGTTGAAAAGGCTTGGTGACCTACTAGAGAATACCCTGCCTGTTGACCCCTCTCTCTCTCTCTCTGATACCAATGAGGCTCCAGCCCAGTGTCTCTGATGGTCACAGGGAGAGAGAGTCTCACGGATAAATGGGTCTCGGGACTGATAGAGCTTTTATAGTTCAAAACCAACATCTTAAAAAAATCAACCTGGTAAAGCAGACCTTAGGCCTTTGGCACTGTTCATTTGCACACACAAAATTGGTTCTCGGTACATTACCTTGTTCCTTCTTTATATTTAAATGAATTTAGTGCCAGACTGATAGCGCTGGAGACTGAAGCTGTCTGTTCACAGAACAGGTACAGTGCCGGCAACAGCACAAGTTTCAACACGCTGACCCTCCAGTGTGCCTCAGCCTCTAAAACTCAGAGGAGAGTTCAGACTTCAGGACCATCCTGGTGTTGGCTACTCCACTATGACTGCCAGGAGGTTCCCAATTATTGTCAAGGGTTATGTTGTTGGGGTTTTTTTTGTGAATTTGACACCAAGGAACTGAACCAACACATTGAGTCTTTCAGATGATATATTAAAAATGGAGGTCCTATCTGCACTGTTGGTCCATTAAAGATCCACTGAACTTTTCATAAAAACAGTGGTTGGTTCCAATGGCCTTTGCCAAAATTTGTCTTCTTCCACTTCTCTGCATTGTACTATACTGCTTTCCAGTTCTCCACCTGGCTGCAGCTCTCCGTCACCCCAGGGGCTTCAGTTGTATCTGTATAGTGGTTGTATGTTCACAGTTTTATGTTCAAATAGGCCACAGAAATGCCATTAGCTAGTATGCAATGATTTTCAGTCACTACCAAACAGGGCTAGATTTGAACAAGTGACCTAGACGTAGAAGGTTCTGCATTGAAACCCTGAGCTATCCAATCTCAAAACATGAATTTTCCTTCAGTTTTCCAGGTTAACCAAAAACCAACTCATCCACATGGCCACATCTTTCATTTGAGTTTTTTGCTTTGAGTGACAGCTGCACGAAACCAGCTGTAATTTTTCCATTTTTATTTTTGTGGGGGAGGGAAAAGAGAAGCTGAACTTTTCTCTAAAAGTAAAAAAAAAGTCATGCTAAAGTAAAGTTATATTACACCCTGAAAATATGGGTTTGTAGCAGGGAAGCTAATGTATCCTTAACTCCAGTGGTGTGGATGAGCCATTATGGTAAATTAGCAAGAAAAGAAACCACCTCCACTCTAAAGACCTCTTTATTACCAGATTATATTTAGACAGGTGTGTGTCATCTTTGGGTATATGCATAAGCAGAGTCATTTAAGCAGAAATCTCAAGAAAACAAATTTATAATGCTGCTGGAGAATAAAAGCCCTGTAGGGATCCCATTTTTATGTAGATGGTATATTGCATTTTATTTGTGAAAGTGACTGCTGGGAGTAAAGCACAGATCTTCAAAAGGAGAGAGGTTGATGCTAATGTGAATCCCACTCTGCATTTTTATATGTATATGGAGGGTGGGAGGAAATGAAAAATATACAGTTGCATATTGATCTCCTTAGCTCCAGGGGTTGAGATTGTCCCTCAGTGTTGGAGTTTAAAGGTAATGTCTTTATACTTATGGGGTTCATATACCTGTAAAACTTACAATCTTGCTCCATGATCTATCACTGCTGAATAGATTGATTTGCCATACTTTATAGCTCTGTGCCTGCTATTCTTTCTCTTTCTCAATTTATGTAAATCCATTCAGAACACTTTTATTTTTACTTCTCTGTGGGGTTGGGTTCCTCCAGATGAACTCATAGTACATCTGTGTGCTGAGCTAGGGAGGAACACAGGACCCTTTTCATTCCTGGAACACACTGAAATTCATTACGGATTATTAGATTTTCAGCTGGATTGAGTTGGAATTAGAATTTTTCATGACTCGGAGGCCTTTGAATCCAGGTCACAACTTTCAAAGAATTCCCAGCAGCTTTCCCTTGTGGGCACATGGATAAGAGCCAAGGGACCCAAGATCAAGCCCTCTGTGTGCTTGGATCCTTTTCTCATTTCTACTTGGTTGGCTGCTTAATTGCATGGTATGCAGATTCTACCCATTAGAGCAGTTTCTCCCTTCCTTCCCAGAATCGGTCTTCATCAAAAACTGATGGTTTATCAATTAAATATAGTAACGTGAAGGTCTAAGAATTATTAAATAGCTTCTCATAGCAGGAGTGACTAACCCATTCCTTTGACAGAAACTCAGTTGTAAAAAAATATATATATAAAAGAGATATCCCAGGAAATATTGGATTGAATCAGTCTAATTTACAAGCCCTTTCTCTTCCAGTCTATTATTCACTACACTAACATCACTTGAGCAAATCAATAAGCGCTTTCATCAGACTGCCCCTACTCCAACACAGAGCAGCAGTCAGTACCGCTATCGATTTCTATGTGGGGATGAAAAGTGTGGAGCCTTCCCCATCCCTTGTAATTACAGTATTTTACACCCAAATCTGTAGTTTCTGCTTACCGCTAACCGTGGCGTTTCTGGTGCAACTGCACTGTCACGTTTATTCAGACTAATGGTCTTGCTAGTGTACACACACAGTCCTATTCAGTAGCTAGTATTTTTCCCTTAACGTGAAAGAATGAATCAGTATTTAACTAGCATGCCTGCAGAGAGACAGGAGGCAGATTGAAAAAGAAAAGTAACTGCAGTGAAAATTTAGGACAACTGTTACTACTGTAAGCCTCCAAATATACTGTATCTCCTAGCTGGAGTCTTTACAATAATTTTATAATTTATTGTAATGGCATTAATAAGCCCTCAGCAACATCATATACTGTGTGTGTAATAAAAACTGGCACCACCCACAGTAGTTAAATTATTTACCACCACATTGGCAACATTTCCTATTTGAAGCATAGAGAGTAGGTTAAATATCACAATGCTTTGAGATCCTTGCCTGCAAGGCTCTGTTGACATTCAAAATATTCCGTGTTATTCATTGTTTTAATAATAGTAATGTCAGTTTCAGAGGAGTATATTATTTGTCATCTTTATGTATTAGAAGGTTAACACGTCACATTTGTCCACGTTATCCTGCCAGGCATCTATTACGTAAGTTGCTTCTTGATAAGGAAGAAAGGTTAAGCTAGTATTAATGTCTGCTGTGCTTTCTGTTGCAGCAGTTTCTTGCTGGAACATACATATTCCGCACACGTGCTGCTTGTTCAATGTAATACCCCAGAATCTTCTGACGAAATAAGCATTTGTTTCCCTTTTTGGTTTGTTTTAAAAGGAGGGGTACTGTGAAGAATTGTAGCCCAGAGTAACCTGATGAGAACCTAGAGAACTTCTGAGCAGTTCAGTGTGTGAAGAGTAAGGGAATGTTTTTCAGAATCAAGGAGGGAAGCAAAGTTGTCTCAAGGGAGCTCACAACAGAAGCTAGTGTGTGTGTGTGTGTGTGTGTAAAAGAATGAAAGGAAATCCTTTATTAAAAGCATGTGGGGCGAGAAACAACTTTTAATATGTTCAGTCTCTCCGCATGCTAATATATCCACCTTGCCAGGCTTGCTGAGCTCTTTCAGGAAGAGTTGCTTTAATTTACAGGATCCTCTCATCCTTTTCTTCCAATCCATTCCTGGGGGGAGGATTTCTATTTGTTATTTGTTTATTAGCAGGTTAAACAAACAGAATTGTAGATCTGGATGAATTTTATATCAATGGGTGAGTTTTTCAAAGCACTCTGAGTTTGGACACATCTTCTTACTATTGTTTGTATTACATTAATGCAAAAAGGTCCCAATTCAGAATATGGTTCCTCTGTGCTAGGCTCTGTACAAACACCTAGTGAGAAACAATCCCTGCCTCGAACAGCTTATGATCTCAATAGACAAAAGGCAAAAGGGGAAACAGAGACATGAAGTGACTTGCCCAAGGTCCCACAGCAGGCCAATGGCAGAGCTGGGGATAGGACCCAGGACTCCTGATTCCCAATTCTGTGCCTCATCTACTAGAGCACTATACCTCTCCATTAATTTTAAGAGAAGATATTCTTTCTAAAGCCTTTGGACTGCATTGAAAACGTCAATTAATATTCAGCATAGAAGCATGCGTATATGAAAGAAATCCCAAACACTGTTCCTATATATTTTTAATAATTGTAAATTTCGTATCTCTTCTCTTCTTTTCTCCTTTATTCTTCCCTCACACCCCCTGCCTAATAATGATGATATCTAATAATAAAAGATCCTCTCCACTTAGATGAAGAGAAAGACAAGTAAACTGATAATAGATGTCTTGTTGATGCAGACCCAGGTAGAGAAACAGCATAACTAGGGCCCTACCAAGTTCACAGTCCATTTTGGTCAATTTCATGGTCGTAGGATTTTAAAAATCATAAATGTCATGATTTCAGTGATTTTAATCTGAAATTTCATGGTGTTGAATTGTAGGGGTCCTGACACAAAAAGGAGTTGTGGGAGGAGGTCGCAGGGTTACGGTTCTACTATCCTTCCTTCTGTGCTGCTGCTGGCGGCGACGCTGCCTTCAGAGCTGGGCAGCTTGAGAGCAGCAGCTGTTGGCCAGGATCCCAGCTCTGAAGGCAGAGCCTCCGCCAGCAGCAGGGCAGAAGGAAGGATGGGATGGTATGGTATTGCCACCCTTACTTCTGCATTGCTGCCTGCAGAGCTGGGCCCTCAGTCAGCAGCCCCCACTCTCCAGCTGCCCAGCTCTGAAGGCAGCACAGAAAAAAGGGTGGCAATACCACAGTCCCCCTAACTCCCTTTTGGGTCAGGACCCCCAATCTGAGAAATGCTGGTCTCTCCCCCATGAAATCTGTATAGTATAGGGTAAAAGCACACAAAAGACCAGATTTCACAGGAGAAGACCAGATTTCATGGTCCATGACACGTTTTTCATGGCTGTGAATTTGGTAGAGCCCTAATAACAACATAATGATAATACATAGTGCTTAGTTCAACCATAGATTTCAGAGCCCCTTACAGAGATGGGTAAGTATCACTATTCCCACTTCATTTGGCTTAGCAAGGCACAGAAAGGTTACATGACTTGCCAGGGTCAAACAGCAAGTCAGTGTCAGAGTCATTCCAGTCTCTTGATTCCCAGCCCCATGCTCAACCCAAAGATTAAACCACAGCAGCAAGACCGAAGGGACATAACTCAGTGAACTCTTGTACTGGAGGAAGCAGTTTGTAGTTGAGTAATTTAAGAAGTCTCAAATAAACATAATGTTCAGCCACTAATTCTGAAGTCATCGGAGTCTTGGAGTCTTGGAGTAGGAAGTAAGAAAACTAGAATAAAAGAATTATTCTGAATTTATAGAGCTGTTTAGTCGGGTGCATGTTGCCAAACAGCTGCCTGAATATCCTCCTCCTGTGCCAGGAAGAGCCTCTTCTCCAGCAGGACGAGCATCTCATTCTCCTCTTTCAAATCCCTCTTCAAATTTCATTTCTTTTGCCGAGCCATCTGCCACTCATCTCTGCTTGGACACTCCCCTTCACCACTTTAGCTCCTGACCACACTACAGTGGCAAAGCAAAGCAAACTCCAAGAATTGTCAGTTTCATATGAAAACTCAAATGATTGCAATCCTAGGCACGTGTGTCTGTGCTCTGCAAACCCAATTTAAAGTGTCTAGGCCTTTGGGATTTTGAGATATGACCCCCAAAATATGTAATAAGAATTTGCCAAAAGGGCAAACCACTTATCTATTAATCTCCTAAATGTCAGAATTGCCTCGGCTAATTCACAGCAAATTTTAGCAAAAAGTTATTCTTCCCTTCCACCCACTTCCCCACACCTACATGTGATGTGTGTACTTAAAAGGAGACAGGACCTTTCTAAGGATTTTAATGAAGGGTCAGAAATCTAATTTATAATGAAAACACAGTTGCAGCCTTAACTATGGAGTATCATAATCTTCCCTTCACCACCAAGGGGAGAGACACTCACAGTTAAAGCCAGAGTCAACAAATAAGTAAGTAGTAGGAGAGATTCATGAAACCTCAAACCCCATGCTGTTGGCTCACCCCAAAACTTGTCAATAATTAGACCTTCAGAAGAAGATGAACTATCTCTCGGATGTCTGATGTCACATCTGACCTTTGACATCATTAGTGCAGACATAAAAGGCTTTCTATATAACAGCAAGTGTCTTAATAATAGAAAGAGCCTGGACATATTTCTTATGGTTGGCTTTTAGGAACTCTAGAGACATTTTTTCACCACAAAAAGAATATGATGCCCTTGTAGAGATCACATCATCCGTTTATGTGCTATTGCTGCTGGGAAGCAGCAGGGAAGGGAAAAGTTTATGAACTGCTATTGTAAGAGAAGCTGCAGATTATTCTTACTATAGGTATTATTTATTCCATAGGAAACCTATGTTAGGAGAGCATTAAGAGAGCACTCAAAGTCAGACTATATTATTACTTTTAAAGATGCCCTCATACCCTTAACTCTGCCCTCTTGTGCATGTGCAGAGCCAGATGTTTATCTCCACTAATGTCTCTATGGTCACTCTAGTGTTACAGAGGAGATTGAGACAAGCCCTAAAGGGGGAAGCTGAGGAGTCTCATAATGTGGGAGAATCTCTGTGCTGGTATACAACACTCCCTCCTGTTTTCTCCCTACCCTGACGAAGGGGAAATGATGGGTGTGTGCTGGACTGCAAAGGAGCATAGCTGGATTATGCTAGCTCTAACTGGCATAATGGTCAGAGGGCCTAATAGAGCCATTGCAGCCAGATTGCCCCCCAGGATCAAGAGGACAAAAATCCACCTTTGTCCACCATCCCTCTGAAGTGTACTGAGCAGAGTCCTGGCACACCCAAGAAAGTGGCCCACAGTCTTTTATTACTTGGTCTCGTACCATTTTTCAAATACAGCTTAACATCATACCATTTTTTGAACAACCTTAGATGCAGGTATGCCGTGGCCCCTCTTCTTCCCCGCCTCAGTGCATGAGGGAAGGAGTACACTTTGCAGACAGTTGCAAGGTGCCACACTGGCTGTATGACCCTGCACTGGCTGTACTGCATAAAGCCTCAAGGGGACCCTGCTAGGACAGTGCAGCTTTGCATTGCAGGATCTCTAGCTGCAGAAATGTGACCCTGAGAGTTTATTGCTCCTGTATTTTATTTCTTAATACAGGATGTGTTTTAGTGTCAAACATTAATGTATGTGCAACCTTAACCATGGCTTTCCAGCCGATTTATAGCAGGGACACCAATCCCTTTTCTAATGCATTCATTCAGTATCCTTTCTACTAAAGCAAACAGATAAAGGCCACAAAGAAAAACGGAGAAAACAAAGCAACAGTTTGTTTCTGTGTAGGTATATTTCAGCTCTCATCACGCCTTTGATTTCATAGAGAAAGGTTACAGCTTGATGTAGTAGTGTTTAAGTTTCTAAGAATTCTTTTTAATAGCTTATTTTAATTTGTATATATAATTGCAGATTAATTACTGATTTTAGGAGAATATTTTACTTTTCTGCTTTACCATAACAGAAAATAATATACAAAATCTGAAAAAGGAAAGAAAATAGCCACATCTTCCGTGAGTATGTTGCTTGCATGACCACGCAATTCAGAGTCCCCCTTTTAGAGGAAGACTGAGATCATGGGCCAACCCTCCCTTGGTAGAAGAGTCGCTGGCATTACGCCAGCAGAGAATTGTGTTGGCTGGATACACTTGGGTTATACATGCAACACTTAAAGGAAGGAAATTTCAAGTGTTCACGCTGCTGCGTCAGTATTAATTCAACCACTTTGCACATTTAATTGTATCCATTAATAACCAACAGTACTATATTACCACTTATATTTAACCAGGAAAGTAGACCTGCATTCAGACCACGCGTGCATGCACGTGTGCAGTGTGGTTGAGTTAACGCTGTCGGGGCACCTTCAGCTTTTGCAGGCTCCTAGTCTTTGAACACTAGACTTGGTCTGTCACCTCATGTTTGCATTAACGAACAAACTCGCCACAGTCAATGAAGGTTTAGATTGGCATATGGGGCAGAAACGGCATTAGTGGTCTGGGTTCAATCCTACGGTAGTGGGATTGCGATTACTGCAGGGCTGTGTTTATAGTGTTTTGACAGCTCTTCCCGTTGGAATTTTAAAAAAAATGTTTATGGAAGCATTCCTATGGGTTTAAGATTTTACAAAATATAAATTGGCGCTGATAATTTTGGTTGACAATGTCACTTTAAAGGAAGGAAGGAAGGTACTACTGTTGAGCTTGCTGAGCTTGGAAGTAGCAGGGTATCCTTAACTGAAACATCTTTAAAATAAGGGTAAATATGTGTCACTCCAACAGCAACAACGCCACACACCAAAAACCCCAAGGGCCTGATTCAGATGCCACTGAAGTCAAAGAAAAGAAAACACTGATTCTGAATCTGAATTTCCTCCAACTTTTCAAAGGAATTTTCTGGGCTGAGACCAAGTGCAGAAAATGTCAGCCCCTCAAAAATTGAGACACACTGGAAAAGGAGATTTGAATGAAAGCTGAAAGCAACCTTTATAGTGGGCAATTGCCTACTATACTATATGCATTCCTATGAGAAACCACATAATACATGCTTTACTGAGTAGTATTCAAGGATTGGAACCAATTTTCATATGTGGGTGCCTTAAGAGAATATCAAATCCTGCCCTTAGACACCGAAATTGGAAGTTATGTACCTACAGATGTACAGTACCCTGCTACTTCCAAGCTCAGCAAGCTCAACAGTAGTATCTTCCTTCCTTCCTTTAAAGTGACATTGTCAACCAAAATTATCAGCGCCAATTTATATTTTGTAAAATCTTAAACCCATAGGAATGCTTCCATAAACATTTTTTTTTAAATTCCAATGGGAAGAGCTGTCAAAACACTATAAACACAGCCCTGCAGTAATCGCAATCCCACTACCGTAGGATTGAACCCAGACCACTAATGGCGTTTCTGCCCCATATGCCAATCTAAACCTTCATTGACTGTGGCGAGTTTGTTCGTTAATGCAAACATGAGGTGACAGACCACGTCTAGTTATGTACATAACTTACTTTCACCTGCAGAGGTGAAAGTAAGTCGGTATGCCCCGGTACAACGTACCAGCAAGAGCCGGTGCACCGTACTGGGGCAGCCTGGCTTCCCCAGGGGGCAATTTAAATTGCCTTCAGAGCCCTGCTGCTGGAGCCCTGGGGTAGCGGCTGTAGGGATTTGACAGCTATTAATAGAGCCTGGGGCTCCCCTGCTTCTACCGCCCGGGCCCTTTAAATAGCCACTGGAGCCCCACCACTTCCAGTGGCTATTTAAAGGGCCAGGGCGGTAGAAGAGGGGAGCCCTGGGCCCTTTAAATAGCCCCCGGAGCCCCGGGCTGCTGCTGCTACCCTGGTGCGGGGGGCACTTACCTTACAGAGTGGGCTGGGGCTGGCTCTGACCCCCTCAACCCCGCCCCTTCTGCCCTAGGCCCCGCCCCTTCTGGGGGCCAGAGCTGGCCCCAGAGTACCGGTAAGTCACTCGACTTACTTTCACCCCTGCCTACATGCCCATTTTGTATTACTTAAGTGCTGATTTGAGTGACCATATTTGGACTTCAGTTGTTGTGTTTAAGTACCTTGGTTTGAAAATGTGTCCATCACACCTTCATGATTCAGAATGCATTGACCTATCAGTAATGACATATTACTCCTCCATTTACAATTCTGCATTACTGTGTCAAAGCAGAGAAAGAAAGAGCAGGGATTAAATGCTCACATTTCTCTTCTCCACCCTTGATGAGATTAAAGGGCAGTAACTCTGGAGTCCAGAAAAGGAAATACTGTTACATCAACTTATAAATCCATCTGTTGAGTTCACTGCCACATGAGGGCATTGGAGACAGACAGTGTGGCTGGATTTTTAAATGGACGGCATAACTTTATGACCACTGGTTACATTTGAAGCCTTGTGTGTAAGGTAAAGTACAGAGCATCTGCAGTTTAAAGATGGCTCATGACAGATTCAGATAGAGTGCATTAAAGTGAACAGATAGATCTTGGATACTTGATTTATTCAAGTTTGTGCTATACAAATTAAAAGTGCCGATCATAAGCTCTGGGTGACCACGAGAACTCTTAAAATACGTCTCATAAAAAAAGGGACCCTAGCAATTACCTGCAGACAGAATTATCCTGGCAGCAGCATAAATATAACAAATATTTAATAAGACCCATTAACAAAATCACCAAGGAGTGCTCCCCCAACCACTCCCCAGCCTCACCCAACTCCCTGCGGCGAAGGGAGAAAAGATGGGCCTTGCAATGTTCCCTGGAGGTTAAAAATTCTGTTGTGGACCAAAGAGTGAAGAAAGTTCCAAAGGCGCTCCCAGCAGTCTTACTTGTTTTATACCATGGGGAGAGAGGCCGTCTCCTAGATAGGAAATGTCTCAAGTAGTTTTCGGGTGGCATAGATAAAAATCTACAGCTCAGAATCAATCCCTGAACCAATAGACAGCTAGTGCAGTTCATACAGCATACGTTAGGGCAGGGGGCCCTCTTTTTGTTTTGTGTTTGTACAGAGACTGGCACAGTGGGGTCCTGAGCCATGACGGGGGCTCCCAGGTGGTACTGCAATGCAAATAAATAATAATAATAATTAATTAATATTTAATAATAGAGCAAAAGTTAATATGCTTGCAAAGAGATATCTATTTAGCAAGTGGGCTGCTGAGTTTTGCACCAGCTGTAGTTTCCAAATGGTCTTAAACTATAGCTCCATGTAGACTGCAGTAGTCTAATCTTGAGGTGACAAAGGATGTAACATGATGTAGTAGTATATAAGTCCACATCCCAGTAATGATTAGTGTAGACCAAAAATTCAGAGATGCTAGGTTGGCTACTATGGACATCTCTGGAAATTTTGAAAAAGGACGAGTGTCATAACTTTTTGCATAATTAGCTTTCAGACTGATGAATGTTTCCATTCCCCAAATAACCCATCTCTTAATAATAATAATAATTAATTAATAATTAATTTAAAAAAAGCCAAAGTATCTTTTGCATGGAGTGGACTTTTCTTCTCCTCTGCAGTTAAATTATTTTAGGGGACTTTTTGCCACATGAAGAGAAATTCTCTCTCTGCTTATTAATTCTACTACCTTCCCACAAAGTCAGGCTGCCAGGGTACCACACGTCCAGAAATTTTGTCAACTTAGTTACACCTTGGTGTCATTTACCTATTACTTTGGCATGAATCTGCTTCCTGGAGGTCAGAGCAGGAGAAAGTGAGTCGGGATACTTGGGTTCTGTTTCTGACTTTTGGAGCATATCTACATTACCAATTGCACTGATTTAATTAAATCAGTTTCTAAATCTATTTAGTTAAATCTGTGCAACCCCTTACATCGGTTTCAGAATGACTGATACTGAAATTTAATTAGTCTCAGTGGATATAAGGCAGTCAAAGGTCTTTCTACGCACAAAAGTTAACTAGACCAGTACGACCCCCTAGTGGATTATATCAGTATGAAGGATGTTTATATCAGTATTGCTATTCCTGTAGGGGAAAGGAAATAAATTATTATGGTATAAGGCACCTTTATAACTGTTTCAGGTTTTAAAAAAAAAAAAAAAGCTCACCCCTCATCACTTCCACTAAAATAGATCTACTGGTACAAAAACTGTGCGTAGAGCAGGCTGCAAACTCAAGGGAGTTGCACCAATTTAATTAAATCAATTTAGAAATGAATTTAGTTGCATTAGTGCAATTTCAGTGTGTAGACATGGCCTCTGACTTACTCACCGTGTGTGAGTTTGGGCTAGTCAATTAATCTCTCTGTGTTACTATTTTCTGTATGTAAAATGGGAATAATAAATACCTCACTTTGCAAAGCATCTGAGATCTTCAGATGGAAGGCCCTATGTAAGTGTAAAGTACAATTATTCATATTTTTATTCTTCCAGCAGTAACGCACACA
Organism: Chelonia mydas; assembly: GCF_015237465.2. Lineage (NCBI taxonomy): Eukaryota > Metazoa > Chordata > Testudines > Cheloniidae > Chelonia > Chelonia mydas. Next base: position 26,271,194 of record NC_057852.1, on the reverse strand, counting down.
AGAAGTAAACAACAAAGCACCAAGAGAACCTTTGGAAATGTTACATTTTATAACAAGCCATGTGAAGAGGCTTAAGTTACTTTCCTCAAAGCAAGTTACTAACTGTGAAACCAGCTGTTCAATGCATGAGTCAGCAGCACCAGCAGGAGAGTCAAAGCCTGTTAACAGCACCTTTCTTAGTTCCCCTCATTTACAATTTTCATAGTACCAGTAGAAGTCCCTTAGGTACTTGGCAATCAGCACTACTGATACAACCGGTGGGGGGGTGGGAGGGGAATATCATTTTGCATGGCACTCTCTCTGAAGATGGGAGGGAAGCCATTTTTCATTATCACAGGTACTAATCTCAGCGGGTTTGCCTCATTATCAGAAGAGAATGTCCTTGCTCGTTGTCTGAGAGTGGGATCAGATGGGCCAACATGAAAACCAACAGTCTAAAGAGATACCCATGTTGTCGTTCTAGGAGGGTGGCAATAATCTGATATCCCCCACTGCCACCGTCATCAGAGTGTATCCTCGAGCCTTCTGCTTGTCTCTGCCATTTGAATTCTCTCCCTCTGTTAAAAGTGAAAGGAAAAGCTCTTTTTTTTTAAAGCTGTTTAAAAGTGCAGTTTTACTTTGAATTGTGACTCTGTAAAAATGGCACGGGAGGGCTCCATGCTTATTATCTCTCAACGATTTCCAAACCAGTTATGCTCAATTGTTCTGCAAAATTCAACCTGGACTCTGAAAGTCAAGCCTGGAATAAACGTCATAAACAAGAATGAAAATTCTGCAGGCCTAAATTATGCCTTCACTGGCACCTGTGCAAGCCAATGTGGGTTTGCACAGGTGCAGCTGATTGGAATGTAGTAACCAGTTCAGTCGCTGATGCACAGGAGGGAATAGAATCCAGCTGCTTTGTCTTCGCTGTATTGGCTTTGAAAGGCTAGCAGGCCTAGCAAGTAGTAAAGCTTTATTTTTCCATTTAAATAAATAGATAGGACTTTCAATACTCCCATAAAGCAGATCTTCTGGATAAGAGGATGCCAGTATTATGTAGCTGCCTTTTCATAAAAGTTCTACTGTTTTAAATTAATCAGTAGCAGAGTGTATATAGAGTTAGAAGTTGCAAATAAATATTTTTAACAAATAGAAATCTATGGTGTAGTCACATCAGGATAAATTTGACCCAGAATATTTAAAATCATCTCTGTGTTGACTTACCCACGAAGACCTGAATTCAGGTTGCTGTGTTTCCCCAACCACAGATGATGCTATCAGGAACACCTAGAATAGTGCAAGTTCTGCAGCTATTTGATCTCTTTGCGTGGTAGTTACTATATCTCATCAACCATAGTAAGGGTAACACAGGACCCTGAACTCAAAACTTGCCAGGTTAAAACAAAACGAAAAACAGCTTCTCAGTTCCCCTTTAATGTGACATCATTTTTTTGGCTTTCAGGGAATTTTCCTGTTATAGCTCCATCTATTGGCTGGATTCCAGAAGGCATCTTTGTCTGCAGCAGGGAGGACATCTAAGACCGAATTCTTCTCTCACTGAGTTTAATAAATCCCGAGCAATTCCACTGATGTTACACCAGCGTCATTGAGAGCAAATTCGGTTCTGTATCACCTCCCCACAATAGACCAAGATATCTTCAGGTTTCCACCAAATCCCTGAAATTTGCATATTGCATGGTGACACTGGTGCAGCTTCAAACACGAGCATGAACTGATGGTTTCCCAACCATGGACTGACTAACTGTGCTCTCACTGCCCCAGACTTTCAGCAGTTGCTTACCTGACTTCTCTCCTTAAGAAGAGCTCTTTGGAAGCTCAAAAGTTTGTCTCTCTCACCAACAGAAGTTGGTTCGATACAAGATATTAACTCACCCACCTTGTCTCTCTTCTCTCCTTGCATCCTTTTCATGTCCTAAACTCCAGTGTTCTGAGTTCACTAGTACGGGAGAGAAACAATTATTACTAAAGATCAAGTATGCATGTTAAAAATGCAAACAGGCAAACCTGCCTCAAGGAATCATACAAATGAGTGAGGAATGTAATATTTATAAAAGTAAGCACAAGCCAGGAATCATTGCTGGGAAGTAAAGCATAATGCTGTCCCATGGCGCTGCAGCAAAGCGCCTCTGTCATAAAGAATACCTCTGCTTGCCTCTAGTGTTTCAGTTAATTACATCGTTATGTGACAGGTAGTTAGCTTTCATAAACACTGGGTATTTTTATAGTATGGCTTTAAAAGTGCCCCAGCCTGAGCACAGGAAAGGGAGTCAGGCCCTCCGGAGTTCTCATTTCAGCTCTGACAATGATTCCCTCTGTTGCCTGGGGCATGTCATTTACCTCTCCAGACATGATTGACTTCCATGGGAGCAGTCTTGGACCCTCTGACGCATTTTCTGCACTGGTAAAAAGGGAATAAAATAAATGCCTACTTCATCGGGTTATGACGCAAACCAGCTAGAGCAACTGGAAGAGAAAAAGTGCTACTATATTATTGTAGGAGCTGGAAAGGGAATAAAAGAAAGAAAGAGATACTGTTACTGTTGATCTGTTTTGGAATAAAACTGAATTATGTTACGATTTTATCAATATTACACTATGCCTTCAAAGATTTAAAATAAATAACTCTCTGACCCCAGGTCCTCTATTGATTTTATAATGATTTCAAATCGAACACGTTCAGTTTCCAGTTCAATTTGCTTGCACCCTGTGGAATTCCTATTGGATTCCTATTAGAGACAGGATAAAATAATTCCAAGGAAATCCAGAAAGAGGGTTTTCTGTATGGGCTTTGCTCAGCAAATGGGTATTTAACCTCTGACCAATGACGACAAGTCTCCTTTAGCTCTATTAGACCAACAGCAAGCCACTATAATTAAATAAAAAAACTGTTTAGAGCCTGACTGAAAATGTCCTGGGAATTAAACCATATGGCAGGGGTAGGGAAAAAAGACTTTCCATATGCTAATGATGCTTGATGTCTGAAATAAATTAGATCCATTAGAGTTTATGCTCAATAAAAGAAAGACTTTAAGCACTCCAAAGTTAGTGACTCGAGACCGATTTTGGCTCTGAAATTCAATCTGCCTACTTATTAATTCTTAGTGAGGCTCTGGAGCAGACAGGAGATGCAAAATCATAATTCTGTGCTGAATCAGAATTGTAAAGTACCATGGATTTCTTTTCCTTCCTTCCTTTTTTTTTTTTTAATTAAACCATTTTTCATGCTTTCCTTTTTTTGGTTCCCTTCATTAATTTAATTTTGTTCCCATTTTTGTTTAATTTCTTTCTTTTTAAGGTTTCATTTATCCTATTTCAACTGAACAGAGAACCCAGAATGAATATGGATTTTCTTGTAAGTTTAATGTTTGATTTTATGTTTCTGGTTACTGATGCAATGCTGTTATTTGGTTCAAGATTTACTTGTAGCCCCGATACATGTGCATCGGGAAAGAGGGGCCTAATGTACAGCGTGAGTTGCATCCTGCTTGCTTACGGGAAGGGAAGGAGTGGCAGTGTTATAATTGCCAATAGACTCACGTGAGAGAAATAAAGTCGGTGAGTTCATATCTTTTATTGGACCAACTTCTGTGGGTGGAAGAGACAAGCTTTCCAGCTACACAGAACTCTTCTTCAGACTTCAAGTCTATTTAGCTTGAAAGCTTGTCTCTTCCACCAACAGACAATGGTCCAATAGAAGATATTACCTCACCCACCTTGTCTCTCTCATATCCTAGGACTGACACGACTACAACAACATTGCAATCAGCTCGTGTGGCATGATGACTGTCGTCATTAATAGATGGATAAAGGAAAGGGGATTAGCTGGTGCTTGAAAGCCAGAAATGAAAGGGAAAAGCCTATTCATATCTAAGGAGGAGTAGGAAACTGTCAAATATGAAATTATTGTAAATGCTTGGTTAAAAAGAGAGAGAGAATATGGAGGAGATATAGCATCTTCAGGCTGGAACTCAGAATTCTGCTTCCTGAGAACCTGTTGATGGACAAAAGTGGGTTGCATTTTGAACAATGGAGATTTTAAGAATACATAATAGCTAAGAGCAGATAGTTTAATGAGTCCCTTTCAACATCTGCCATATCTCACCTGCAAGGGAGACTGGCTTACACCTTGGGAAAGCAGAGAACAAAAAAATTCTTTCACATGCTCTAAATTAAACCAAAATGGTGCACAAGAAAGATTTGATCTGTTTGCAGTTTCTTCGCTCTGTATGCTTCCTCTAACAGTGGAATATTTCGCGACACACACAATACATCAATTTTTGATCATGTATTCAGGCCTTTTGGAAACATATCTGGTAGAAAGTGGTGCATAGGTGTTACCCTGGGATTAGCTCCAAAGTTATGGTAGAAACAGATAGCAAAAATCTCATGGGCAGGCCTTGTTCCCAAAGGAGACCTACAGTGAATTTGGCTGCCTTTTGTAAATTACGGTATTTCTTGTTGAATTTTGCTTTCAGTAAATGGTGCTTGCTTCAGCATTTGTCCAAGCATTTGTCTCATTCCACTAATGAGATCTCAGCATTTGTTTTGCTCTGTTTTTGCAGGATTTTTGTCTCAAATGGGGTGTAGGGGGAGGTAGGACATGCTCTGGAAAGAAACTAATGACTTGGAATATTACACTTAGAAAAATATTCTAACTCAGTACACACACATTATCAGGACATGTCAGGCGTGTCCACAAAAAGTGGCCTTTTATTTTTAAAGTAAGACATGAAGTAAAAAACCTTTTTGTTATCCAATGTACCACTAAATTAACATTGAATTTTTCGCCAGGAATTGCTATGGTGTTATAGCCCGTTTAGCTAAATTTGCTTTATAAGTCTAGTTATAAATGGTTTGTTATGCTGCCTAGTTACTAGATAGATAGCTGTCTAAAGCACGAGAAAATAGCTAAGAAAAATCTAGGATAATTTTTCCACTGAAAGGGAACAGCCCTGTTATACAGCTTTGGAGATGGATTTTCAGTTAACCTATAAAAAAGGTAACAAATGTCTGAAGGAAATGACAGTGATATGGATGTATATTATTGGAAATTCCTGTGACCAGATACCGCTGAACAACGTTTCATCCTTTTGTCCCTCCAGCTGCTCCTGACTCAGATGACGTAGCTCTCTACGTTGGCATTGTGATAGCTGTAATCGTGTGCCTAGCTATTTCAGTGATTGTGGCACTGTTTGTGTACCGGAAGAACCACCGTGACTTTGAGTCAGATATTATAGACTCCTCGGCACTAAATGGCGGATTCCAACCTGTTAACATCAAGGCTGCAAGACAAGGTTAGTTGTCATTTCATTTCACGTAGATCAATTCAGGCAGATGCTGTAAGGAAATGGTCTTTAGGGTTGTATGAATTATATTCGCTAGATGCTAGTTGTCCCTTCATAGAAAAAAGAAAGGTTATGCTCATTTGTTTCTTATAGTCAAGTGCTAAAAACTTACGCTGGGATTTTTCAGACCTACTCTAGAGCATGAAACAGAGGAGTATAAACTTCAGGAGAAAAAGAGTGAGAGAGACACACAGAGACACGAAGAAATAAGGGTTTGTATATAAGTCAGTGGCAAATACATCATTGGCTACAACAGAAACAGGATTCATTCTACCATGTCTTAGAATAATACTCTAATAAAGTAATTCCATCACATTATATTTCCCATTTTACTGTCTGATAATCATATTTACTGTGACCTCTCTGACTGCATGGAGAGAGGTGTGGGAAGTATTTACTACTCAGAGATTAAACATTGCTCTGGGTAAACAAGGCGCAAGGTTCAGTGGGTGGAAAACATAATATAATGGTCAAAATGTCTGTCACCAGTTAATAATAGCATAATTATTTGCAGACATCATCTGACAGAAATTGAACACACACAAAGCCAAGACTGGCTCTTGGAAGCTACACATTATTTGGGCTGAAACTTCTGGCTTTTGATGTCATTCTTTGTGTATTAAAGTTACATCAAGAAAAAAGTAAAACCGGCTAGGAGAGTTGTAAAAATGGAACATTAGCAGGAGCAGCACCTCCTTTGCCAAGGATTTGTTTAAAGCTAAGCTGCAGAAGGCACTGTACAACATACCACTGGTGACAATCCTGCATTGGCTGTGGGTGACGAGGAAGATGACCCCATCGGTCTTTTCTATCTCTTCTTTCTATCATTCTGTCTTTGGACTGGTTGAATAAATAGGTTAATGATTCTCATACTTAGCATTTATGGAAGGACCATTAATTAATACAACTGGTTTTGTCATAGTGAGTCTTTTGTACTGAGGCCTGGCGTGTCATATTTGAAGTCAGAGTGCAGACTGGAAAAGAATACATGTTAAAAATCCTTGGAGTAGGGTTGCACTTCAGGTTTGTGCAGCAATTAGATTCTATAGCGATAGGGCCTATGTAAACCCCTGGAGATGTGTGGATGGATACAAAAGGAGAAGAATGTCAGTCCGTTAGGGCTTTGCTCATCATTCCCTTCAGTATGAAGACACGAATAGAATGGAACCACTAAATCTTCACGCAGAAGGAAGTCCTCAGCGATGGGGATACAGCCGTGGGTAACACTGTGTTGTTTTTTCTCATTACTAACACAGATCTCCTGGCAGTGCCACCAGACCTCACATCTGCTGCAGCCATGTACAGAGGTCCTGTCTACGCCTTGCATGATGTCTCTGATAAAATCCCAATGACCAACTCTCCAATCCTTGATCCACTGCCCAACCTGAAGATCAAGGTCTATAGTACCTCGAGTGCAGTCACTCCCCAGGACGACCTGTCTGACTTCTCATCCAAGTTATCCCCACAGGTAACTCAGTCTCTGCTGGAAAACGAGACCCTGAACGTGAAGAACCAGAGTCTTGCTCGGCAAACAGACCCATCATGCACTGCTTTTGGCACCTTCAACTCCCTTGGGGGTCACCTGATTATTCCCAATTCAGGTAAGTACTGCACATATCAGCTTCAGAGGTACCACAGTGAGATTTCAAAAGTGGTGGTGGTTTGGTGGTTTTAAGCAATGCCTTCTATCTGTTCTTTTCGGCAGAAAAAACAAGGTCGCTGCTTGGAATCTGCCTTTTCTGTGTTTAGCTCAAACAGCATTTTTTTTCCATTCAGGTTTAACTCAGCTATTTCACATATCCTTTCCCAAAAGTCCTGGTCTTCTTTAACAACAAATCAGAAGACTGTGACCACTTCCTTCAGAAATATTAGACCTCAGAACTTCCCTGTGTGAAGTGGGATTCAGCATCCTTGACCTTTTCCTTTCATATAGATCCTCCCAAAAATCCAAACAACCCAACTTCAAGCCAGAAAGACTCACTTTTGTTATCGTACATAAAAAGGACAAATTAATTAGAAAACAAATCAGTTGTTCCAGTTCCAGTGTACTGCAGACCGTGCAATGCTGAATCAAGACAGCAGAATACTAATTTTCTGCAGGTGATTGAATAGTTTGCCTAACAGAGATTACATGGCAAAGGAAACCAGGACATTAAGTGTGTCTTTTTCATATTTCTTTCTTAGAAGCTTTTCAGGAACTGCACAAGTTAGTAAAGGGGAAAAAAACCCTAAGTTCTGTTTACAGCTTGGAAAACGGCTACGCTGTTATTTAGCTGGATAGTAGGACTCCAGTTAATCAAAATTTTCAGTTAATCCACCTTTAGTGTGATGGGCTATTAAGAGAAGTGGGCTGGGGTGGATATTCAAATCTGGTAGAATACCAAATCTTCACCACATTCAGGGCCAGCTTCTTAAGTGCTCAGCACCTGCAACCAGGACCAGATTTAAAAGAAACAAACAAAAAACACAACTGCATTCCTATTTAGACACCAAATGAAATGGTTAGATTTCTAAAACCCCTTAGCCTCTGGTGATCCCTCTTCTTCTTACTGGATGCTAAATGCTTTTGAAAATCAAATGTGTTTCATTTAGGGGCCTAAATGGGTGCTGAGCTATTCTGGAGAAAAACAAAATCTGGCCTGATTGTGGTTTGCTGAGCTCTGCTCAAAATCTAGTCTATAGTGCTGTAGACCTGAAGTTCAGGCTCTTCTAGTTTAGAGGTCCAGTTCGTTCTCAGGTTACTTTACACTGTGCTTTCCACATGTGCTCCAAAGTCTGTTAGACATATATAATTTAATTCACATATTAACTTCAGTTTGTAGGTGAAGAAGTACATATCTATTGCTAGGGGCACTTTAAAAATAATTAAAACAAACAGGAACAAATATATCCATCAGCTCTAACCCAATACGGTGGGCTTCCAGTAATATTTACCCACCAATTAACAGTCAAAAGTCCCTATAATCCCTCCCTGCACATCTGAGGAAATACATGGGTGAGGCAGCATGCCCAGAAGCTTAATGTACCTGGGCTGTGACAGACCCACAGGGAAACAAGTTCCGAAGTCAAAAGGCATTCATGAAAAACAGCCTGCCAGCTGTACCTTCCCTTTTAAAACAGTGGGGAGGGACTCCAGCTCAAACACATCCACTGGTCACAAGAGTGGATGTACTGCATAGAGAGAGAGGTGGTTTCATGTAGCCAGGCCCCAAACTATTCATATATTGATTAGGACTGTCCAGTAAATCATTTTGTAAGGCCATTTCCTCTCTCTTTCTCTCTCTCACTCTCACACTGACACTCACTCTCACACTGACACTCGCACTCACACTAATATCCTTGTGAATATTCTGTTAATAGGTTTGCTTCAGCTGTCCAGTTATAATTTTATGCAGGAGAAACTAAAATCCCTACCATAGATTACTGATCGCTCCAGTTCAGCAATGGCAGCTGGTCCAGAATTGCCTGGCTGCGTGGACTACTGAGTACTTGTGCCTCGTGGTAAAAAGAACTGTCCATTTTCTGGGGAGTCAGTCACTACATCTGTGAAACTGCCATCACGAAGGCACAATGCACTGCAATCAGACACATCACTAATTGCCACTAACTTGTGTTCAGTGCAGGGCAGACTTGACCGGCCAAGACTGGGTATTGGAATCTGGACCACTCTTTATGAATGGGCATATAAGGGATATCAAGTATCCCCATTTTGTCCTAACTATTGAGTAATTAGAAGTTAAGTACCTCTAAACACTGGATGCTGACCACATGACCAGCTCCTCCCAGAAAGAAATGGCTCTTGTTGTTTCCTGGGCCAGTATTCTGCTGTTTGGGGGGTTTGTTGTTTTTTATTAAGAAAGAAATGCCTGGAGAGAGATGTTCCATTGCAGCTGTTTGAAATTTTAGACAGAATTGTTGGTTTTCCCCCCATTTTACAAAGTAGGCAACAGAGTAACCATCTGTTTGTTCCTTAAATAAAACAAAGGGGGAGGGGAAATATCCAGTTCTCCACTCCAGTAATTCAAAACAGACACATGGGAGGCACCGGTAACCAATCAAGTGACAGATACAAAGCCAGGGCGACAGTAAATATTACCTTATTTCTTGGGGGTTGATTGGGAATCTGGCATGTAGGGCTTCGTCATCAAATCTCCTGTCATTCTTCGTCAGAGACCTGGTTGCCTCTCTTTCTCCACTTCCTTTTATTTGTGTCTCTTCTGTTTTACAGGCGTAAGTTTGCTGATCCCTGCCGGGGCTGTTCCCCCGGGAAGAGTCTATGAAATGTATTTGACAGTTCACAGGAAGGAGAACATGAGGTAAAAGACTCTACTTGCAGTTCATTTGCTTGAGCACTAATTATGGAGAACGGGACCGAGAAAATATACTAACTACAATCTCTGATCAGCAGATATTTATGCAAAGCCAATTGTGTTGAGGCCGCTTATTGGTTTTAAAGCAGACACAGATGAGAGCTGAGGATAACCTGGCCACAGAGCCAGCTCTGATATTTGCTTTTTATAGGTTCTGTAAAAAGCTTTCAAGCTTAGGGGAGGCAGAATCCAAGTTAGAAGTGAGAATAATGAATAGCAAGAATTAAGTGCAGCAGGAAGAGTGTCTGGTAACCTTCTGCAAAGGGCCTTTGCACAGTTGAATAGAGGAGGGAAAAGGGCTGCATGCTCCATGCTACCCTGGGGACCACAAATCCCAGTGGAGGAAGAAGTGGTTGGGAAAGGATAAGAGGGTACATTGGGTCATCCATAGGGATGCTATAGCCTGTGCATTGCCTCCTGTGCCCACCAGAGAGCACCGTTTTGAGGCATGGCTGCTTCCCTTGGGTCACTGCAGCTCCATGCTACCCACTATTCAGAGCTGAGGCTACATATCACAATTACCACAGGCTTGCCAACCTTGTGTGCCTGTGCAACTGTCCAGGTTCAAGCTACTTCGTCAGCATATCACCTCTCTAGAATTCCCTGCCACTTTCCCAGCCAAATGGGAGGCACTTTCCAGCTGAGCCTCATACACCCCTCACCAGGCCCATGCCTTCCTCTTCAGAAGACCGACTCTAAATAGGGCCAGCACTGGAAGAAATTCCTTCCCTCCATGGCTCCCAGCTTGTTTGCAGTCTTGACACAAGCCTCTGAAACCAGATGTGAATTTGAGGGGAGGACATGCTAAGTGTTAAGCCAGGATTAGGATGCAGCCCTCTGATAGCCTGTTCAAATGATTAATTATTATCATCACCATCAAATTTCTACCAAGCTATCATTTTATGAAATAAGAGCCCATTTTAATACAGGAAAATGAAAAGTACTTGCTAGTTAACTCACTAAAATATGATTCAGAATGTGGACAGAGTCTGATGTCAGTTAAAATTTTCAGAAGAGCCTTAGTAATTAAAGGAGACTAAGCCCCATTTTCAAAAGGGAGGTAAGCACTTTGGAACCTAAGGGAGAGACTTTCAAAGGCCCAGATGGTATTTAGGCACATACAATTATGTGCCTAAGTGTCGTTTATGACTTTGAAGCGCTCCCCTTAAGTCTTGTGAAAGACAATGAGACTTAGGTTTATAAGTGCCCAAGTCACCTAGGGATAGATTTACAAAGGTGTTTAAGTGTCAAAAGATGCAGGTAGGTACCTAGTGGGATTTTCAAAAGCACCTAAGCAAGTGCAGTGTACCTTCATAGTCACTTTTTTTCAATCCCACTGGGCTCCTCTCTGCATCTTTAAGGTGCCTAAATAGCTTTGTAAATGAGGCTCCTAGGCATTTTTGAAAGTTTTACCCATAATACCTAAAACAATGCGGAGTCCTTGTGGCACCTTAGAGACTAACAAATTTATTTGGGCATAAGCTTTCATGGACTAAAACCCACTTCATCAGATGCATGGAGTGGAAAATACAGTAGCAGGTATATATACACAGTACATGAAAAGATAGGAGTTGCCTTACCAAGTGGGGGGTCAGTGCTAACAAGACAATTCAATTAACAGTAGAATACCAAGGGAGGAAAAATCACCTTTGTAGTGGTAATGAGGGTGGCACATTTCAAACAGTTGACAAGAAGGTGTGAGTAACAGTAGGGGGAAATGAGTATGGGGAAATTAGTTTTTGTAATGACCCATCCACTCCCATTTTTTATTCAGGCCTAATTTGATGGTGTCCAGTTTGCAAATGAATTCCAGGTCTGCAGTTTCACGTTGGAGTCTGTTTCTGAAGTTTTTTTATTGAAGAATTGCCACTTTTAAGTCTGTTATTGAGTGACCAGGGAGACTGAAGTATTCTCCTACTGGTTTTTGAACGTTATAATTCCTGATGTCAGATTTGTGTCCATTTATTCTTTTGTGTAGAGACTGTCCAGTTTGGCCAATGTACATGGCAGAGTGGCCTTGCTGGTACATATCACATTGGGAGATGTGTAGGTGAACGATAGTGTGATAGTGATAGCTCCTGATAGTGTGGCTGATGGGGTTACGTCCTATGATGGTGTCCCTTGAATAGATATGTGGACAGAGTTGGCACCAGGGTTTGTTGCAGGGTTTGGTTCCTGGGTTAGTGTTTTTGTCGTGTGGTGTGTAGTTGCTGGTGAGTATTTGCTTCAGGTTGTGGGGCTGTCTGGAAGCGAGGACTGGCCTGTCTGATACTGACTAACCGAGCTACCACTCTGAAACCTGTCACCATAATACCTAGTGGTTCTAACAGAGGGCTGAGAGTGAGAACTTCCAGTTTGATATTCTCCTCTCTTCACCTAACCTTCTCTGTGACCTAGGACAAGTTACTTAGGGCTAGATTATTACCTTTGGCACACATTCAGAGCCTGGGGTGAGACATAGGCTACATCACCCCAGGAAGAGTGATTCAACATCGTCATTCTGAGACACACTGCTGAATCTCAATACCTTGCTTGCTCCCAGGGAATAGCAATTCTCGGCTGCCCTCTACCATTAGCAAAATATTATCTAACCCTGCACTGGCTCAGCTACTCCAGCCAATGAGTAGGGAATGGAGCCAAGGCTCTACCTGTTCCCCATCCCTTCCTGCCTACCTGCTCAAGGGAGAAAATGTAGTCCCGCTTCCTCCTAGACACCCAGACACAGGGGCTAGGTAACTGGCATCCTGATATACAAAAGTGCTCCTTACTCCTCGGCATGTGGTCCATGTCACAGTCTGACCCTTAATGTTGGCAGAAAGGAGGCCTAAAAGGGCAAGGTATTACTAGCAGCAATTTGAGCAAACCTGCTGAAGAGAAAGGAGAAATCCTATTCGTTAGGCTGGAATAACATGCACAAAGACTAAATGACAAATGCAAAACTAAGTAATCATTACACAGTGTTATGCCTCTTTCTCCTCCTTATAGCTAAATCCATTTTTTGGCTCAGCCCTTTGATAGCTTTTGTTATGCACTTAGCCACAGCTGTTTATACACCGTACAATACTGAGCACTGTTCTCTGGCTTGCTAGTCTTTTGAACCATGTGAAACATAATCTGTTTAAAGAAAAATTAAATAAAAAAGACCTTCACGCTTACATTATTCATGCCCTCTCTTTTGAAAATGGCTAATTACAAAAATGGCCTCGTCTATATTCACATGCCATATTGATTTTTTTTCCATGTTACTTTGGGCTATATTTTTAAAAAGACTAGCAACCTGTACTGAAAAAGTGTCCATCTCTTGAAGAGGGAAACTATAGCTAACCCAAGGAGACTTTCCTGTGGCTTTATTTGAATGGTGCAGCTGAGATAGTGTCCTACATTAAATTTCTCTGCCCTTCTCCACTGTTTCACTGCCTTCTGGAAGGCGGAGTATGTGCAAATGAGTCACCCAGAAATTACTCCTGCTAGTTCTTCTTCAGACATGGAAGGAATCATTGCCTCTTCTCCCATTCAGTGATGGGCACCCAACGTAGCAGGCCAATCCTTGTTTTGACTTTCCTTTAAAGGCCATAAAATCCACTCTACATGATTCATGATAGCAGTTGCACTGCAGGTGGTACTGTGCATAAAACCATCTTGGAGAGGGCATGTTTAAAGTAGTGCTACCTGAGAAGCAGAATGAATGTATGTGTATGAAGGCATGAATGGAAGGAGGAGGTCTTGCAGTTGCAGGAAAGACTTTGTGAGCGAGGAGAACATGAGGTCAATATGCCATGGAGGAAGCAGAGCACATCATACATATATGGAGGTGCCAATTGACTCTAGGGGGACTTGGTATAGGCTCATTTCACCGGGTGATCAGACATGGTAAAGAGTATGCAGAGCATAATGAGATTGTTCAATCCCAATCCGCTACTACCTTACTTTCTCCAGAAGGGAGGATGGCCAGTCAGCCACTTGCAACTTATTCCCAGATTCCTATACTGCAGAAAAGCCTTCCTCCTATGCAGTATGTCACATCAGGCTGCTGCTAACTGAGATTCCTAATATGTGGACCATTAAGTGATAGTGGATAATTCAGATATGTATTTGACTTAGATTTTTCCCAGCACCTCTTTAGAACTCCAGGCTCTTTACACTTTCTAAAAGCAACAGTGTGTACTATATTTAACATGAGCTACTTAGGCCTAGATTTTTAAAGGTATTTATGCCCTCAGTGTTGAAACTCCTAATTAATTTAGAAGCTTAAATCTCATTTTCAAAAGGGATTTACGCATGCAGAAGCCAAAATCCCATTGACAGATGATGGGATTTAAACTCTTAAGTGCCTAAATCACTTTTGAAAATGAGATTTAGACCCCTAAATCAGTTAGGCCTTGCAATGCTGAACACAGCAACACCTAAATACTTTTAAAAATCGGGGCCTTATTGCATTATCTGTAACCATTCCTAGAGCACTTAAAACTGCCCCAGACTCCATCAATCACTTCCCCAGACATATTATACTACATATTATAACACCACAGTCACCCAGGTTCCAACCCATCAACCTGTCCGCTCCTCAAACACCCAGGAACAGCAATGTGGTGAATTTAATGAGCAGCACATAGATGCAGCAAGCTAGCTTGCACTGCTAAAGAAACCCAGAAGAGAATAATACATAAAGGACTAGCTTCAGACATTCACTTTTTAAGGTGAAGTGTGGGCTTGAGTTTGGAAAATAAACCCTTGGAAATCCTGAGGAGTTTAACTTTGTGTGTGTACCCTGCATAGATATTTTCAGCAAACTGATCAAAATAACTTACGGGAAATGTATTGTGCCTAGCCTGAAAAATCCTTTAGAGCATTTCCAGCTGATGACATTTGAAAGTCCAAATATAAAACTGGAACATGGGATTTATAATGGAAACTTTGAGCCAGACCTTGCTCTCAGATATATGAGTGTAACTGGGAATGGAATTTGGTCCTCTTAGACTTACCCTAAGTAGCATAGCGAGAGTAGCACAGAGTTTGGGGACATATCTGCAGCCCCCGAGATTTAGTTCACACTTGTTTCACAAAAATATGAAGCAATTCTAATAGCTCAAGCTAAATCAGGAAATCTGTTCTTCCTCAAAGTCCTGCAAATCCCTTCCCTCTCTTTCCTCCCATGCTCTTCTAAACGCTTCCCCGCTAGATCTATTTTGCAGGAGCCCTCTAGTAATTAGAATTTGACAGAGTTCCCTCCACAACCTAATAACGCTGTTCTTTCCGATGACTGAAAGGACTGGGTGTTGGAGCACTGTGAGGCTTTTCTTTCATTTCATCCCCATTAAAGTGTGTGAGATCAGGAGGATCTCTGTGAAAATTTTACCTTTCCTGCAGTGAAGTGGGGCTCTAATGGTTCATAATAATTGCTGGTGCCCCTTCAAGGCAGTCACAGGACAGTTGTTTTCTGTAAATGTGTTAGGGTAGGGACAGGCAAGAGTTGTTTTCTCTATTTACTGCTTTCTAGCAGGATGTTTTTCTATATGATTTACTCCTATTGCTTTGAACAGGGTGGGCTGCCAGCTGGATCCCACTTGGCAATAACAGAGCTGAGTGAAGCTTTCGTGTTGACCTTGAACCCAATTGAACTAAGCCAGAGTTGAATGTTCACTATGTTTGTGAACTGGTTGTGGTGGGGAGGAGGATGTTTGCATAGTGGGGAAATGCGCAGAAAAATCCACAGGAATGTTCTCCAAACAGGCATCCCTCCTCCTGGCCAACAGCCACCCTCTTCCCACATGTCATCAGACTCTCTGCACGCCATTGCTGTCTTCAGGAGTGTGCTCAGTGTCCTCTTTCCCTCTTCGCTGCCTCCTGGGGCTAAGTGGCCTTCTCCCTTGGCCTATGGAAGTGCCACATCTACATTGTGACCTTCAGAGGAATTTCAACCAGGGTCCGTCCTACGTAATGTGTCTCTTTTGTTGGGGAGGGTCAGAAAGTATCCTAATTGAATTCCATGGAGCAGCAAGTCAGGGAAATGCTCTTGTACTGCAGTGGCCATGCACTAAGAGGTAGAAGTTTGTAGTTTCTCCTAACAAGGTTGCTAGTTAACTCTCAGGTCTTACCTAGCAATCATGTGCTAAAATATGAAGACCAATTGCCTGTTGGTTCTAGGGAATCCATGCGGGTTCCATTGCTATCTGCTCTGGCAGCTTAGTGCAAAGTTGCTGGAGTGGGAAGTGGAGGGTTTTCCTATCCTGTTCCCCTGAGTATGAGAGGGAATGATTCTGTCTGGACCCCCCACCCGAGGACCGTTCGGATGAAATGCAGTGACAGTGCCTGATGGAACATGGGGAACACCACTCCATGTGAACGTTTCCAGAAGGGTTCGCTGGGCTTGGGAGGCAGGAGGCGGAGGAAGAGACAATCTTGTTCCTCCCTCCTCTTGGAGGCAAAAGTAGATGAGTTTCTTGGATATGTGTGTTTTACAGCCTGGAAAGTTGGGGGGATTGTTTCTTTTGGGCCAGAGCTGGCACTAGGAATAAGAAGACAAAGCAATTTTTTAGGGCCCTGAGCAGCACAAGGGGCTCCCCTATTCACTTTTTTAGTATGTGTTGGAGGGGTGGAATATTGGGGCCTCCAAAAGGTCAGCACTGGGGTTGTTTGTCAAACTCAAACCTTCCAACAAACCTTAATCCCTCATGCACCAACGTACAGGCTTCTGTTGAGCATGTTATTGCATAATTAGCCATTAAGGGGGCTTTATGCTTTCTTCTGAAACATCTGGAACCAGTCATTGCTGGAAACAGGCTTTTGTTCTTGATGGACCATTGATTTGATCGTGTATGGCAGTTCATGTGTTCTTACGTGAACCAAACCCTGTAGGCTTTGCACAGCTTTAGGAAGAATTTTATTAAACATGGCACAGTGAAGGCCATCAGGATTTTGTTCCTGCACCAGGCACTCTAGTTTAATATGTACAGCAGGAGACACTGCAGAGATGCAAATGAGGCTGCATTTCACAATACCAGGGAAAGTGCCCTGTGCTCTTCAGCACAGCTGCACAAAAGTCCCAATTTTGCTTTCTGGGTACAGAATAATAACAGATATTTATACAGCACCTTTCATTCCAAAGCACTTCATAGCTGTGTAGAATCAGCACCAGTAAAATGCAGCTACTGCAGCTGTTGGGGAGAGGAAGTACTGGCCATTGGCTCTGCAGGGAAGACCCATATGAAAAGTACCACTGGAAATCTAACAACCATAAAAGGCAGACAGGACCTGAATTCTGAACGACACACGCAAGAGACCCACTTAAACTGAAACTTGTGTGGATTTCAATGTATGTACCTCAGAAGAACAAAGAGGGGCTGTGACAGCTCTGCCATGATTTGAACCCATGACTCTGGGTAGCAGAGGTATTTCAAACCTTGTGTTGAGACAATTAAGCCTCCTCCAGAAACCGATAACGGTGGAATTACTGATTAATTTGCTCCAGGGTGTAAGTTTGCCATTTTCACCAGTAAACTCTTAATTTGAGTGGCCAAAAAAAAAAAAAATCTGCTAAAACCCTCTGCCCCATTCCCCTCCATCCCATTCTCCCCAACTATCCTAGACAAAATTAATCTTCTAGATTTAGCAGTTTGCCCATTAATGTCAATGAAACATTCAAAACAAAAGCCAAAATGCTCCAACAGCCATCGAAGGGGAGAGAAACTTCATTTCTTCTTTCCTCCATAGATAAAACCAGGCAGAAGAACCCTGGGATCAATCCAGGACACTAGGTTTTAACTTAAAAGGGAGAGAGACAGCAAAAACATGGACCAGCAGTAAAGAGAAAATAAAATGTCCCTCTCTCCAAACTTCCCATTAACCTGACTAGAAGGGTGACCATCTGTTGCTATGAGTTATTTATTCCTCTCTCCCCACTCCGTCCTCTGCTTCCTATTTTGTTGTGGGTTCTTTTGAGAACAGCTATGGTTGCCGGTAAAATCCACAGTTAAGCACTGCTGACAGCAATGCGTGCCTGTTGAAAAGGGAAGATTTCTCTAAGAGTGCTCCCATCTGCAGCCTGAATGAAGACAACAATGGCCAGAAGGTCATAACTACCTTAATGGAAGTGATATGTTTTATTACAGTGGGCCTACTTGAATGAATAACTCCATTAAAAGTATAAAGCTGGTTGTGAAAAGTCTGTATATTATGAATAAATGGGGAATTTTAATAGCAGATTGTTCTTAATTAGCAAATGTAGGAGGGAAAAGTGACTGGCAATGTTTTAAGAACTTTCAGTTGTTGTATACTTTTCACCGGTAAACAATGAGCTGAATTCTGCTCTCATTTACACCAGCGTAAACCAGGAGTGGCTCCTCTGACTTCAGTGGAGTTACTTCAGATTTATACTGATGTAGCTAAGGCCCCAGTCCTGCCAAGCACATAAACAGATGACTAATCCCATTGATTTCAGTAGGACTGCTCTCATGCTTAATGTTAAGTATATGCTTATGGGCTTTGTTGAATCAAGGCCTGCAAGAAAGATCTGACTCCATTATTTGTAAAGATGTTGGTAGGTTTTCTCCCTTCAAGAAAATAACCTCCCTTTCCTCCATCAAACCTAAATCCAGCACTTGAAAGGGGTCTTCTGTGACTCATAGGAACACAGGAATTGCCATACTGGATCAGACCCAAGGTCCATCCAGTCCAGGATCATGTCTCTAACATTGTCAAGTACCAGTTGCTTCAGAGAAAGAATGAATAATCCCTAAAATGGACAATTACAGAATAATCTGCCCACAGGGAAGTTTTTTTCCCTAATCCCCATCAATTAGTGGTGGAAACAGAAGGGTTTATATTTCGATTATTTTTATCCTAGCTAATGCAACTGTGTCTGTTCTCATTAACCATATTTATGTCTACTCCTTTGTTTGGATGGAAATTAGAGACAATTAGAGATGAACAAAATCTGTTGGGCCATTTTCATCCATCCCTGTGGCAATTGCAGGATGTTTTCTCTATGTTGTGTACTCCATTGGGTTGTCCAGACTAATTTTAAATGACTCATTTTTCAAAGTTTCAGCCAGTTGGTTTGGGAAACTTTTGTTCAATCCAGTAGATTTCAGTGTCCCTTTTATGCAGTAACCTAGATGCAGTCTCACTAGAGCTGTGTAGAGAAGGGATTATCACTTCCTTGAACGTGTTACTTGCCTCTTCCTGTATAGCCCAAAATCATACTGGCTTATTTTTTGCCACCTTATTACACTGCGAGATGACATCTAGTTTGACGCATGCTGTCAGCCTACATTTTCTTCACTTTTACTGCTTTCTTTGCTGTGACATAACTGTGTTTTGGATTGTTCCCCCCGAACTATTAGCTTGCATTTTTCTAGAATTAATAGTTTTTGTATCCTGCCTATATTTTTAACCTCTCTAAATCCCTTTGCATTATTTCCTTGTTTTCACTGGTGCTCACAACAACTGCCTTTTTCATTATTCTTATTATTTATTTAATGAATGTGCTATTATTTATACCTTCCTCTAAATCATGAGTAAAAATGTTGGGTGAAATCCTTACCTCACTGAAGTCAGTGAGAGTTTTGTCACTGATGTCAATGGGAACAGTATTTCTCTCGTTAAATGACACCGACGTCTGTTGCACTCCAGTAGACTAAACCTCCTTACATTGGTGTTTTCAAAGCCTTAAAGTGGGTTAGGTTATCTGTAGTCACAAAATTGGCTCAAACATTAGAAAACACTGAGTTGGGTCAGTTGCTAGCAAATGGTGGATGATGGGGCAGGAGTCAGGGCCTGCAGCACAGCCAGTCTCCAGGCAACCTAATGAGTACAGGTGGCCTGTAGTAGGCTGCCAGATTGACTGCCCAACCTGATTGGTAGGAAGAGTCAGTAGACCAGTTCTGAAGCCCAGCAGCAGTTCAGTGGCTGCTCAAAGCATTTGCCCATGGCTGCGATAGCTCCTGCCCTGCTTGGCCATAGCCTTGCCTCGCTCTGGTAACCTGGTCCTGACCCTCAGCTCCAATTCCTGACTTCAGCTCTGAACCTTGGCTCTGGCATCTGGCCTCTGACCCTGCCTGTGATCCTGGGCTCTGATTCCTGACTAATGACTCCTGCTCTAACCACTAGGCATGACTGTCCTCATCCGGGGCACTGACAGGTAGAGTCTGAGTGTGCATTTGACCGGCAAATAGAGAATGCAGCATCAATTGTCCCCACAACTGTATGTTTTCTGTTCTTTTCTGGGCATGAGGCGATTCATGATGGTGCCAGGCTATATATGCCCAAGAGAAGGGCACAAGCACTGAGAAAATGTTTTGTGTACACTTAAAATTGGAGATAAATCTCCTAGGTATGCTTTTGTCTTCTGGTTTTTCAGTTACTATTTACTACTTGGGGAACACCATGTGAGACCCCACTTGTCTCATCATTATCAGGTCATTACCAGCTTGCAGCTATGCAGGTTGATGCAGATAGCCTGACCTCCGTGACTGGCATATTAGTCCATTTGACCTTTCCTTCTAGTGTTACATCTCCTTCCCATCCCATTCAGAGACTATTTAACCATTCTGGGCCTGGTTCCCCACCACACTGCAGCTTGTGTAGTCATTTATTTCTGTGCAAAATGGCTGTAAAGTGGTTCCGTTAGGACCCGATAGTATTTTATGCTTAATTTGCACTCTGTTTGTGCAAGCGTAAATGGCTGCATACGTTGCAAAGCAGACCAGAATCAGGCCCTCTCTCTGTCTGAGCCCTAACATTTGTTATATTGTAATGAAAATCTGTCATAGGCCAATGACTGACTTAATACTTCTTTGAGATCGCTTTAAGTGCTGTCATTACTTTTTTTATTATTATTATTATGGCCAGTCAGCCTCTTTTTATTCCATACAACAGTGCTTACATCCAAGCCAATTTTTAACTATTCAGGCAAAAAAATTTAAGATACTGTAGAAGAGGCTTTACTAAAGGCAAGATACTTTATACCTGCTGCATTAATTTTGTCCACTAATTTTATAGTTCAATCCAAAAATCTATCATGTTTGTGTGACATGACTTGTTCTTTATAAGTCAATATGCTTTTCCCCCTCGCCCTCATTGTTCAGTTGCCCTTAAGATGGAGTTAAGTTAACCAGATGTTTAAGTCTGTGGCTTTGCCACAGCTGTGACTGTAAATACAAAAACTGTGATTTTAAAGATTTTCTAATAACAAGTCATGCTCTTTTTAACCTACTGAGAAAGACTCCTCCAGGAGTTTTTACAAATCTGAATCCACTAATATCCAAAGTACTGTAGTACAGGAGAGAAACGTAAGTCTGTGAATGGTTTAAGGTATTGGTTATTTACTGCTAAATTATTTAAATGTTATTTATTGAAAAATAAGGAATATTGTGTTGAAAATGTGACCTTGTGATTTTTTGTGTCTTTTGTAAGGGACTTATTCAGCTCCCAATGAAATCAATGAAGAGACTACAAAATTCAGTCGAATTTTTTTCCCTACAAGTGGTTGGTTGTTCAGGAGTTTTTGTTTTTTGTTTTTCCATGTCAAAACAACACGGTTAACAGATGATAGTTGACAGAATTGCTGTATTTTACTCTTTTTGAAAGATACATACTACATTTGTTACTTTTCAGTCCATGACTTTTAAAAAATAATTACCATTAGTTTAGTAAATTCATTAGCTAATTGTCATAGGACACACAGATATATATAATCTGGATTTGCTGTTTTATAGAGATTTCAGCTTTTCCATGTCAGCCTTCATTTGTCTGCTTTTTACCAATAACTGTACTGACAAGGGGTAGAATTTTCAAAAGCACCTAAGTCCCATTTTCAAAAATGACTGTCAAAACTTGGCTTTCAATGACTTAAGTGCCTGAGTCACTTTTGAAAATGGGACTTGGGCTCCTAAATCACATAGACTCTTCTGAAAATTTTACCCAAGGTTTACATTATTTTTAGCTTTTTTTTTTTTTTTTTTTGGTTGAGACAAAGGCCCTGATTCTGCAGACATTTACGCACATACATACTTTTGCTAATATGAGTAGTCCCAAAGAAATCAATGGCAAAGTTTAAATGAATACAGGTCCATACATGATTAAGTGTTTTCAGAATTGGACCTAGAGGACTCAACCGTGAGCCACCCAGGGTCCTGTGAACCCATTGCATACTATGTTAAATTCAAGTAGCTTAGCTGCACTAAGGACTCACATTCTCATTCATTCCCTCCCTGTTTATAAGAACTACATCCAGGATGGCTTTTCCCATGGTTGGATTTCCTGGTTTCTGGATCATGAGTTTGTCCTCTATATAATTTAGGGATATCTTTGATGATCCATGTTTTGCTATCTTTGTCAGCCACCAGATGTTTGGGTGGCTAAGGTCACTCGTGAGTACAGTATCCTATGATTTTAAACTCCTCAGTAGTTATTCTGGGATTTATTTATTTTTTACTTTCCTCTCATCCACTCCCGGTGGTCCATTGTTAAAGCCCACTACAAATTCTCCTTTGTTTTTAATTTACTCTACCCTCACTGCAAATATTTCACTACCACCCTCCTCGTTATCACATTGTATATTGCCAGTCTTGTAAGTGTGTGTGACATGTTGCACCTATCCCCTCACCTTTTCTTCCCTTTTTTCCTTCTCCCATACACACTACATCTATCCACTGTGGACACATTTTAAAAGTTCATTCTGCTTGTAGATATATTACTGGTTCTTTTAATTTAAGGGAATATCACTGGATCTGGTAATCATATTGCAATACTGGTGGATCTAAAACCAGAATGCATTTTTTTTAAAGTGTGCCCGTAATATATGGACAGTCCAGTTACGAGAATCCTCTTATGACGTTTCACATGCGGTCACTAAAATTCTAGTCTAGGCAGTGAAAAATTCTCACTCCTGGTGCTTTCAAGAGCCCACATTCACGTTTTCTCTGTGTTAAAGACTGCTGGCTGCACTTCACTGGTGAGTGAAATGATGCCTGTGTTTCTGGTCGGCACTGGCATCCTTTGGAATAAAGGGTGCTCTGTAAACATGAGGTGTTATTTGCTCTTTATTCTCTCCGCCCCAACAAACAGGTGCTTTTTACAAAAATCTTCGTGAAAGTGGAAATCTGTAAGTGTGCATTTCCAATCCTTTTGCGACAAGGACCTTTTCTTTACTCTGGCTGCATCTGGTCCCTTTAAATTCAGCTAACAAACACGTCTTTTCATAATCTTGTCAGGCCACCAGTGGAAGACAGTCAAACGCTTTTGACCCCCGTGGTGAGCTGTGGGCCTCCAGGAGCTTTGCTGACACGGCCTGTCATTCTAACTATGCACCATTGCGCAGAGCCAAACACAGAGGACTGGAAGATCCAGCTGAAGAACCAAGCAGCCCAGGGACAGTGGGAGGTGAGTTCACAGTGAGATTACAGACTTCCAGCATATGCCATGACTGAACACAGCACTCACCCTCTTTGTCTTAAGGAAACACACACAAAAACCAAACCCAAATATATATGTATAACTTTGATGCCTAAAGTTTGGGATTTTCGTGGGTGAAACATTTTGCTGTCAATGGACTCAGCAGTGCCCTCAGGTATCTATGTGGTTATACAAGCACTGGAAATAGTTACCTGGTGCACTGGAGAGCACAAGCCTCTCAGCTCTGGATAACTCAGTTCAAATATAACTCAGGTCAAAGTGAAATGGACGTAGGGCTCTGACCCAGTCTTTATTGCACTTTTGTTTGTGACACAAAATGAATATCGTGGCAAAATTACGCATGACTAGCCAGATCTGCTCAAAAGAGGCCTGGAGGTACGTCAGCAGAGTTGTTTGGGGGAAACTTGCACAGTGCTTTCTGCCTGGCTCTGCTTTGTTAATGACCAGGTGGATTTACCCTTTGAGAACTAACCTTCACCAGGCTGGTCTCATGCACAAGAGAAATATTTAACCCTAGGGCTGCCAGCTTGCCACAGCATTTAAGGACAGTGAGTTTCATCTTGAGTCTTCATGGAAGGTTGCTTGTATTTTTCTTTAGCTCCTCTCTTCCCCATCTCTGCAGTTCGCTCTGCACTGAGGCGCGCTCCTGGTCAATGCGTGCTATTTCAAACGAGTACACACAATCAGGAGGGTTGGAATTAAAGCTGTCTTTTTGGATTTATCTCATCTTCCTTTTCCCTGGCTACCAAGCAAGGGAGGACACTGAACATGCCCTGCAATGCAGAAGGAGCTTGTAACACTTCAGTGCTCTCTTTGAGACAGAGAAAGAAGTATCTGTCCAATATGAACCAGGGATAAACTGCAAATAGTTTTACAACTGGTATATTTACAACTGAGGACTGGTTTTCTATAAATATAGACTTTCACTAATATTAAAACTGTGTGCCAAAACTCATAATAGTGAATGGCAGTGCCATTTTCAGATTACAGTTCAAATGACAGGAAAACTATTCATTACCCATTGGAGGAATCCAACTCACTCTTTAATGGAGATGCATTTTTCTTTAGAAGTCTCTTTTAAAACATGTAGCACCTTAGAGACTAACCAATTTATTTGAGCATAAGCTTTTGTGAGCTACAGCTCACTTCATCGGATGCACGAAAGCTTATGCTCAAATAAATTGGTTAGTCTCTAAGGTGCCACAAGTACTCCTTTTCTTTTTGCGAATACAGACTAACACGGCTGTTACTCTGAAACCTTTTAAAACATGGTAAACTTAGCTTGCACAACGCAAAAGGTTTAGAGTTTGGACTCGGTGTGGATAAAAATCTAAAGGTTGAATCTTTGGCCAAACCAAGACCACCTCTTAAGCAGTTCCATAAACACATATGTTCTCAGGAACACCTGCTTCTGGTTGGCTAGATACAGAAGAACAGTGGTCGTCTTTGTGGGATTCTGACATGTCAGGTTTCAGTCTTAGCTGGCCACAATGGTGACGCGATGGGGGCAGAAGGCAGGGAGAAAGAAAGGACAAATGAAAAATATTGTGAAAAGGTCAGTTCTGGGGATCAATTCTAGAAGAGAGAATGTATTTTCCAAACTGGTTCCTACCTCCCTAGTTTGTACTGCTGTTTTCAACAGGGTACCAGATGACAACAATGCTGCAAACAATCCTCAGCTGCAGGACCTGGGCTATATGAGTGTATTTAATATTGAGTATAGTCCATCTCTCTTCCTCGCTATTCTCAGAGTGCAGTAAGCTGCTCAGGCTGTTGGTGTATCACTGCTTCTTGATCTTGATCTGGAGGCATGCAACCAGGATGCAGCATTACAGACTCATTGAGTATTAGGGCAAAACACACCTTGATGAGCTTGACGGGATGCTTGAAGTCAGTGCTGGTAATACTGAAATAACTGGATCCCAGGGTAAGGAAGTGGTAGGATGCTTATAGGGTTTCTTTATTTTAACAGGAAGAGACAGTGGAGGTATCTACATAGGATGTGCATTTTGTCAGATGCCACCTCCTCTAACCGTACTCGTGGCAGACTTGTTTGCTTCTGAAAAGCCTGTTTTTCTGCCACCATCAGTTCTGTATCTCTCATGAAATTTGGCACCCTCTGACTTCCTGCTCTGAGTAGGTTTTAATGAGGGCAGCGTGACTGACGTGGCACCTGGCCTGGCAGCAGCAAGGACCCATTTCCAGGTTTATCCTTGAAAGAATATTGCCTGTGGCACCAGCTTTTCTCCACGCTGGGATGGTTTCAGGGCCAGTGAATTCATGCGCATCTAGCTGACTAACCTGCACTCCAGTGGAGTATCTCCCAGCACTATACATATGTTTCTCATTTGTGTTCTGTTCATTCCTGGCATCCCCTGATTTTTTTTCCTCCAGTCTCCTTTCTTGTCCTTGGAAGAGCTGTTGCGCTGCTGGAGGTAAACACGCTGACACCAGACTGGTGCTTGCATGCTGTCCGCAGAGTCTACAAGGTCTGTGGCTCCAGTGCAGAGAGTCTCAGCTTCTCTCTTCTGGAACAGCTCCTCCATCTCTATCCCCCAACAGACGCTTGGATTGCCGTAGGCAAGGAGTTCCTGCCAGGGCCAGCACAACTGTTTCGTGACGCGGCCGGTAGGGGGGTGTAATCCGCATTGCAGATGGCAGCCTCTCTTCTGCCCTGGAGAAGGTGATGTCGCCTTTGCAAATGTGCTGCATTCGCCCTTCCTTAGCCGGAGGTCCTGAATCTGCTCTCACACTCGGTTGACTCCAGCTGCTCGGTCCGCTGCCAGATCCCTGCTCCTCGCCTCATGACAGCAAACGCAGAGTGGATGAGTTCTGCAGCACCGCACGCAGCCCAGAGCTGCTTTAGCAGCAGCACAATCTATTACTATCACCTTTTATTTATTTTTTTGCCAAGCCATTTAAAGCACATTGTGCCATGTGGAGACTATAATGTACAGTTTTGAATGTGGAAAATGGCAGGGGGGCTGTTTCCTTCTAAGCACAGGGAAGACGGTGAAAAAGCAGTCTGTTTGTATTTGATTTGTATGTGTTTTGCCTTGGCCCGGCAGTCTTGTCATGAGGGATTATTCTGATGATGCAGCAGGTGATATTCTTTGTACATGTGGCAATCGGCCATCACTGAGGTTACTTCTGTCTGAATTCTAACAACCACTGATTATGAGAATTAAGACATTAAGACTCTTATTTTTCACTTAGATAATGTATTGAATGCTCATGTCTGGAGCTGATCAAATAAAATTCCTCGGATAGGTCATTCAACAAATGTTGTTGCATTTCTCCTGCAAAATTTTTGTGATATTTTACATAATTCGCCCTGCTCTGCTCATCACTCTAAAAGCACCTACATGCTGCATGTAAAACAATCGAAAGTTTTATGTAGCCAATGGCAGGTATAGACCATTAGCATGCAGCTGCATCTCCCTGTACCCGCCCAGGAGGGAATCTAGAAGCAGAGGAATGTTAAATGTTGATTAATAAAATGACCCAAACAGCAAGGACTTAAGATAAATTCTGGGACTTGGATGAGTTCTGCAGTCGAGGCTCTATCTCTGAGTAGGCTTTGTCTGGCCCCTAGCCCAATCCTGATTAATGCAAAACAAATGGGCTTCTCTGGTGTCTGGCTTTGGCTCTCTAACTCTGCCTGTTTATCCCTTAGGATGTGGTGATGGTTGGAGAGGAGAACTTCACCACCCCATGCTACATCCAGCTAGACCCAGAATCCTGCCATATCCTGACAGAAACACTTAGCACCTACGCCCTGGTGGGACAGTCAACCACCAAAGCAGCAGCAAAACGTCTCAAGCTGGCCATCTTCGGGCCGCTCTCCTGCTCGTCGCTGGAATACAGCATCCGAGTGTACTGCTTGGATGACACTCAGGATGCCCTTAAGGTAAATGCCGTATGCTTTACCATCTAGCTCTAGCAGGATTGCAGTAATTGCAGTGAATAGACCCTACATTAGTGTGCTGTGGCTTGTAATTTATGTTTTCTAGATCAGCGTTTCTCAGACTTGCGGTCCTGACTCAAAAGGGCATCTCAAGACTATTAGGAGGAGGGGTGTGTGCAAGATGGTACGGTACTGCCACCCTTACTTCTTTGCTGCTGCTGGCGAACGCGCTGCCTTCAGAGCTGGGCAGCAGAAGAGTGGCAGCTGCTGGTCGGGCACCCAGCTCTGAAGGCAGTGCCGCCGCCAGCAGCAGCGCAGAAGTAAAGGTGGCACGATCTAGTATTGCTGTACCCCCACCTCTATTTGCCCCTCCTCCCTGTAGTGTCCTCTGTTTGTGAACTTGAAATATGGTAACACTACTTTCCACTTTTTGAAAGACCTCAGCGCCTTTGGCAGCAAGGATAATGATTACATGCTTCATTTAGTGCCCCTACGAGTATGTTTGGTAGCTTGCTACCACTTTTGGGGGGGTTGGGGTGGTCAGAGCCTGAAATCTTTCCAAAGGGGGGCCCAGCAAAAAAAGTTTGAGAACCCCATCCTAGATAATTTTTAAATCATTTTATTTTAATTGTATTTAATTTTTGATTGGAGGAAGAACCTGACAACAAGACACTGTTTTAGAGAAAGGAAAAAAAAACCCACCCAAACCCCAGGTTGTCCTTTGAATAATGGTTTCACTCAAATGCTGAACTAGTTTTCCCCCCAGCATTCTTTGTTCCTTTGTTTACCTGGATCATAACCTGAATTCTGAGATTTTGCATTATTAAAGGGCCATAAGGTGCACAAGGGCTTCATTCGTTATTCATGTATTTTTAATGGTAAGTGCCAGCTCCCTTGAGATGATGAAATGTATAAATACCTCTTTGTAAATAGCTGATAATGATAAAAGAAGTTCCTGAGTCATTAATCACTTGCTTTTATATTGCTTTGTTATACCTGTCTGTGTGCTGTTTTTGTCCTGAGAATTTGCAGCTGAAATACATCAAGGCTATTGCTTTCTACAGCTGTATACCTAACTTTCTCTGTATATAACTCGAGCATATACATAAGTTTACACACACATTACATACAAATATGTATACATGTGTATATATAGTACCTATAACAGACATATAAAGACAGATGCTTATTATAATGTAGGTTAAAGAAAGATTTTCTGTAATCATAACCAGATCTACAGATGCCATCTATGTAGCAAGAAGAGTTCAAAGCCTGACTCTAATCGAAGCCCGATTAGCGACACTGCCAGTGATATGTAAGCAGCATGAATTGTGTGTTGTGTACAGAAGAATAATGTTAACAGCTTTACTTAGAAACAGGCCACATAACATGTGCACACCCACTGCCTCAATATGGGAAATGTTTGTGTTTCTCAGAGTGTTGACTTCACTGTGGCTGGAAAATTCCACTTTCATCTCAAATGCTGCTTAGTATCCTGTCTTCCTGGACATTACAGTTTATTATGTTTGTCACTGGAGTGGTGGGAGTACTTTCTATAGCTATGAGAAATTTAGCAAAGCAGTGGACTGAAGAGCGGAGTGGAGACTAGCACTGAGTTTGTTTATAAAGCGGCTGAGAACTTGATCTAGCGAATTATGATTTTGTCAGAGCTGAACCCCTTTGGAAACCATAATTATTTTCTCATAGTGTGATTTCTTTTTCTTTAAAAGTTGGAAAAAGGGACTTCTGTACCAACGAGGCTGAGGATCTCCAAAAGCCAAGATGCCCTTATGCCTCTATTCCCTTTGCTCCACGTGGTCTTAATGACAGGTTTCAGAGTAACAGCCGTGTTAGTCTGTAGTCGCAAAAAGAAAAGGAGTACTTGTGGCACCCTAGAGACTAATAAGTTGGTTAGTCTCTAAGGTGCCACAAGTGGTCTTAATGGAATTTTCATTGGTTTATTAAGCTCTGAGGTGAAAATAAGTGATTCAAAGCTGCCTTGTAGCAAATAGTGGAGCCGTTTGAACGCTGCTGTGAGTTTCAGAGTAGAAAGCTTGGGCAACAGGAGATGCCTGAATTCAATTAGACACCATTCAGTGGATTTTTTTTAATGTTTATTTGAGCATTTGGAACTCTGTCCAGTAAAGTTCACCTGAATAAATAAGACTGTGCAAAGGATCACAAGAACAGTTGAGTAAAATGGAGGGAAAATCCTTTATAACATGCAGTGATAATGAATGAAAGAGAGAGAAATTTACGGAGTATAAATCACTGGAGAGATTGTGTTGATGTTAGGATGTCGGAATGCAAGGTTGGTTTGTAATTTGCTGGTTAATCCCTCACTTCCTCTACAGCTCTCAGTTATTTATTCAGAATGTACTACAAAGGGCTCGGTGTTGGCAGCGTTGTGTCTTCTGGAGTCAGATCTGAAGAGTCCTTCTGGGTCTATCACTGAACCAATGGTAACATGTTTGGGCTTACAAGGGTGGGCGACAGTTGACAGAGACTTGTGAACAAGTGCCTCGTGGCCTCCTGTCCACAGAGTGATATTCGCATTGTCTGCTTTCTGCAAGAGGCTTTGGAAGGGAAAAAGTAGGTTGGCCTCAGAATGAAGGACTATGAACGAGGCCTTGCAATGTATTTTGATCTGGCAAGGCCCTGTGTGACCGGTTCTACCACAAAGATTAAGGGAGAAGCATGGAAGATAACCAAAATCTGTGTGGTGGGGCTTGGTTCAATAGCGGCACTTTGCAGTGCCATGCATGAGGCCATGGTTTGATGGCTGGGTCCCAATCCTTTGCTCTGCATAATGACAGGGGCAGGGAATGCTTTTGCTATGGCAGCTCTTCTGGCTGATTGAGGGGCAACACTGATGGGCTGCAAAAAGTGGATTATAAGATCTTTGGGATGGGGCCCTCTTTCTGTGATGTGTTTGTACAGTGCTTTGCACAGTGGATCCATGATTGGGGCCATCTAGCATGACCACAATACAAATAATTTATAATAATAATAAGGGATCCAATCTATAACTGGAAGGTTCGTGGTGGTTTCAGGGGATCTGGAGGGTTTGGGTGGAAAGTTGGAGAGCAGAATCATAGAATCATAGAATATCAGGGTTGGAAGGGACCCCAGAAGGTCACCTAGTCCAACCCCCTGCTCGAAGCAGGACCAATTCCCAGTTAAATCATCCAAGCCAGGGCTTTGTCAAGCCTGACCTTAAAAACCTCTAAGGAAGGAGATTCTACCATCTCCCTAGGTAACGCATTCCAGTGTTTCACCACCCTCTTAGTGAAAAAGTTTTTCCTAATATCCAATCTAAAGCTCCCCCATTGCAACTTGAGACCATTACTCCTCGTTCTGTCATCTGCTACCATTGAGAACAGTCTAGAGCCATCCTCTTTGGAACCCCCTTTCAGGTAGTTGAAAGCAGCTATCAAATCCCCCCTCATTCTTCTCTTCTGCAGACTAAACAATCCCAGCTCCCTCAGCCTCTCCTCATAAGTCATGTGCTCTAGACCCCTAATCATTTTTGTTGCCCTTCGCTGGACTCTCTCCAATTTATCCACATCCTTCTTGTAGTATGGGGCCCAAAACTGGACACAGTACTCCAGATCAGGCCTCACCAGTGTCGAATAGAGGGGAACGATCACGTCCCTCGATCTGCTCGCTATGCCCCTACTTATACATCCCAAAATGCCATTGGCCTTCTTGGCAACAAGGGCACACTGCTGACTCATATCCAGCTTCTCGTCCACTGTCACCCCTAGGTCCTTTTCCGCAGAACTGCTGCCTAGCCATTCGGTCCCTAGTCTGTAGCGGTGCATTGGATTCTTCCATCCTAAGTGCAGGACCCTGCACTTATCCTTACTGAACCTCATCAGATTTCTTTTGGCCCAATCCTCCAATTTGTCTAGGTCCTTCTGTATCCTATCCCTCCCCTCCAGCGTATCTACCACTCCTCCCAGTTTAGTATCATCCGCAAATTTGCTGAGAGTGCAATCCACACCATCCTCCAGATCATTTATGAAGATATTGAACAAAACCGGCCCCAGGACCGACACATGGGGCACTCCGCTAGATACCGGCTGCCAACTAGATATGGAGCCATTGATCACTACCCGTTGAGACCGACAATCTAGCCAACTTTCTACCCACCTTGTAGTGCATCCATCCAGCCCATACTTCCTTAACTTGCTGACAAGAATACTGTGGGAGACTGTGTCAAAAGCTTTGCTAAAGTCAAGAAACAATACATCCACTGCTTTCCCTTCATCCACAGAACCAGTAATCTCATCATAAAAGGCAATTAGATTAGTCAGGCATGACCTTCCCTTGGTGAAGGGACAAGTAGGAACAAGAGCTGCTCAGGACTTTGACAGAGATTTGAAGGGTGTCTGGGATAATAGTGATTTGGGACTGGGGGTAGACCAGAGAAGTGGCAGATGACACGGGTTGGAACTCCTCACATCCCAGAGGAGAGGTTGCTGAATCTGTATTCCCCAGAGCTGAATTTAGTCACATTAAAGAGCAGTGGTGCTGGAACTAGGGGTGCTGCCACACCCTCTGGCTTGAAGTAGTAGTAATAAACACCAAATACATGGTTTCTGTGGTTTCAGTACCCCCACTATAATAGGAATTATTCCAGCACCCCTGTCAAAGAGGAGTAGGTTGGGGGTGGGAAGCAGATTGGAGGCAGTTTCCCCTTGCAGCTTTTTGGGGAGTTTCTTGGGGAGCCTTTTTAGGGGTTTAAGTATTTATTTTAATAGTCAGCCAAATGCATTCTATTATTATTTCGAAATAAGAAATCTGACCGGTAGTGTATCCATCCCAACAATTACTAAGGAACGATAAGCAGTTGCTATAGAAAGCACAGTGCTGTATTTATCCAACAGCTTTTCCCGCTAATCATGCAGAGTAAACTCTCTCTCCCTAGAACTGCCTGAGCCGTCTGGGGAGTCTAATGACTTGTCACAAATAATGGCTTGGTTATTGTGAAATCTGCTTGTTTCTTTTCCTTCTGTTTGTGAAGCAGAAGTGCTGACTCCTGCTTTAATGCTGATCCATAGTCGAGTTTCCTTCACTCCACAAGTCCCCAGCCTGAAGGGTGTGACCCCCAGGGGAGTTGCAAACAAGTTTCGGGGGGATCACAATCACGGTCCCTTTCGTTATGATTAGATGTGAGGGGAGGGGGGACCTGAAACATTTCGGTTGTCATATGGGTCACAGTATGGAAATGCTTGAGAATCATTGCTTATCCATTTAAATGGCTCCTGTCACTCTAGTGGCTGAGCTCCTTTTCTCAATATGGCAATCACAGAAGAGACAGGTCCACAAGACAACTCCCACACTGTATCGATGAAGCAGATCACAATTTAACAGGCATGCCAACTTGCTTTTACCTTCTGCCCTTGTGTGATATTGGGTTTCCAGTAACATATTATTCATGTTACTTTCTTATTGGTTATTTGGATTCATGCACATATGTCCTGTCTCATGGAGAAAAGCAAATCATATATCTTCTTTTTGAAGCCACAACCTTATATTAAATGTAAGTTCTTCCTGTTGTGGCTTTAATTAGAAGGCAGCTTCAAAATATTGGTAGCTCGTATCTTGCTTACATGGTCGGGGTGAGGATACTGAATGAGGGCCATTGCTGAGCAAAGACGTATTTTATTCAACCGCAACAAAAAGACACCTAAGAGGGTATAAGTTTGTATCTTATTACTGGCGTCATCAAGGTGCTTATACAAGGAGGCGTGAGACACTTTCCCAGGTACCCAGAATTATGGATTGACCTTGTTACCCCTCTTCCTTAGCAAAGAGACTCTTGCTGGAGCTAAACAAAGAGAAGTTTATTAACAAAGTTAGGGAGTCAAGTGAGAGTGAGTAAGACGAGTAGGAACAGATACAGTTAAAAAATAAAACAAAGGTATAATAAGTTTCTAGGAGGCTAAACTTAACTTTAGCAGGCTAAAATCTTTGTCGACGTTCAGTTTCTCAACTAAAGTAACCTCCCAGCATCTCTAACTTGTATGGATACAAAAAGGATCCAGCTTTCATGGATACAAAAAGGGTTGTCCTTTTTGCTCCCTCAGTGATGGACCACCACCGCATTCCTTTTCCTTCTCCCCACAGACCAGAAAACCTTTGAAATACATCCCCTTGAAAGGTACCCTCCAGACAAAGGTCTTCTCCCGCACTGTTTGTTCTTTGATGTGCTGATGCCATATTGTCTTTCTCGTTCTCCTCTTAACTTCCTTTTCCTGTTGCTTAATATGCAAATGAAGCTTGCTTTGTACTGACCTGCACGGTGCTTGATTGACATTGGAGACCTAGGCAGATGGGCAAATCAACATTCCTTTGAAAAGGAGTCTGGGAAAAACCCGCTTATCTATCCTTCCTGCTTACATAGTTAATACATATTTTCTGTACATGCCTACAACTTCTTGAATAACCCCACACATCTCACAATATTTATTGTGGCCAGTATCAGATAAGCTTTCATTTGACACCTTATATAACATTCTTTATAGATAAATACTAAGACGACAATCTGTTAGGTTTGCAGTGGGCATTGAGAGGAACAAGGTGGGAGCCTGTTCCGACTTCTTTGAAAAGGCGGACTTAATGGTCAGGATTTGGAACTAGAGATAGAAAGGCACAGGCTGAGGGTTTCTTCTCTTAGAAGGTCATGGCCGTGTAGAACAAACAGCCAAAGAGGCAAGTAATGCAATACATGGTGTAAAGGCAGCACAGATAAGTTCTTAAGGCCACACGTTTCTGTGCCGGCGTGCCGAAAGGCAGGCAATGAACTGGGTATCCCTTCTTCTCCCCATTTTCAGTTTCTGTGGTTTAGCCTGAATTTGAGCCTCAGCTTCTTTCAGCAGAGGTTTACAGTGAGTTTCTTCCATTCCCATAAATGTCTATCAGGGAGAAAGACCAATCTTTCGAAGCTTGTATGCCTAAAATTAGAAACCCAAATCCAGTGTCTTCTTTTCCCACTAGCAATACTGAGCACCAGCAGCTCCCGCTGCAGCCCCAACTCCAGCGGTGGGGAAAGTAGATGAGTGTAGTCAAAGCTGCTATTCACACACAGGCCTTCTCAGTGTCTGTTGTTTAACCACATGTGCCAGTATGTATGCTTGAGACATTGGTAGGTACAATTACCACACAAAATACCATGAATCTTCTTTCAGACATCCCAGAGAGATAATTTGAACATAATGAAGATCTATAGTAATCAGATAATTACTATCGATTGCTCTTTAGACATCTTGATGAGGTAATTAGGGCACAGTGGAAAGAAGCTGGAACTGATTGATTGGCACAACCTTAATCTAAAAGGTTTCTAATTATGTTTCTTTTCTTCTAATAGCTGATAAACAAACATCATTTTAGCTTTAGAATTTGTCAGGTGCCAGGTTCATTGGGGACATCAGCTTTCTCTATTATGCTAACTAGATACTGAATGTGATCAACATCAGTTTATTATGCCTCACAGCTGAAGTGGAAGCAACTTCAATTACCCCATCTTTTACTTTCTGTTCTTGGTTTCAAAAGCCACTGATTTCTTGTTGGTCTGTGGTGCTCGGTGTGCACCTGTGTGTGCGTGACGCATTTGGTGTGTATGTCAAAACTAGTGCATGTGTGTGATCGTGCATCTGGCTGGGTTTATATACAAGAGCAGCATATATGCATTTGTGCTTTCGTCTTTCATGTACATTGCCAGTGGCTGGCATTGTTATTGTGGGTAGCGTGCAGAGAAGGGGAGAAGGCCCAGTATTCACTGTAAGTGTCATTACTCATAGTCATATTATTAATTTTGTGTATCAGAGCAAAAGCTTTTCTCCCCCGTCTCTCATCAGCCATTGATCAGTCACTGTTCCAGTCACTCTCTGAACCACTGTGCTTTCACGCTTAGATACATACCTCTCTATCACAGTGTTCTCTCTACGGTTTTGCATGTTTTCAGTAGGTAATAATAGCCCTGTGACAAACAGGTTTCTTATTGCTGTTGCATATTCTGATTCACAGGGATAATCTGATTGGTTGGTGCCAATCACCAGTTGTATATTGATGGGACCACACCTTCATGGGTAGGAGCTCTTGAAGGCAACACATTAAGGCTGCTATTAAGTGCCCTCAGGGTGTGTAGTGTCCAGGGTGACGCTTTATCAATATGCAACCATTGCCTGTGTGCTTGGGCTTTGACCTAGACTCTCTCAAGCAATTAAGCAAGCCGAACGTGGGACCAGCCTGTCATGTCATGTATTTCCTAAAAGGAAATCCAGGTTCTCCTGGATAATACAGGCTGTATTTGTGTTCTTGCACTAGATGTATGATGTAAAGCCATAAGAGTGATGTGTGTGATTATTCTCCGATCCCTTCATACAAATGTCTTTCCTGTAATAGATGTGTGTTTACCTGGCAGTGTTATTCCTTACAAGGTGTGTGTGCGTATCTTCCCTGTTATACAGATTACCTCGTCCGCTGCAGCTGACTGTCAGGGAGCAGAATTATAGCATGTCCTTTCATGGCACATTTGTAAATAATGTCTCCAAGCTGACCACTTTCTGTTGCTCTTACTGAATCTTAGGAAGTTCTACAGTTGGAGAGGCAGATGGGAGGACAGTTACTGGAAGAACCAAAGGCTCTGCATTTTAAGGGAAGCACCCACAACCTCCGTCTGTCCATTCACGACATTGCCCATTCGCTCTGGAAGAGCAAATTGCTGGCTAAATACCAGGTAAAAATGACAGAATGCCTGGACGATGGCTGAAACGCATGGGTCAGAACAGAAGGGCTTAAAGATACGTAGCGAGACACAGTTGCGCAGTGCTCTTTTAAAAACGAGACACAGTGACTGTTCAGGCTCCTGTACTCTGAAGGTTGCCCATAATCAGCCCTTTCCCCTCTGTTACACACAGTGTGTATTTTCAATTTTTTTGAGCAGTGGAGAGGAGTTTCTTTTAACCATCCTCATTAGTGCCAGGCCACGTAACAGGCCATGGTTTGTTTAATTTTGCATGAAAATCAAAATGTCTCTCCCAGTGCATTGTTAAAAGGGAATTTTGATCAGTACAATCAGGAAATCTGCTTCTGGCAGGAAAATTCAGTGCTGAGAGGACAGAACTTAGGGCACGGCTACACGAGAGAGTTTACAGTGGCGCAGATGCACCGACGCAGCTGTGCTGCTGTAAGCTCTCTGATGTAGCCACTTTAAGCCGACAGGAGAGGGCTCTTCCATTGGCTTAACTACTTCAGCCCCCACGAGCGGGAGTAGCTATGTCGGCGGGAGAAGCTCTCCTGCTGACAGCGCTGTCCACACCGACGCTTCTGTCGGTGTAACGTCCGTTGATTTATTCACCCTCACCCACACCCCCGAGCGATACATGTTATGTCGATATAAGCTGTTGTGTAAGGATAGCCTTAGAGTCAAGGATTAGTGCATGGGGTTACTACCAGCCAGAATACATGCACCCTTCAGCCTGTTTCCAGCATTGGCCACTAGGGCCCAGTACAGAGAGGTGGGAGCTGCATTGAGCATTTTCGAGGACCCAGGCCCTTTGTACTCAAGCAGCAGGTTCAGCCTTAAGGAAGCAGGAAAACAAACACACCCACCTTTGTAACATGTGTGAGAAAACAGCGGAGCATCCCGGGATTTGTGAAGGTTTCTCATCACTGAGAGGCAGGGGAGGATTTGCTTGTTTTTATTCTGTCTGTTTCCATTGTGTGGTTCAGTTGCTAGTCTCCTGTGCAGTGAATGCTTTTCACGGGACGCTAGACTGGGGACCACCATCCTGAAGAGCAGAGCCAGATCTTCTTCAGAGAGGCCGCACTGTATCTCCTCACAACACTCATGACCCCATTTGCCATATTCATTCCAGAGCCTTTTGGGAGATGAGCTGAGAATTTGCTGAGATACATTAAGACTGTAGATGCCCAGGATCAGTTCAAATTTTTCCTTAATTTTCCTCCTGCAGGAAATTCCTTTTTACCACATCTGGAGTGGGTGTCAGAGAAATCTACATTGTACCTTCACCCTGGAAAGGTTCAGCCTGAGCACGCTGGAGCTGGTTTGTAAACTCTGCGTACGGCAGGTCGAAGGAGAAGGACAGATCTTCCAACTCAACTGTACTGTGTCAGAGGTAAAGGGCCCAGCCATTTCCATGCTGACCGGTGAGGGGGAAATGTGGCAGTACTTTCCCAGCAAACATCCCTTAACCTGCCCACATTCCCCATGCTTGTTTGCCGTGCCCATTAATTCTCTCCTTCCTCCTGGTGGCTGGGAGGTACCAGGCTTTCCACCCTCTCTCATAACTGCTGTAGCTACTTTCCCTTCTCATGGATGCTAGATAGCAGGTGTGGATTCAACTGCTTTCTTCACTCTTTCCTCATGCTCCTCCTGGCTGCTCAGTTGGCTTTTGTCTATTCCCTCCTCTGGAAGGGAGCATCCTTCCTTCAAAAGGGACCAGGGAGGAATGGTAGGCGTGTTCCTGGTGTTTCTCCCTTTCCTCCCTGGAGCTTCTTATTTCCCCTGCGTACACGGGGGGTCTGTTTCTTCAGCACACCTTCTTTTACATTATAAAACATAGGATGGTCATGTCTCCTGATGTCCACTCACTCTTCCTAAATCCATAGTTCTCGAAGCACCAGGTACTCATGAGGGAGAAGTGTGCTGGATAGATATAAACCAGTTTACTCTGAGCCCTGACAATAACCCCTATGAAATAGGGAGCATAAGACATTAGGTTTGGAACAGGCTTTCCCTTCAGTCTTTGCTCTTGCCAAGTTCCAGCGGCTTGGCATACTGCATAAAACTGCCCACGGCTAACTAAAAGTAGAGCTGTATCTCAGTGAAAGCGGAATGGCTAGCGGACCCTAATGAGCCATTCTCCTGAAAGGCACCAGTCCTCTTTTATATTTAGCTGTATATTTAGATATTTATAGATGTCTACATTACACCGATCAGATGTGCCCTGAGCACACGCATGTTCTTTAAAAAACAGTATACACCATTTACTGAAGCAGTGCCAATTTTCAGGGTTCTCTAAAACAAGTCTCTGTCGTCACACACTCAAGCAAAAGCCTGAGGAAATAGATGAGTCTTACAGCTCACTTTGCAGCTGTGTGTCATGACTGTTATGTTAAATCAGATTCTTCTGGTCACTAGAGGAATGGAGAAATGTAGAAGGTACAGAAGGGAAATATTCCCAGGAGCAGCAGTAGGGAAGATAATCTGTAGATCTGAGAGTGGATGAGTGCATCAGCCTAGGGAAAAGAGCCTGAGGGGCTGGGTCTTTTGCTTTATGTCCCAAAATTAATACCACAAGGGAAAAAGTGTTGGAGATGACACAGGAGTTTGGCAGTGGCACACTGCTCTGGTCCCTTTTTTTTTCGTGACCTTAGGATTTGAAGGACTTTAACACTTGGGGATAGTAAAACTTAGTGGTAAATGATTCTTTAAGGTTGAGGATAGGGGAAAATTCTACCGCTCTGACCAGCCACTGCTTCACAAAGAGCCACTGGCAGCATCTGTGAGCAAGGTGGGAGCACACACCAAGCCATGTTATCCACAGAGCCCTCTGATGGGAGTCCCACAAAGGAGGAGAATTGCTATCCATCTGGATTTTAACCAGCTTGTCTCATGTCATACCAGCTAGGTGCCCGGGACACTCAGTGCCCTGAAATAACGTGAATGATGCAACATCAGAAAATGATTACGTATGAGTCAGCTTGGAAACCTTGTGAGATTTACATCAGGAAATCACATCATCATGATGAAACTGAGAGCAATCATATCATGTACCTAGGAGGCAAGCACATGTGGCAATAATAGGGACATAAGTCAAAAAGTGGTTGCAGCATGTTGAAGTTGGTGAAATGTCAAGGTCTCCTTATGGTCTGACCTTTACAAGTCGAGCAAGTCTGGCAAAGGAGAGCCCTGGCTCAGATACCAGAAAGGGGTGAGGAAACCCACTATAATCACCAAAACAAATGCCATCTTTCTCCTGTGTCCTTTTTCTCCTACACCGTATGAAATGACAGACTGGTTATGTCTTGTTCCCTGGCTCATAGTCAAGGATAGTCCTCCTCTACAGAGAAATAAGCTTGGCCTGCAGAGCCCTCCTCTCTTTTTTCCACAGCCTACTACAGTGCGATCACCATTTCCTCCCAGAGTTTCATGAGCCCTTTGACTTACAAACATCTTTAGTTAAAGGCCCCGCTGACATTAATAAGGAATCTCACGA
Source organism: Chelonia mydas (assembly GCF_015237465.2). Lineage (NCBI taxonomy): Eukaryota > Metazoa > Chordata > Testudines > Cheloniidae > Chelonia > Chelonia mydas. Next base: position 26,231,905 of record NC_057852.1, on the reverse strand, counting down.
TACCACAGCAACCATCGGCACTTTCCAATCCACAGGCCATATCTCTGAGCCACACAGCTTCACCCTTGCTGGCTTTGGATGGCGTTTTCACTTTCCAGGCCCAGCAGGTCTGCAAAGTTCAATAACTGTACAGCTCCAACAACAACAGAAGCAGCAGAATTTGGGAGGGGTCGGGGTCTGCCCCTTTGATGGCTGCCTTCTGTCTGGATTGCACGTATGCCGGCTGATGAAAAGGATGGTGGATCGGGCATAGAAATAAATGAAAAGGAAGTTAATATCCCTCCTTTGTGGAGAAATGATCCTTCAAATAGTGTGGCTGCAACATAAAGACTTTCTGTCAGTTTCTCCAGGATAAAGAAATTGATTTCTTTCATGGTTCTGCTGCGGTATGATCCTTCTGGATAGGAAGGACGGGAGAAATGTCAGTGAGGTTTCTCCACAAGCAGCTGATAGCTTAGATAAATAAATAACTAAATCAGTGTAAATGAGATAGTTGTGAGGGTTGGTAAGGAAAAAGAGAGGCATTTATCTATAAGTCAGCAGATGAGATTCACATCTGGTTGGTAGTGACCCAAAAAGTCAGTGTTGTTATCAAGTGGCTGCTGACCTATGTGAAAATGTTGGTAGCCTTCACGCCCCAGTTCTTAATGAATGGTGCCTTAGATAGTATGGTCACTGGCATGCCAAAAGTATCATTAGATCAGAAAGCACAAACCCCCCTACCCTCCAACAGGCACTTATTGCATCCTAGCTGGCAAGGACTGCAAGGCATGAAGAATGAACTATCCTCTCACCCCTACGATACTTCTTTCCACTTCGAAGGACTGAGTCACATGGGCAAGGTATTTGCAGGAAGTTTGCTTTGAACTTTCCTATGCTGTACATGGATAGACAGAGGACTTCAATCTCCATGGCTGGAGAAGCTGACACCTTTTATCAATCGCTATGTTCATTTTTAAAACGTCACACACACACACACACACACACACACACACCCATCCTCTTCCTGAATTATTTTCCCTTTCATGTTCCTTATTATAAACCCCTATAAAGGAATTGGTCAAAGGGTCAAGATCAGCCAGGCACAGCTACAGTGGAGTAGGTATCATTATTACATAGAGCAGCTACTCACATGTAACCATTTTTCTGGCTGAGAAGAGAGAGTGGGCAAACTCTGAACTGTGAAATCATGGAAAATGAGTTCTTGTGGGTGACTTTCGGAAGGGCTGTGAGATGACAGCCAAAAGTTACTTATTCTGCAGGGCCCTGACAATGTGCACCATTACCCATAACATCTGCTTGGTTATTGGGTGTAAAGTTGTATATTCAACTGGGGACAACATAACATTAAAGACAGATGGTAAAACTACTATCACAAACAATTACTGGGTAAGTGCTGCGTTGAGGTAATCTCTGATTTAACCTAGCAGAGAAGTGAAGGAGTTGGTGGTAGCTTTAATGAAACTCAAGTACACACTGTAATTATCTTCTGCTGCTTATATGTAATAGGATCTGGTAAGAGTTTCAAAGGGAACAGAAATAACACTATTGTCTTGTGCTGTGATTCCGTCCAGCCGGGATTAAAGCAGGGAGAAAATAGCACTCATTAGTGAAGCTAAGGATCATGAGAATTGCTCATCGTAGTTGGTGCATGGTGGTATTCCCACATCCGCCGTGGAAGGGGCGATCAGTGCTAAGAGCTGACATGCAGGACGCTGTCACCACATGAATTAGCTTTTATTGCTGTGCTAGTTTTGATGGCAAGGAGCACGTGGCTTCTTATGCATAGGATGGCTCCTAACCTGCCTCACCCCAGCTAGACTGTAGTACAGAAGTCCTGGGATGAAGCTAGAGAAAGCGTGTGTAGTTGTCTACAGCGAAGAGAAGAATAACGGCCTTGTGTGGTTGGTTAGGACTCTGAACTGGGAGATATGAAATCTAAGTCAAATTCCTGGCTCTGCCACAGACTCCCTGTGCAACCCTGGGCGTGTCTCTTAATCTCTGTGCGCCTCAGTTTCCTACCTTTAAAGTAAGGATTATAATGCATCTTTCTCCCACGCTTTGTATGTCTTTGCTTAGATTGTAAACTCTTCAGGCCAGGGAGAGTGTCTTACTACGTATCTGCACAGAGACTTCCCCAATGGGGTCTGATCTCAGATGAGACTACTGGAATTTGCCTGATAATGTATGGAAATATGAGAGAGTGGGAGGTTTTCAGTCTTTGCCCAGTCCTTAATTCTAGGAGACCCCAATTCCCCACAAAGAAACAGGCCCTTGTGCAGAAATCTTTATGAACCCTGCAATATTCCTGAGTTTCACAAGGGCAAACAGCTAACCACAGAGCCACAGCCAGACTTTCAGAGTGCACTGAGAACTCTGTCCATTGTATGCTTTGACCTGGAGATGGAGAGGGAAAGTGTCACCTCTATGATGCTCCCAGTTACCACTGCTCTGAAGAACCTGTATTCTGTATCTTCCATGTTCCAGGATACCAGCCTCTACGAACAGGGTTAATAGCTCTGACAGGGTCAATGTTGTAGAATTTGCTGTTGACACAGGCCTTTTGCTCACATACACCAAGCACTGTAGTTTGGTATGTGATTAGAGAGACCATAGTCAGTAGTTCTTTGTGCACATTAGTGTGAAGATAATTCTCCAGCAAAGTATTTCAATGGCTAGCATAAAAAGTCATGATGTAACATTTTAAAAAAGCATGGATGGAATGGACTCGACACTAAAAGGAGTGGATAGGGAAATGGAAGCAAGGGAAATACAGGATAATTCCATCCAAAGCCCAGGAATGGAGCTGACACCTGCTATTCCCACTATATACTAGTGTTTAGGGAAACCTTGACCGGTTGCTGCTATCGGGTGAGGTGCAGGCGAATGAGATTTCCTGGAAGCTGTGTGATGGCAGCTTGGGCCAGGCATTGTAAAGTTTTGAGACTGTTCTCGGTTGTGTTCGTGGGACATCTCCTATAGCTAATTATACAGAGCAACACGTTAATTAGAAGAAAACTAAAGAAATTGACATTTAAAGTAGATTTTGTTATGGCTTTAGTAGTTCACAGATAACTTTTGCTTTTCCTTTCCAATCAGCTAAATCGATTATTAAAATCACTTCCCTTGTGCTGCTGCAGGTGTAAGTTACATCATGTATTGATGCTTTTTTGATTGCCTTTGTCTACATTAAATGTCAATTTGGGCGGGTTTCGTACTTTTTAAAAAATTCCCATTCGGTATTTCGTCTTTTTTAAAGCACCCATGACTCAGCTGAGAGGCTTGGGTCTTATTCATGCACAGTTTTATTTGGAGCTGTCTCTCTTTTCAGTTTAGTGATCACAGAAGACACCTGGATTCTAGCCTCATCTCTGCCACTCACTTTCTGAATGACCTTAGGCAAGCCACTTTATATCAATTTCCCCATCTGTAAAATGGGGATAGTTTTCCTTTTTTTGGGGGGGGATATTTTCCTTTCTTTGTAATGTGCTTTGATACCGACAGATGAAAAGCACGTTGCACGAGCTATTCTGTTAGTAGACTGTCTGGTGCTACGGACTGATTTTGGTTGGGTTTTTAGTGGGCCCCCAACACACTTTAAATATCTTGTGATATCCTCTATACATTCCCGTTCCTGAAGGACAGCTCCCATCACTTCAACATACTCTAGGGAGATTTCTCTCAGGCTTCTAGGCTGCCAATCACCTTCAGTTCCTATTGTTTTCAGAAGTAGTTGAGGGCACTCAGCACCTTCTATGATCTGGCCTGCTGAGATCACTTAATGGATAACCTCATTCCTGAAAATCTCAGGGGATCCCTCAACATAAGAATATAAGAACACAAGAATGGCCATTCTGCGTCAAACCAGTGCTCCATCTAGCCCATTACACTGTCTCCGCCACTGGCCAGTACCAGACCTTCAGGGGGAATGTACAGAACACCCCATGTTCCAGCACTCAGGGGTTTAGGGTCCTTCCGAGCATGGGGTAACATCCCTGACCATCTTGGTTTACAGCCACTGATAGATCTATCCTCCATGAACTTGTCTAGTTATTTTTGAACCCAGTTCTACTTTTGGCCATCACAACATCCCATGGCAATGAATTCCACAGGTTAATTGTACATTGTGTGAAAAAATACTTCCTCTTGTTTGTATTAACCCCGCTGCCTACTAATTTCATTGGGTGAACCCTGGTTTGTGTATTGTGGGAAAGGGTAAATAACACTTCTCTTGGTGCTTTTTCCCGCATCATTCATGATGTTATAGACCTTTGTCATGCCTCCCCCTTAATCGTCTCTATTCTAAGATGAAAAGCCTTAATATTTTTAGTCTCTCTTTGTGGGGAAGCTGTTCCATAACCTTGATCAACTTAGTTGCGCTTCTTGGAACCTTTTCCAGTTTCACTATAAACTTTTTGGGGTGGGACATAACTGACCCAGGATTTAAGGTGTGGGCACACCTTATATTTTTTATATTTATTTATATTTTTGATATTTGCTGTCTTATATTCTATCTGTTGCTAATCGTTCCTAACATTGTGTTAGCCTTTTTGACCACTGCTGAGCACTGAGCTGAACTTTTCAGAAAACTATACACAATTACTTCAAGATCTCTTTTTTGAGTGGTACCTGCTAATTTAGAACCCAGCATTATATAAGCACAGTTGGGATTAATTTTTTCAACTGTGCATTACTTTCCACTTATCAATGTTGAATTTCATGTGACATTTGTTGCCCAGCCACCCAGGTTAGGGAGGTCGCAGTCAGCTTTGGACTTTACAAAATTATTCATGATTGTTTCATCTGTAAACTTTGCAACTTCACTGATCCCTTTTCCAGATCGTTAATTAATATGTTGAACAGCACTGGTTCCAGTACAGATCCTTGGGGAACACTGCTGTTTACCTCTCTCCATTGTGAAAACTGACCATTTATTTCTACCCTTTGTTTCCTATCTTTTAACCAGTTACTGATCCATGAGAGGACCTTCCTTCTTATCCCATAACTTTTTAGTTGCCTTAGGAGCTTAGTAGTGAGGGTCTTTGTCAAAGGCTTTCTGAAAATCCAGATAAACTATATTGACTGGATCACACGTATTCATATGCTTGTTGACACCGTCAGAGAATTCGAATGGATTGGTGGGGCAAAATTTCCATCTACAAAAAGCCATGTTGACTCTTCCCCAACAAATAGTGTTCATCTATGTGTCTGGTAATTCTGTTCTTTACTGTAGTTTCTACCAGTTTGCCTGGTACTGAAGTTAGACTCACCAGCTTGTAATGACCAGGATCCCCTCTGACGGGCTTTTTAAAAATCGGCATTACATTAGCTACCTTCCAGTCATCTGGTACGGAAGTTTGTTTCTTACTACAGTTTCATATTTGAGCTCCTTCAGAACTCTTGGATGAATACCATCTGGTCCTGATGAGAAAAGTGGGCTGAGGTAATCTCTTTTATTAGACCAACTTCTGCTGGTGAGAGACACAAGCTTTTGGGCCACACACAGAGATCCTGGTGACAGTTATGACAGTTTAATTTATTAAATTGTTCCAAAACCTTCTCCGGAGACACCTCAATCTGGGACAGTTCCTCAGTTCCTCAGATCTAAAAAGAACGGCTCAGGTGTGGGAATCTTCCCCACATCCTCTGCAGTGAAGACTGATGCAAAGAATTCATTTAGCTTCTCCGCAACGGCCTTATCTGTCTTGAGTGCTCCTATATCACCTTTGTCATCTAGTCACCCCATTGCCTGTTTGGCAGGCTTCCTGCTTCTGATGTTCTTTAAACAATTCTTACTGTTAGTTTTCGCATCTTTAGCAAGTTGCTTCTCGAACTCTTTCTTGGCCTGCCTAATTATACTTAACCTGCCAGAGTTGGTGCTCCTTCCTATTAATTATCCTCACTAAGATTTGACTTTCAAAGTTTAATGGATGCCTTTTTGTCTCTCATGACCTCCATTACTCTGCTGCTTAACCATGGTGACATTCTTTTGGTCATCTCATTATCTTTTCTGATTAAGGGGAAACATTTAGCCTGAGCCTCTATTATGGTGTTTTTAAATATTCCCCCCTGCTGCTTGCCGGCATTTAACCTTTGTGACACAGCTCCTTTTAATTTTTGTCTAAGAAGCCTCCTCATTTTTATGTAGTTCTCCTTTTTGAAGTGACCATGTTGATTTTTTGGGGTATTACCCCCCACCCACCCACCAGGATGTTAAATTTAATTATATTATGGTCACTATTACTGAGCGGTGAAGCTACCTCTTGGACCAGATCCTGTGCTTCAGTTAGGACTAAATCAATCATTGCTTCTCCCCTTGTGGGTTCCAGGACTAGTTGCTCTAAGAAGCGGTCATTGTGGTGTCCAGACATTTTATTTCTGCATCATGTCCTGAGGTGACATGTACCCAGTCAATATGAGGATAGTTGAAATCCCCCGTTATTACTGTGCTTTCTGCTTTTGTAGGCTCTCCAATCTCCCTGAGCCTATCACAATCACTGTCACCATCCTGATCAGGGGGTCAGTAGTGTATTCCTACTACTATACTCTTATTGTTCAAGCATGGAATTCTGACCCATACGGATTCTATGGTACAGTTTGGTGGCACCTTAAAGACTAACAGATTTATTTGGGCATAAGCTTTTGTGGGTAAAAAACCACTTCTTCAGTTGCATCTGAAGAAGTGGTTTTTTACCCACAAAAGCTTATGCCCAAATAAATCTGTTAGTCTTTAAGGTGCCACCGGACTCCTTATTGTTTTTGTGGATACAGACGAACATGGCTACCCCCTGATACATGGTAGAGTTTGTTTCATTTAAGATTCTTACCTTATTTGTCTCTATGCTTTCTTTTACATGTAGTGCCACTCCCCCACCAGTGCAATCTACTCTGTCATTCCTATATATTTCATACCCTGGTATTACTGTGTTCCACTGATTATCGACATTCCAACAAGTTTCTGTAATGCCTATTATTTCAATATCCTCAGTTGATGTGAGACTGTCTAGTTCACCCATCTTAGCAGTTAGACTTCTAGCATTTGCATGTAAGCACCTGTACATTTTGTTAATATTCAGTTGCTTGCCTTCGTGTGTTGTATTTAAAGGGACCCTTACATAAAGGGATTTCTACCTGTACTTTACCTACTTTTTTCCTATCCTCTTTACTAGGCTATAGAGTTCCCTCCCCTTTAATAAATTCATCCCTAAGAAACATCTCTGCCCGAACTGTGTGCTCCTCCTCACCTGTTGGCCTTCCCACAGCCATTTAGTTTAAAAAATACTCTACACCCTTTTTAATTATGTGTGCCATTACCATTTTGGTTTAGGTTGAGCATATGCCTCCTCTTTAAGAAGGATCCTCTATCTTCTAAAAGGGTGATCTCATTGGGATTATAAAAAAAAAAAATCTGAACCCAGCTAAGCTTTCCTGCATCATTGAAAATGTCTGGTTCATTTTTTCCCTTCACCCTTTTTCACTTACACATCCTGCCCTTCTGGGTTGTGACTGGGCCCAGAAGCAGACGGGCCAGAATACTAGCATGGATGTTCTTGAGGTGTTATCAGACAAAGAAACTTAGATCTAATAGGACAGTCTGTTCTCTGGACATCGGCAACCAAAATTTAGTCTCAAGACTTGTTTGGATAAGATCCTAAAAGAACGTAACCTCCAGAGCTTGCGAGAGTTACCCGATGTTATTAACTGTTATGGTGGTGGTTTCTCTCTACCCAACGCATGCTAAAGACACTTTTCAGACAAGGAGATGGACAAGATCCCTGCCTCAAAGGACCCACGATCTGTCATTCATAGATTATTCAGTTACGTATGTCAAATATGTGTCTCTTGGTGTAAAGTAATAGCCTGAGATGGCTCCATTCCCCCTATTCCTGCCAGCCAGATGACAACACAGAAGGGCGTAGAACTTCAAAGAAAACCACAAGGGGTAGATTTAGGAGAAAGGTGGCTGCCAGGATGCTTCCTCCTCTGTGTAAAGCCTCTGTTGCTTGTTAGCCCGTGGCTTTGTGTAAAAGAGGGAGCCGGGGAGTGGGGTTGCAATAGGAGCAGGGGAACAGCACGTTCAACCTTCCACATCATAGTGCAGACTGAGGTCTGCATAAAAATGAGGGATCAGCTAATGCCTGGAGCGGCATCAATTCTCTCTCCATGGTTTGTCCCCCATCAAGACTCCCAGAGCACAGGGTGCTCGCTGAGGGATAATAGCAGCACGTCCACCAAGCTGCTGCGATGCCTTTGCTCTGTATCTGTGTCTCTCCATGTGTGTGAGGAAGAGGAGAATTTAAAGAGAAATGTCTCCCCCTTACTACCCAACGGGGGCTGCCCTACCTCTTGGTACCCAGCCCACCATGGCTGGCCCCATGCCAAAGAGGGAATGGTGTATCAAAAATACCCCTTCCCCGCAAGTACCATGCATCTTTGGGCGGTAAATCCTTCCATATTTTCATTTACATGGGCGGGAAACATAGGCCCCTTGATGCTTTTTCTGTCATCTGACTCCAAATGCTCTTCCCCACAAAATTCACCTCCGATATTCCTTGCTCCCCACATCAGGGAGAGTTTCCCACACACGGAAGGCACGGAGATCTACTGTACAGTTCTAAGGCTAGCATTCTGCCCTAAGAAAGAGCTTGGTGTTTCTCCGCAAATGATCACATTAGCTGATCAAGCTGGGCCCGAGGTTTTGACCTAGACCAGCCTGGAGTGGTGATAAACCTGCTGCCTGTGCAAAGTTAGCGATAAATATTTCTGTTCCTTCAGCTGACTGACATCAAGCGCATATACAACTTGATTAGCACGAGGCTGCTCCTCCACTAACGAGAGCAATAGGATTCTGACTTTGTGCTTCGTGATTGCTTTTGTGTTCAGTAACAACACTGCTTTTTTTCCACCCCCACCCCTTTCTACAAAACTTAGGAACCTACTGGCATTGATTATCCTCTCATGGATTCAGCAAGTACCATCACCACCATAGTGGGACCGAGCGCTTTCAGTATTCCCCTGCCCATCAGACAAAAGCTCTGCAGCAGCCTTGATGCCCCGCAGACCAGGGGCCATGACTGGAGGATGCTGGCCCACAAACTGAAATTGGACAGGTGGGTGTGTTGCCTGCGTGAACTCTACAACGTGGCTGAGTGACTACGTAAGGGCTGTTGTTATAGACAGGTATGTGCGCAGGAAGTGAGCTCGCTCTCTGTTGTCCTTGTTAAGGGCCCAACCCTGGTCCCAGTGAAATCAGTGGGCTATTTGCCATTGACTTCAGTGGAAGAGGAGTTTCTCAAAGAGCACGTTTACAGAGTAAGTGGCCCACAAACTGGCAGGGCTTGGATACACCACATAGGCAAGAGGACAGTACCAACTGTGAATAGGTGGGCAGATCCCCATCAGCTGGTGTAAATCGGCCCAGGTCTATTTAAGCCAGGGGTGCAACCCTGATTTACACCAGCTGAAGATCCGATGCAGAAGGCTTCCGTGCACAAGTGCAGTACAAAGACCTACAGACTAGTCACAGTGAACACTCATGCAGAGTGTACATACTGGGTGTGGTTTGTGAATAGTTTGAATCAGCATTGACAGTGGCAGCCAGTCTTAGAGGACCATTTCCCTTCATTCTGTTGCAGGTACCTAAATTATTTTGCTACAAAATCGAGTCCTACTGGCGTGATCCTAGATCTTTGGGAAGCCCAGAATTTTCCCGATGGCAACCTGAGCATGTTGGCGGCAGTCCTCGAAGAAATGGGAAGACACGAGACAGTTGTTTCTTTAGCGGCAGAAGGAAAATATTGATGCAACCTCGGAATGAAAAAGAAGGAATGGAAATAGGGGAGTGGTATTGCCCTATGAGCTATGAATAAGAAACAAAATGAATACCCAGACCAATGAGTTTCACAAAAGACATTTCAGAGAAGAAAAAATCAGCCCTGACTTTCACGTATGTTCTCCTTGTACATTATGACAGGATCTAAAAGAAATCATGCAAAGTTGTACCTTGAAAATATAAATCAACCTAACGTTCCCCTCAGCGTGGCTGTACACTGCTTGGTACAGGATTTTACAGTTTCCTAGGAAACGCTTTTTATTGCTATCCAGATGTATGGATAAACTTTCTTAACAATCCCAGTTTCTATGGACATTGTTTACATCAAATACCGGACAGGGGTAAGGAGACTGTCCAGGGCTCTTTATATTTTTGTTTAAAGCCATTCTAGACAAAGCTGTGGACAGTTGGTTGTGGCTATTTCGGATGATCAATTTCCAGTGAAATTCAGACTTTAGCTACAAATCCGTGCATCAAGTGTCTCAAAATAATCCTCCCATCATTGTTCTGTTTCTTAGATCTGGTTGTAAGACCAGTGTTCTGAAACGTGTGCATCTGGAAAGCAGATAATCTGGGTGCTAAGCAGGAATGCATGTCTCTCTCCCCGCCTCCCCCAAGGGAATTCCACGGGTTCTTTGTGAAAAATAGCTGTAGGATTGTAGGGAAGATAGGGATTCATTTTCAACTCACAATATAACCCACTCCCTTCTTAAAGAAAGTGTGTGTGCGTGAGAGAGATGCAATTTGGAGCGTGGGTTGGGTGGAAGGAAATAACCCTGCAGATTCTGCTATAATGATTATTTACCGATAAATATCTAGTGCAAGGATTATTATTATTTTATTTTAATTTCTAATTTTGTCAGCAGTAGCATGTATCATTCAAGTGTAGGCAGAACTTGTTCTCTCCCTTCTGGGACTGCGTGGGTTCTTCTAACACACTTCCTTTCAAATGCCACCCTCCCTCCCCTTCTTCAGCCTTTGTGCTCACCCTCCAAGGCCTCGGTTTGCTGACAAGGCACGCTCACATGGTTAGCGTACGCTGGACCAGATCCTCCACTGGTGTAAATTAAAGTCAATGATTTACACCAGCAGAGGATCTAGTTCAATGAGTGCCAACTATCGCACCATGTGAGCTTCTGCAACGCCCCCTATTTACTAACGATTCGAGGAGCAAACATCTCATTGTTATGCTCGAAGCCGGGGCTGCCCCATGCCAATGCTGTGAATACACCCTCCCAAACCAACCACACATAGACCTTAATTTTCCGAAGCACGTGTAGCAACAGTATGCAGGTACTTCTCGTGAATTGTGGGTGCTCAGCCCCACTGAAAATCAGTCCCTTCGATTTTAATCAAAGGTGTATGTTAGTGGAGGACAGTTATGGAACAGGGAGGGTGCTCCATTTTATTCTACGGGCAAATTCTGCTGTGGGTGATCCATATGGTGGATCTTTACTGCTGCTCTGCCTCCATGCAGGGAAGTGCCACTGGAGACCATGAGAGTTCCACCCCACAGGACAGTGTGGCATAATGGTGTTGAACTGTGCCCTACAGCGGAGCTTTCTCCTCGCTATTTCCACACCCGATAAATGCTCTTCACAGTTGTCTCAGCAGTTACGGCTGGAACTCATTACCGCTGTTGTAGAATGTGTTCATTTGTTTTCATCCCATGTCCCTCTTGGCCATTTTGTCGTGCACAAACAGCTGATGTGGGGAGTTAGGCAAGTAAAGCTAACTGTTGTTTTTCTGGTTGCCATTTCTTTGCAGACTCGTTTTGCTTTGTGCTTAGTGGGAAGAGTGACTCCTTTGTATGACGCAGGGCATATACTTTCAATATTTCGTCCTAACTTTTCCTTTCACTTCCAATGCTAGGAAAGCATTCTCACCCATGCCAGCGAGCCAGACCCTGGTTATTTTATTTATTTATTTATATTCTCACTTTATATTCTTCTATGGGATTTTTTTTCTCCTCAGGTTTTAAAGTCTGCATTTTTAAACGTAACTGTGGAAATGTCATTCGTCGAAATGGAAGGCGAATTTCGTCTGACCTTTTCCCCATTTTGACATTTCCGTAGGCTTTTTAGCTTCAGCTCAGTATCACCGACAGTGTATTTATTAAACGCAGGACAATGTTCATAAAACCATTCCCTGGGTGGAGAGCAGTTTGCCAGCAACTCACAAGTGGTGAAACCCAGATATAGACTCAGAGGCTGGTGTGCACAGGTTCTTACCTTCAGAATCTGCCTGTGTTTTAGTGTGGAGTACTCTCTCTGATGCGCTTTCAACCTGATTATCCTTTTCATATGCTGCTTTACAATCCTGTTGTTTTCGGGCCTAATCTAAACCCCATGGAAGTCTTTCCGTAGACTTGAGTGGGTTTTGGCTCAGTCTCACCATTTCCTCTAGCTTTCCCCGCCACTCCCCTCTTGTCTCCAATATGCGTTCCTAACCTAGCCTCATCTATGGCCTTCTGGCTCCTTCATTTCTCCCTCTTTAGGGAAGCAGAATCCCTGCCTTTCAGCAAAATTTTAACCATTTTCCCACGCTCTGTTCCTCCTCAGTGGTGTAAGAGTGGGGCTGAAAGATGTGTCCCAGTTTTCCTCCCTAAGTTACAGCTTTCAGCTCCAAGCAGGTACATCTTTCATACTCCTCCTGCCGGGCTGCTCTTTCAGGACAGGCTGATGTGCTTTCCTGTCTCTCAGCTCCTGCCTTCCCCTCCTAGGAACAGCTTTTGTGGTATAAACCTGTAAGATCCTTTGAACTCGCTACTGTACATTTTCACTCAGTAAGAAAATCTGCAGCCTTCTCACCTTAACCATGAGAGGAAGTTTCTGATAGGCACAGACTAAGCTGCCTTAAGCATAAGCTTGGTGTTGGAGCGCTAGTTGCCGACGGAGTGTCTGTTGTCTGGTTTAAAAAAAAAAATCTACAGCTGGGTGATTTTTGTAAGCAATTGTGACAGCAGGTCAAGACCATTCTCCATGTACTTCCCTCGCTTTGTCGCGAAGGGATTGGTCAGTAGGAAAAGCTTAGCCATAATCTGAGGGGGATGGAGAGTGAGTGCCTGTCCAAACTAATATTGCCACTTGTTGAGAAAGGTGCTCCTGACTCAGAACCACGGTTGTGCCTATTCTTCTTCCAGCCCCTCTGCTTGGGTGTCCAGGAATCCGAAAAGATCTCAAGTAATCCAGTGTAGGGACAAAGGTGCTCTTTACTTCCCTTCCCTACAGTAGGTTCACATGGGTGGCAGGGTCTAATGACACCGTATAGGCTTTTGGTCTAGCCTAAATGTTTCTGTTGAATGGTCCAACATAAATTAACGCTCAAGATTAGCGATAGGTAACCGGTTGTACTTTGCAATCGCACCTCCTTGGATAACTGATTCGGGAATCTGGTGCCCCTCTGAGTCCCATCCAAACCTTTAGCTCTTTCTCGCTTTAACTTCCACATCAATTCAAGCTTCCTTTGTTTTGGGGGTTTTCTTCCGACCCCGAAAAAGGCCAAAGTGGTTCATGGATGGCAGATACATTTGCAGCTCAAAACCCATCTTTCTAAATTCCACTTGGAGTGCTCCACATTCAATATGCATCCGTTCCACTGAGGAAATGGAGGTGGGGTGTGTTTTTGGGGAAGAGAGATACATTTTCAAAATCCCTTGGATGGGAGAAAATAGAAGCAGTCCTTACCTCTGAATGTTTGTACACACTGCCATCTAGTGCTAAGGACCATACTCTTTACGGAACACCGACACCAGCTTAAAACTCATAAAGATTACCTTACATATTACCGGAGGGAAATACATTTTGTGAGCTGGCTGTTTAGAATGGCAATTCAGTTGTGCAGACAGCACCAACTCTTAAGAACTGTCATAACATTTACAGTGGGTGAATCAGCTTGTTTAAAAAATGTCTGCACGCTTCTTATCCTCAACATATTTACTTTTTTTTTTACTTTTTTTTTTCAAGAAGCTTAATATTTTCATTGCCCACCTCATGTTTTTGAGTTATTGCAATTTTGCTGCTCATTATGCCACCTCCTCATTACATGTTGGTTGCTAATGATATAAATAAAATATATATGTTATGTATAAATATATGTATAAAAAAGTATCTACAGACTTTGAAGAAAATCTTTAATTTCTGATTTAAAATCACTATTGGATGGAGTTGTTTTAGTCTCATTGCTTTGAGTTCTTTTGTGTTGTTTTCCTCGTAAAGGTGGCTGTCAGTGTACTGGATAAGTCCCGTGTAAGTTTTACATGCACACCAGCTGTATCATATTGAACAGTGTGAGACCCGATGATGATGATTTTTATGAACCATGTACGTTCTGAAGCAATTGAGGTCTCTTCAGACAGGATTTGATTTTGTAGGAGATGGTTAGTGACCAAGACAGAAATGTAAACATTCACAGGACATTTAGCTGTTTGGGAGGCATATAGAGCAAAGATATTTCTGTTGATCACCTATAGATGTATTTACACAGAGTAAACCTATCGTCATGGATAGTGTCCTGGTGGGATTCTTGTCTTGCTACCCAAAATAGGATTGGGGTTTTTTTTAACCTCTTAGACTTTGTTGTATGTTTTAGCAGAGTAGTGACTACAGCACTTAGATTAATTTTATACAAGATAATGCGGTTGAGTCTGTTTGATCCTAAGTTCAGGGCACTTTGTAAACTACCTTACTGAGCATTTGAAAATCTTTTCAGGTATTTTTCTGATTGGGTGGCTGGCCCTGAAATGACTAGTCACCCTCAGAGGTCAGTCAGACTGAGGATGCAAGTGGTTTATGAATGAAAACAGAGCCTTTACACCTTCCCCTGTGAGGGACTCCAACCAGGTATTCACTTCAGGGTCACCCTTATTGCTATTTCTCATCTCTATTTTGAGCATTTAGCTTGCAAAGTTTTGTAAGGCAGGTTGCAGTATTATGTTCCCATCAAGGTGGGGATTTCACATGAATGCAAAGTTGAAGGGCAATAAAGGATATTTATTGTAAGTGCTAGAGGCCCTTAGCTATTATGGCAGATAAGGGTGGTTGAATAAGCGATTCCTACTTCCCAACAGCCTAGCTGCTGCTTTGGAAAGGACTCTACAGTGAAGTTACAATCCCTTGTCTGCACGCTCCATTTCATTCCAATGGAAAAAAAGTGAAAGCGATGTCCCAAAATTCAGCGTTTAGCATCACTGCAAGCTCAGGTAAGCAGAGCTGTGGCAGGAGGGAGGTAATGGTTTCAGTACTAAGAGCGTTGGTAACTGCCAAGATAATGCATGGAGATGGGCCTTCACTAAACCCCCAGAACTGAACACTCTGTGTGGTGGCGTGAGCTCATCTCTGGCTACAAACTCATTCACTTACCCCCCATTTAAGCTTGGTATGTCTCAAAGACCCTCTTCAAGCAATGCCTATACAAAAAATATAAATAATTTCACTCATCTCTATAGGTGAAAGGGTATTTAGCGTTTCTTATGATGTCAGTGAAAGTGTACATTACATTAGTGGGTTAGTCTTTGCTACTGTTTACAGAGAAATTAATTGCTATGTGTGTATTGTACTCTGGATTTGACCTTCTCATTGCAGGAGACTCAATAGTTCTAGCACCAAGCTAACTGCTGGGTTTTCTTTTAAGAACCCAGATGTCACATCATTCAAAGCAGGATATCGATTTCTGGATGAAAATTTTGATTTCTGGTGGCATCCAGGGGCAGAACAAGCCTTAGCTGAGAACAGCTAGCTTTGTTTGCCAGAGCTTAGGTGGCCATTTCCACCAATCTACAGGAATGTGTAAACCAAGGATCCTAAAAAGAAATAAGCCTACAAAATAAACAAGACTATAAAGAGCGAACTACATGGTGGGCTCTCATTCTCCAACCCCTGCATCATCCACCAACCCCTCCAGAGCAGGGCATAAAACACAATCACTATTGAGCATTTGTTCTCCCCAGCTGTAGTACAGGATGTACAAGTTTGACTTCATTTAGTAAAATGCCCTCTTTCCATTTAATACTGAATAGTGACAGGCAGATCACCCAGTCAATACCTTTTTAAAACACAGAGGTCTCTAACAAAGGAAAATCTTGCGTGGCCTATGCTTTGAAGGTATGTCACAGTTCCACTACAGACACGTTACTTAAGGTTGTGGGAATTTGGTTTTTTTGCGTGATGTTTCGATACCAAGATGTATTTTGTTTGGTTTTCATTTTCCTGTTGCTGTATCTTCTATGCAATTCCTTTTCTAAAGAATTACTAACAGAGAAGTGCTAGCCATTGCATTATTTGTATTGCTGTACAGTGGAGGTGTGGTTTACTAGTTCTGAGTGTGCCTCTTCTCCCTTTTTTCTCCTTCCCTCTGTTTGTAAATGCCTGCATTTATTCTGTCAGCCTGACATGTACAAAGTGTAAGAAAGAATTTTTAAACAGGTAATAAATTATATTTATAAGCAACTAGAAAAAACAACCTGGTGTCCCAATAAGCATCCCTTTGTGCTCTTTGAACTGTCATCTTGGAAGGTGGGAGGTGCTGTTTGTTTTTATATTTTTGCACATCCGTGTCCTCAAGCAAAGTGGTTTTTGGATATAAACATATGCCAGGACCCAGTCTTACTCCTAAAATGCTGCACAAGAGAAGCAGGGATCAGTACAACAAATTTATGGAGGGACATCATGTCCTGCAATTTGAAGTAAACTAAAAAAATTTGGGGAGGGGAAAAGAATGAATAGATGCTGAGATTTTTATTTTCAATATGCCTGTCCAAGGTGTTGCATCTGACTGACACACAGCCCCTGGGGGGTTTATAACCCAGAAATTAGAAGAGTCTGCAGAAGCAGGACCATGTGGTTACCACTATTTGAGTTAAGATCCATTTGGGGGGATTGAACATCAGTATTTTAATGTGTTTTTGGTTATTGTACCTCCATCAGACTCTCATGAGTAACAAAGTGTCTAGCACGGTCCGGCCATTATTGCAGCATTTAAGATCAACGTAAGAGTAAACAATGGAAGTTTGTGTCCAAATGTGTTAGGCAGGGCAAAATTTGGACTTAAGTTGAAAGAAATATGCCTAGAGCACAGGTGTATTTAGTGAGGCTTTGGGGGAATGGTGTCATATTCCTTTACCACACAGCAGACCAGTAGCCTTGAAAAGCTTCACAAGAGCAGAACCTATAATAATAAACTATCAAGTTATTTAATTTTAAACCCACATAAGGACCCTGAGATCCTCCTACTCTGACCTCCCATATAGCCCCACTGCATTACATTTCACCCAATAGTGTTAGGTGGACTTAAACTACGAGTCCTCAGAAGGCTAAAGTGTTGTGTACCACAGGCAAAGAACAGAAGAGACCAAGGCGTGACCACTGCCAGGGAATTGATTAGCTGAGATAAGCCCAGATGGTACTGCTCAGGATTGTAGAGTCTACCATTCCTTTTAGGAGCAGCCAGGACAGTGGAAGGCTAATTTTACTGTTTTCTCTTCCATAGGGGAGGAAAATGCCATTGTACCAGGTTAAAAAAGTTTACATACCTCAATACAGTGGAGGGTTAAGCACAGAAAGAGCTCAGGAGGCGAGGATCTCATTCTTGGGCTGCCTGCACTGTGTAAACTGATGCATCTGATATCAGATCCCAGCAGATGGCTGAAGCCAATATTCAACTCTTCTCCCATTGATAGACAGGGACAATCATGAAATGCCTCTTGAAATGAGGTGGTTTTGTACTAGTAAGAGTATGCTAGGCCTCTCATTCAAGGCTTTGCACACTAACTATTTACACCCACAGGGCAACTGTTGCCAACCTCACATCTAGCAATATCTGATTTTTTTCCTCAGAGGCCCAGCTCCTAGAGTTATTAAAACTGAAGGGGAGTTGAGTAGTTTTCTAGCTACCATGATTGCAGAGAAAAGCTTGAACACGACTTGAGTACACCCAGAAGGTACAGAAACCAGAAAGCAATTAAAAACCCAAAATAATGTAAAGCCTTCATGATTTTTGAATGCTTGGAGTTAACGATAGATACTGCCTACTTCAGGGAAGCAGTTGAGAGTCCCCTGTTTAGACACTAAGCCTGATTCTCTCCTCAATTACCATACACTGGTGTGGAGTCAAAAGTAATGGAGTTAGTCCTAATGGAGCTATATGGCATGGATGGGTGGGAAGATCAGAATCAAGACCAATATTGAAAATGTACCCAATGCCCAGCTGCCAAGGTTAAAAGCCTAGTTCAGGGCAGACATGAAGTGGTCTGGTGAATCTCACCCCACCCAATCTTCCCATGAGGAAACACACAGCTTGGCCCAGTGTCTGATTTATGGGGGGGAAAAAAACATAGAAGCAGTGGGGGACGAAGCATGGCTCCTTCCTGCACTATGCCCAGCTCAAACCAGAGCTCTACTTAAACCTTAAAGAACCACGTGAATCACTACAACTGAAATGCTGGCTAGAGGCTTACCCTCGCCTCTGCCTCTTTTTTGGAGACCTGTGCAGCCTTTATTAGATAGGTTACTTCATGAGTGATGTTTTCATCCCCTCCCCGACTTGAGATTATTAGGGTTAAATTTAACCCTGAGAGAGGACTAAATTTAACTTGGTTGGCCTCTGACTTCACCAGGGGTGAAACTGGATTAATGTCTTTTCACGCTTGGTGCAGCAGTGGAAGAACCCAGCTTCCTGGATCAGTTTCAAAAGCCAGTCTTCAAATAGCTGAAAGCTATTTCATGCCCCCTTCAAGTTTCCCCATAAACATGCATGTGTCTTTACAAGGTCTTCCATACACAAGGGATCAATGTTCTTTCATCAGTCAGAAAGCAATCCTACCAATCCTAACCCACTAAGCTACTGCAGGGTGAGTCAGACAATTTATGGTTCTATTACCCTTTAGTTGCTTGAGTAGTCATCCCCTTGGAATCAATGGGCTGTGCAAGTGCTCTGCATTGTGGGGTGTGGAATCAGGCCCTGTGCTTATTCATTTCTAAAGCATTTTTGAAGACAGACAAACTGTTATACCAATGACAAACTAGCAGGATCTTAAAAGGGAATAAGGCAAAATGCCACATTTTATTGTGAATGCAGAAAGAATCTTAGTAAGCAGTTATAGCTATAACATTCTATTCACATTCATTCATACACACAGGTTCTGCAAGGTTGTTATCGTTGCTCTTGCCAAGCCACTGCCCAGGTGGCATGGACATGAGGAGGGCCTTGTTAGATGCACATCTGATGCTCCTATAAGTTGGTTTGCAGAATCAGACCCCAAAGTTCTCACTTTCTAGAGTCCCATTTTTAATAGGAATTTCTTCCTATGCCAGTCTATGGGAATTGCTTCATCATGCTGTTGCTGAATCAGCCAGCAGATGGCATATTCCTGATGGCCCCATGCTGCCAGATGTTATCTTGTTCTTGGGTTCTCCCATCCTTGGGACTGTTGGGTGGATTCCAGTCTGCCCCCTGGGGGTCCTCTAGTTGTTTCCACTTGAGGCGTTCTTCAGCTGATTGAAACTGGATTCTTAAACTGGCACCTCCCTGTTCATTTATTTATTATCCATGCCAAACATCCATCCACATACATCCTATCTATCTCTATTTTAGATCACACTAGTTAACACAGCAAGATAAATACAACAAAAAGGGTGGGGAGTCTGTGCTGTTTATTATTACAAAGTATCACTTTGAGTCTGTGTGAGTAGTTGGTTCTCAAAGCAATACTTCTTAACCAGATTGTCTTAGGATGTACTAAGACCATTAGCAGCTGGCAACTTTCACACAGAGGGAGAGAAACAGTAAAAACAGGAGGCCTCTTAATTAGTAATACCCTGGAATTTAAACTATGGGGAATCAAACTCATCTGTGATTTTAATCCAGAACTTCTTTAATATGATTAGTGTAACCCATCCAGGATACTGCACCCTTTGAGTATGCCAGATGAGCACAGATCTTGGTCAAAATACAAGCAGTGGATAAACACTGTTGACTACGCAGATGTCGCTTTGGTTTTTACCATTATGCTTATGGAGGTTGCCAAGTCAAGACCCCACAGTTCCATCAACTTTAGTGGAACCAGTCCTGCATCAGAGGTAGACCCATAGCAACACAAGGTTGAACTTTTAGGTCTGTCAAACAATTTAAAAAAAAATTAATGGCACTCAATTGAAGAGCATTTAAATGTTTTTGGAGGTTTTCTACATTTTCAACTATATTGAATTACAAAACTGAGTACAGTGCTCACTTTCTTTAAATACAAAGATTCAAGGTAAACATAGTATTTCAATTCATCTAATACAAGTACTGTAGTACAGTTTCTTTATCATGAAAGTTGCATTTACAAATGTAGATGTACAAACACTGCATTCAAAAACAAATCAATGTAAAAACTTGAGGCTACAAGTCCATTCAATCCTACTTCTTGTTCAGTCACCCTACCAGACAAACAAGTTTGGTTACATTTTGTAGGCGATAATGCTACCTGCTTCTTGTTTACAATGTCACAAGAAAGAGAGACCAGGTGTTTGCATGGCACTGTTGTAGTCATCACCACAAGATATTCATGTGCCATGTGCTAAAAAGATTCATGTCCCTAAATGCTTCAACCACCATTCCAGAGATCATGTAGGTAACCTCTGTTGACACCTCTTCTGTCTCTGTAAAAAGTTAAATAAAAACCTATAACCTGTGGGGTGGAAAAATACCATTCTGGGAAATGGATCCTCTTCTGTTCTCTGCCATTGCCAAGCTGTTGCATTTTGACCAGTCCTTGATGCACAAAGAAGTCAGCACGACCAGATAATTGAAGGACTTAACTGTGGAGGAGGCTTTTAATTTCTTCAAATCTAGACAAAGGGTAGGTGGGGGAAGGAATTTGTAGGAAAAAAGCTGGATGAGTCACCCTCTCAGGAAGGTTAGTAGTAAGCAGAGAGTCCATAGGGAATGGACAAGAGGAGTTGATCAGCTGAAAAAGGTTAGAAGAGTAAAAATAAAACAAAATTCTATAAAGAAAAAAGGATGCTAGAGGTTGGGTTGCTACAGTGTGGATAGGAACGAGATTAAAGATAATGGCCCCAACACTAAATGAAAACAGTATTCAATAATATGGAATGTGTTTAAGGCAGTATGTCTGCTGGGAAAGAGTCTAAAAATAGAGGTGGAAAAGAGCATACTAAGCTTTTAAGTTGGGGGGTTGTAGAGAATTTGCATCCCAAAAATGGGGATCTGACACCGCTAGTCCAGTAACAAGGATTTTTAATAAGTGTATGTGGGAGCAGTACCATATGACAACTGAAGTCTAACTAATGTACCTACATTAAGGGGGGGGGGGGGGGGAGAAAAAGGAAGGAGTAATCTAGGTAATTGGATACCTGTTAGTCTGACCTCAGTAGTCTGCAAGGTTTTGGAGCAAATGGTGAAAAAAAAATTTAGAGGTAAAATGTTAAGGGGATGTAATGCAACACTAGTTTACCAGAGGTAGATCATACCAAACTATCCTAATTTCTTTTGAAAAAAGAGTTTAAGTGCAATTGTATTTGCTCTACTGTACTTTGGTAAAACATTTGACATGGCACCACATGGGACATTAGTTAAATTAGGGAAGATGGAGATCAAGACATGTATTGTAGGTGGATCAGAAATTGGCTGAAGGTAACTGGTTGTGCTGAAAAAGGGAATTATAGGACTGGAAGGAGGTTAGTAGTGGAGATCAAGGATCTTAGCCAATACTTTTGTTACTTCTACTTTTTGTACCAAGGTATGCTAATGAAGTTTGCTGATAAATGTGGGGGGCCCCAGCAATACAGAAGAGGAGGATCCAAATATTATACAGAGAGATCTGGGCAACCTTGTAGACTGGAGTAACAGAAATGGGATGAAATTAAATAGTACATAGTTCAAGGTCATGCACTTAGGTTTTCTTAAGAATTTCTTCTACAAGTTGGGGCTCTTCAGTTGGAAGGGAGGAGGAAAGTGACCTGGGTGTGTGGGTTGATCATAAAATGTGAGCCACCAGTGCAATGTGGCTTTGAAAGAGGCAAATGTGACCCTCAGAGGTAATTAGGAGAGGTATTTCCAGTAGAGGGGGAGAAGTTAGTGCTGTTGTACAAGACATTGTTCAGACCTCATGTGGAATATTGTGTACAAATCTGGTCACCTATGTTCAAGATCTTAATTTAAACTGGAACAGGTACAGACAAGAGCTACTAGGATGATCAGGGAAATGGAGGGACTTTGCTTGTTTAGTCTCATTTGACTAGAAGAGCTTGGCTTTATAGTCTCAAGAGAAGGCTGAGAGGGGTAAGATTGTTCTCTATAACTAGATTAGAGGGTAAATAGCTGTAATAGTTTTTGACCCTCTCTGGTAAAGGACAAGAGAACATGGGGCTATAAACTGGCCATGAACAGATTTAGCCTGGAAATCAGAAGGAAGTTTCTAGCCATCAGAGGAGAGGTTCTGGAACAGCCCCCCACTGGCAGATACAGGAAAAAAGTTTAGTAGTCAGAACAGGACAAGTTAGATTGTTAGTGACCTTAGGAATATTAAGTCTTCTTCAGCAGCGTGTGGGTGTGGGTCACTTTTCAGGATTATCTCTGTATCACGTTTACTAGTTTCCCTGCTATTGCCAGGGCCTCCTGTTCTCTGCGTGTGGCACACAGTCTAGCCTTCCATGGGTCTTATTTACATCACAGCTTCCAGAACCCATGTGGCAGGATGTCAAGGCAGAGGTCTTGTTATACAAGACAGAGGAAGTTAGAAGGTTGTTATGAAAACAGACTTCCTTTCAGTACTACAAGGTAAGATAGACTCGAGACTTATTTCTGTAAGAATTTGTAGTCTAAAATTTTAGAAATAAAAAAAAACTTACCACAGTTTATCCATCTCCTTTATATAGCAAAAAGTCTACTCCTTCCTCTCTGTATAAGGACAGGCTTGGCCATGTTTTATTTCAGGGAGTGGTTACTTGAATTGGTCTGTGTGTTGGTCTGAAGATAAGACAACCTGTGAAGAACACATGAACAGCAAGGCCAGCCACCAGATGGGAACCATATTAGTTAGGTTTGCTCTAACATTGGGCCACTAATGAGTATGCACTGCCAATGGACTTTGGCAGAGTAGTCCACACCATGTCCTGTCAAGGCAAACAGCACCTCCTGAATAGGTTTCTTCAAGTCTAGAGGGTTTATTCATTCAGTGTCTCCTAGGCTTTTAGCCTTGGAAAATTTATCTTTGTTGATGTCCATCCCAATGATCTGGAAAGCACCAACTGACTTACAGCCAGAGAGGCTAATTCCTCCTCAACTGAAGATGGCACATGGAAATGATTTCTGCTACATACAATTCGTTAATATGCTAAGAAAGCAATTATGCCATTTGTCCTTGAAAATGGCCTGTGTACACAGAAGTACATACAAGTATTGATGGCAGCCCATATCCAGTGGAAAACCCACAACCAAGCAGACAGACTTCATTCAGAGGAGACGACGCAGCAGCAATTCTTGCCGAGACAGAATTGGCCACAACTGTATTCTACAAAGGTGCTGATTATCCACAGGAATCAGTGGATCTGCTTCCCTTGGGAGGTGAGTGTGCAGTTCTTGTGACTCAGAGAAGCGGCTGGGAGACATCCAGACTTGACAGTTCTTTAAGGCATGGCTAATATTGTCAGTGGGTGAGATATAGGTAACAAAGTTAAAGACTCAGTCTTCAGGCAACAGTTGATGTCAGGATTCAAAACAGGAGCTGCATTCACCACACTGAGGGAGACAGAGAGAGAGAGGAGACTTTGTCTCTTAGGAAAAGGCCAACAGATTTGGTCTTAAATGCTCCTGAACCAAACAGCCTCATGATTAACTGCCAGGCAACAAGTCTGTCTGGCTTTTCAATCAAGCATTGTTTGTATTATGCGGTCTTCTGAAAAAAGTCTGCTTTACCTGTCAGCTGGAGATAGGGAAGCATCATTTTTAGTACTTGAAGTGTACAAAGAGTTTATTCACAAAATTTAACAGCAGCTAAGCTTTAAGAATTCTCATCTAATTTTAGATAACTATCAAGAATACTCCATCCAAGAGGTGAATTTTCTTCCTTAAAGCTATTCAATTGTAAGCAAAAGGATGAATTGCAAGTCTCAACTTAATATAGGCCCTGTTACCCAAGTTATTTCTATTCCAGTGACAGGAAATTTAATAAGTTTTGCTTGGTGGCCTCCCAGTGCTCATTAGACGAAAGAAAGCCAGTAGTCCCCCTGCTGAGTGAAAATGTTGAGATGGCTTTGTACTGAGCAGGCAACCATTGAGTAATACATTTTAGAATCTGGGTTAGAGAACCAGAAAAGGCCTAAAGGAGATTTGCTTCCCCTTCACCTGCATGCTGATCTAGCACTAATCATTAATCTGTATATTAGAAAGCTACATTTTGACTTCATTGAATATTCATACAGTAGCAGCCTGCTCCTGCTCCCATTGGAGTCAATCGTAATACTCCCATTAACTTCAGTGGTGCATGAACAAGCCCTCGACCTCTTGTGTAGGTTACAGACAGCTTTCTGGCTTCCATTTTCAAAATGGAATCCTTATTTCCCATACCTGATTGCCACAAAAGTCACTCCTTCGCCAAGACTCTTGACAATCCCAGCTCCTTCATGGCCAGGAAGGACTGGGTAATCTATATTTGGGAAACCACCTTTCAGAACACGGTCATCTGTCCAACATAGCCCTGTGGCTACAATCTGTATGGAAATGAAAGGACACATGAACCCTGGAATGTACACAGGCTTCTATTAAAGTGTCAGTTTCAACAAACGATTATTGGAGCCCATTTATTGTTTTTTACTTTTGTTACAGGAGTTCAGTGTTCCTATCGGTTTATTAGCTGTGTGCTTAGACCCCAGCCTTTCCTCCCCCGCCTACATTTGCTGTTTGGTCAGCCTTATATTCAGTGTTCAAGAGGACTAAAGTCACTTCTAGGATGCCTCCAGATTAGTTTTCTAGAAATCCAGTCTCAACCGTGAGTACACATAACATTCTATTCTGGCAACTTGTCAGCTAAGTGCTTTACAGTTTATAGGCATGAAACTGTTTGATAACCTACTTGAGAATTTCCTTTCTAGACACATTCAGAATATTTATTCGCTTAGGCAACCATAGGAGATTTCAGGTGGCTCATGCAGTACTGTACATTTGCATGGCTACCTGCCAAGTGGATTAAGTGCCCATGTTTTAAAAAAATTACTACAGCTGCACACACAAATCAAGTATTTGCATGGAGAAATGGCAAGTTTTGCATTAAGTCAGTTTACATCCACAAGTGTCCTATGCCCACTTACTGCACACTGAATTCCGCACAATTACAATGCACATAAATTTGAAGGGTCAGGCCCAAAGTGTTTCCCTCATTCTTCACAAGTGCGAATGTCAAGTTTAGTCTTTGTAGATTTTTATTCACATTGAGAAGGTCACGTCTTTCTCGGATCAACAAGCATCACATTTTCATTGCTCAGGGCTTGTCTGCACTACAAGGTTTTGCTACTTCAGTGGCATAGTTAGCTGCTAGCAGAATGGCTGCAGTAACAGGTATCCTGGAATATATTGTTCAGGAAGCAACATAAGATATACCAGTATAAGGTACTTCATACTAGTATAGCTATATTAGTACAACAAAAACTACACCCCTAATTTATATATAGTTTGGTAACTTGTAGTTTAGATGACCTATTACTCCTCCTTGTAAGGATATTAGGATTCTGGGTTCCTCACTGAAGTCTGATATGCTCTCAAGAAGAGGAAAATACAGAACTTTTGCCATGAATTCCTGGATTATGTTGCGACACTGGCAGATCAAATGGCAGCTTTTAGGCCTCAGCCAAGCACTAAAACTCATTGCTTGAAACCAGTTCAGCTCACCTGTGTGTGTTGGTATAATTAAGATGGGTAGTGGACTTGCAAGCCTTTCCTAAGGACTAGTGTATGAATCCTACTTCTAATGTCTATAGACCATGCTATAAAATGATACTTCAGTGTTGGCTATATAGCTTTAAAATATTTGTTCTGAACTATATAATTAACAAACAAGAAGTCTTTACCTAGTGCTAAATCCCTAGGAAAGTCATTCCAGTGGGCAGTAGGGCCTACCAAAACTAAGTGGGCCATGGATCACCACCATACAAAGACTTGTTAACTGCTCCTGCATGGGCTAGGTGCAAAAGGGCTCATCCCATCAGCCTGAATTCTGGAAGAAGGAAATAAAGATAGATATAAAAAAAAAAGCGTTCATGGCAGCTCTTTGCTGTTCAGACTCACAGGGCTGAAGCTAAAAAGCAGAGATCCTTTAGTCATCTGTAAGCACTGAATCCAGATTGACATTAACTGGAAACTTTTAATACCATAGACTAACTCATTTGTTATATATAATTAATGCCTGCTTTAACCTGTAAATAACTCATTTCTTTTTCCTAGTTAAATCCTTTGTTGACTATAGGCTGGCTACAAGTGTTGTCTGTGGTGTGAGATCTGACCGAGGGTAAGTGGTCCCTTGGGACTGAAAACAACCTGAATCTTTCATGATCTTTGGTGTATGGCAACGATCTATCTCTAAGTTTAGCTTGCCTGAGTGGCAAGACAGACTGGAAAACCAAATGGGACTGACTGGTATCATGCTTCTGGAGTTCATTTGTTACTAGGTTGATGAAATCCAATTGTAGATCATACAACGAGTTTGGGGCATCTGCCCTGCTTTTTGACACAGTCTACTCAGAAGTTGGCACTGTTGTGACCCACCCCAGACAGCAGGACAGATCATCCCAACATTTTGTCTCTTGTTGTTTAAGAGTTGGTTAGTAGCCAGACCCCGGGTAATGTGACAGAGGGTGTGGATTTCTAAGGGTACCTCTACCCTGAGAACTGTAGAGGTGTCCATAGCCCTCTATTGTCCACACCGAAAGCCCAGAAGCATGTGTCTGAAGGCAAGAAGAGTGTGAGTAGGCTAGTATGCCCGAGGGGTGTGGGTAAACACCCTCCTTCCATACCTGTGCCAGTTTCCAGCATGGATGGGAGTAAGGGACATAAACTAGAGACCTGGTAGTAGTCCTCCACCCACATTCTCACTACATACTGAACCCTTTTCTACTTGACCATTACCCAATCTGTAAAGTGCCCTGCACCCCCATTCTCACCAGTAGCAGCATGTTGCACTGACCATATCAGAATTGCTTTCTGCCTCATTCTTCACAAGTGAGAATGGATCATAAGAATGGCGATACTGGGTCAGACCAAAGGTCCATCTAGCCCAGTACCCTGTCTTCTGACAGTGGCCAATGCCAGGTGCCCCAGAGGGAATGAACAGAACAGATGATCATCAAGTGATCCCTTCCCTGTCACTCACAGTCCCAAGCCTCTTTTTGCCAGCAGCTGTATCCCTGCCCATCCTGGCTAATGGCTATTAATGAACCTATCCTCCATGAATTTATCTAGTTTTTTTGAACCCTGTTATAGTCTTGGCCTTCACAAGATCTTCTGGCAAAGAGTTCCACGGACTGACTCTGCATTGTGTGAAAAATGCCTTCCTTTTTTAAAGAAAAAACTGGCTGCCTATTAATTTCATTTGGTGACCCCTCATTCTTGTGTTATGAGAAGGAGTACATAACACTTCCTTATTCACTTTCTCCACACCAGTCATGATTTTATAAACCTCTATCATAGTCCCCTTACTCTATTTTCCAAGTCCATCTTATCTCTCTCCTCATACAGGAGCCATTCCACACCCCTAATAATTTTTGTTGCAGTGATAAATGAAGGGGGAAGCCCCCTTTTATGGACACCCAGCCAGCCAACTATAAAAATCCCTGTTAGTAGCTGTTCTCTACTTGCTTTACCTGTAAAGGTTTAAAAAGTCCACAGACAAACGGAAGGGAGTGGGCACCTGACCAAAAGAGCCAATGGGAGGGCTGGAACTTGTTAAAATTGCAGGGGTGGGGAGAGAACCACACACACACTTTCCTTTGTTGTTCTCTGGAGAGAGGAGACACAAGCAGCAATGCTATAAGAAGCTTTAAGCCAGGTATGGAAAAATCAGATCATACCTAGAACTACTTACTTATGTATCTGGGGTTTCAAATAAGTAGATCAGGAAGTGTCTAGAAAGACCCAGTTAGGTTTAATCGGTGTTTATTTCTTATTGGCTTGTGAACGCCTCTGCGCTAACCCCAAATGCTTTTGTTTTGCTTGTAACCATTAAGCTGGACCTCAGGAAGGTTATTCTTGATGTTTAATTTTTAACAGTGGGGTTTTTAAATCTAGCAAAAGCCTGAGTTCCAGATGTATTTTTTCATTTAATAAAATTTACTTTGAAGAACAGGTTTGGATTTGTGTCCCTAAGAGGTTTGTGCCTATGATGTTTAATTAGCTGGTGGCAACAGCTGATTTCCTTTGTCTTCTTCTCAGCTCTTTCCTAAAGGGGTGTGTGAGAAAGGGCTTGAGGGTAAGCCACAGGGAG
Source organism: Chelonia mydas (assembly GCF_015237465.2). Lineage (NCBI taxonomy): Eukaryota > Metazoa > Chordata > Testudines > Cheloniidae > Chelonia > Chelonia mydas. The sequence goes on along the minus strand of NC_057852.1, from coordinate 26,203,604 downwards.
GAATTCCCTAAGGGGTTTTTGCACTTGGTGGTGGCAGCATCTATCCATCCAAGGTCAGAGAGAGAAGTGGTAACCTTGGAAGTTTACTACAAGGCTGCAGTGGCCAGTATTAATTTTTAGAATCCTTGCAGGCCTCCACCTTCTGCACTGGAAGTGCCAGAGTGGGGAATCAGCCTTGACAGTTGCCCTTTTCCAATAGATCTTTTTTGATTGGGAACCACATGTGCATACGGTATTCAAGGTGTGGGCATGCCATGGATTTATATAAGGGCAATAAGATATTTTCTGTTGTATTCTCTATCCCTTCTAGTGATGGCCAGCATTCTGTTTGCTTTTTTGACTGCTGCTGCGCATTGAGTGGATATTTCCAGAAAAACATCCACAATGACTCCAAGTTCTTCCTTGAGCAGCAACATCTAATTCAGACCCCATCATTTCGTAGGTATAGTTGGGATTATGTTTTCTAATGTGCATTACTTTGCATTTATCAACATTGAAGGTTCGTCTGCCATTTTGTGGGCCGGTCACTGAGTTTTGAGAGATCCTCTCTTAAGTCCCAGATAGACTTCAAAGACCTAACTATCTTGATTAGATTTGTATTGGCAAATTTTGCCACCTCACCATTTACTCCTTTTTCCAGATCCTGTTTTGAGAGCAGCCACCTGGCCCACCACCACATCCAGGTGCCGATCAATGTCTGGTCAGAGTACACCATCCTCTATGGCTTCTCCTGGAATGGCAGGAACAGTCACCCATACCAAGAAATTTTACTGAGCTGGAGGAGCAGATTTCAGCCCAGGACCAGAAGGAATCAAGCACTGGAGGTTCTCATACAAGAGGGTAAAACACTCCAACAGTTGCTCCAGGTGGGCTCACTGTATGTGCCCCTTCAAGGAGCATGACGGGTGCCGTCAACCGCTTTCAATGCGCAGCCAGAAGTACGTCATGACCCCCTCCTCCACCCTGTCAGACCAGGAGGCGGATGGGATGCTGAGGAGGATGCCTTGGAAGGCAAGTAGCATGTGTTTTTTGGTACCCAGTGGAGCCAGCTGAGGAAGACCACCCCACTCTCACCCCAGTGAGCCTAGGCAGGACCCCCAAGTCATGGCAGGAACCAGAGCCTACGACTGGTAAGTTACAATACACCCTCCCTTTGACAGAGGCCCAGTGGTGGTTTACTATTGAGTATCAAATTCTCAGCAGGCCTGATATGCTCACTACAGCAAATACACTTTGGGTATCTATCAGGACAACAAAGTGACATGAAAGGATTATTGGAAAACTAAATCCACTGATCATTAATATTTTTGTATGGGGTGCGCACAAAGAGTTATAACTGTGTTCAAATTATGCTCTTAAAATTTGACAAGCAATACATAAATACAGCCTGCCTTAGACAAAGTACGGTGTATTTGCTTGTCGGACTAGCTTGGTCATCAGGCAGAGACAATGAAGGTACATTTACATAAAAAGGTAAACAGCTACCTACCTAGAGAGTGGGGAGACACCCTCTTAACTGTAAGGACAGAAGGTCTGACCCTTAAATAATAAGCAATTGAATCAGCTAATTGTATACACATTCTTACTATACTATTAAGGCCCTATTTAACTTGCAGATGCAACAATATTAGGCTTCTAGTGCCATTCTGACAGTGGGAGCCCTGGGTGGCTAGTCTAAATTGCAGAAAAGTAATGGACTTTAATAATGGACCTTATTTACAGTAATATTTCTCCACCATTTTCCATGGCTTGGCCACAATTTTTGGCCACAATTCATGTACAGCCTTATGTACTATAAAAGTGCATCAAGTGAGGTCTTGTATGAAAGCCTGTGATACACTGGCGATTAATATTTTGAAACATCTATTTTGCACTATGAGGAATTATGGATACTCAAATATTCTGCTTTACACTCTTCTTCATCCTACAGCCATCTTTCTTTTGCCAGTCTGCGCTTTACATAAGTCCCGCTGTTCCCCCACAAGTGAGAGCTTGCTTCCAATCAGCAACCTCCTCATAGCCTACCTATTTGCTGATTAATTGGGCCTGCCTGGCCTCTGAGGGCCCATGTGGCAAGTACACCGCAACAACAGGGGTGAAGACATTGGAGTTATCCATGACTTAGAGGATTCAAGAGGCCTGGTCTCTCGAAATCAGACCATTGGATCTTCAACCAAGGAGGTTCAAGCATCTGGGAAGTGAATGCAGCTGACAAGCCTGCTTAGGTGAAGATTTTTGCTTGATGAAGTTAGTTTTAGAAGTGTTCTCTTTTCCACTTTTGTTTATCACCCTTTCTAGCATTACTCCTTATACTTGGAGACACTTAAACTGCTCACCTATTGTTTAGAGCACTGGCGAGGCCAGATTTTAAGATCTGGGGCATTGAAAGCATCATGCACTCACTCTTCCTCCCTGGATAATGTGCCTTGCATTGCTACATCTGAGTTTGAATTGTAGTGCTGAACCAAACACTGTCACAGGCTATCCCCTTATCAGACTCCTCCAACTTTCCCTCCTGCATCCAGTCCCCACTCTGGTCCATCCCAGTTATAAACCAATGATTTTATTGATGTTTGACAAGGCAGTGTTATGCATTTACCTGAAACTATGGCTTAAAAAAAATAAATCAGCTTATTAATGAATAGTTGTGCCCCTGTAGCCACGCATTTCTTGACCAGCAGTCAGGCAGCAATGGCCTGAAGGCACAAGAAGGCCCACTATTTTAAGAATGAGAGGGTTAAGACCTTACAATGGGTTTACAGGGCAGTCATTTTGCCTGGCACATCAAAGTGACTCATGACTAAATACGCATGGGAAAGGTGATCCAAACCCTTCCTAAAAGGTGGTCATTAGAGAAAGGAATGAAAAGAAGCCAGCACTCAGAGTGGGGAAAAAGGGAAAGACCTACATTCTCTCAGTAGCCAAGGGTCTTTTTGCCCCACAGTTGCATGGGGCCCAAGAGAAGCTAGACTGGGGGTTTAGTGGGTTGGCAGAGCCCTCCCCATCCAGCTCAGCAGGAGGCCAATCCATCTCAGTACACCCCTGAGGCACTACCCCTATCAGGATTAGATCTTAGGTGGGACAATTCAGTTCACTTCAGTAGTCTCAAGGAGACCAAGCTCCCAGGCAGGCAAGCAGTTCAGAGGCCCAGGCCATACAGAGAAATAGGCCTGTGAGCCTAAGGTGGGGAAGCTACCACCCCAGGGTAGGGTTGGCAACAGGGCATAGGAGGACCCAGCCCAGGGCTCTAACCGTGACAGTGTCCCACCACTGGGCCAACCAAAACACACTGGCCAGCATTCAGGCAGCCACTGAACTACAGTCAGCTGTCCCTGGGCTACTTCTTACTCTCTCCCCTTAAGGTACCTGCAGCTCCTCAAGGTATACAGCAAGCAGCAACCCCAGCAGCTCTTCTCCTGGGTCAGTCTCATCCTCAGGCCAGACACACTGTAAGCTCACAAGCAGTCCAAAAGCACCTGCTCCCTTCCATGGCTCAGGCTGAGCTACCTTAGAGGCTCCGCCTTTTATACTTCCTGTCCCGCCCCTTAGTTTCCTGCAGGAAGGGTGAGCCCAGCCTGGCTCTGCCCACCAGGGATCAGAGAGTGGTCCCTCCCCCTCCAGCTCAGTGGGAGGCCACTGCATCTCAGTATGGGGGGCGGGGAACTGAACTCTTGTTGCACGGAGAGCTCAATCACACAGTGCATTTAAAAGACTAGATCCCAAAGGTGTGAAACATAAAGAGACCGGAGCCCATATTTAAGCGTGGTCCTTGAGCTTCAGATACGTAATGGATACCCAAATCGCTTGTTTGGAGGCCAAGGACATTGATCACCATTTACAGGGAGGTCCTTCTATATGTCACTTCTAGGGGGCTTAAGCCCACTGAAACAAGTGTTTAGGACCCGAGCCCTCATTACAGGGAAGCGGGGGGCATACATGCAGTGTGTCTCCATCCTTTCTCCGGGGCTTTTTCTTCCCTTCCGCTAATCCTTTGGTCTTGTTTTGTCTTTAGAGTTGTTAGAAAGAGAGCAAAAGAGAGACAGAGAGAGAAAGACAGAAGATTAGGTGTGGACTGAGTGGATATCACGATTACAAGGTCAATTTAGATTAAACTGACAAGCCTCTCCTGCCTCCTTGAACCCAAACTCCTAGTCTTCCATCCCCATCTGTGTACCCCGGGGGAACAGCCTGGTTTTGCGGGAGAGCTGCTGGGCTGGAGATCTGCTCCTGTCATCTGCTTTGGGGGTAGAGACCTCCCCCAACTCCCTGCAATACGTGCCCAGAGGAGTTAACCTGTAAACTGCGGGGTGGGGGGACTGAGACCACTGCACCCCTCTATTGCTCCCCACCCACTCCTCTTTGAGGAGCACTGAGGAGGGCAGCAGGGAGGTCACCGGGGGACCCAATTGTGCTGGATGCCTGGAATCTGGCAGCAAAGAGCCCCCTGGCAAAGTCCCCAGCTTCTCCAGCCTCCTCATACCCGAACTGGCACCAATTGGTGACCAACACCATATCTGACCTTCCAGGAGAGCAGGGTCACAGCCAGTCCAGAGCATGACGTCTGCATGGGTGCCAGCTCCGATCCGACCCCAGGGCAGGGAGGCAGATTGGTTGGCTCGGGAGTGTGTGTGTGTGTGTGTGGGGAGGGAAATGGGACACAGGGCCTTTCCTCTGTAGGGGACGCCAGCTCCAATCCACACACCAAGCAGGGGGACTGGCTGGCTCAAGGGGGTGGGGGGGAAAATGGGACACGGCACCCTGACACCGAGGGGTGCTTTGGGGAGAATTTACTGATACACAAATACCGATACACATGATCCTCTCCTTGTAGGTCCTGTACCCAAGTCTCTGGGTCCTCAACTGGGTTTACCTGCCCTGGGAAAGAGCTGTGAACGTCACCTCATTCACCCCCTGCCTTTCCCCACCCGAGCCAGGGATAGCGCCCAGCTCCCCTGCTCTCCGGCCCATTAGACCCATTCCCCCTTTGAGAACCAGGGAAAGAACCCAGGCAACCTGGCTGGGCCCGGTACCCGGTCAGTTCCTTCGCTAGGGCCAGGACAGCGTCTCCCGTGGTGTCTCAGACCTGCTGCACCATGGCAATGTCACAGAGCACCAGGATCTGCAGAGATGCACACTGAGCACGGGGGTGTGGGCAGCCAGGCAGCGTGCTCGCTTCATCAGCGCCTGTTCCCCAGGCAGAGCCCATGACAGACGCACCCCCCCCAATCCCTCCAGAGCCAGGCTGGTCCCTAAAACCCTCCTGTGGAGCCAGGCTGGTCTCAGAGCCACCCCCCAGCAAGCTGCCCTCCCCCAGCCCACGCCTCAACCCGTGTACTTATCACCCGTGCATTGGCCACTTGGCCTCTCCAAAGCTGTGCACATTAAAGGCACAGACCTTGAAGGCGGCCCGGCCAAGGTGCCCCCTGAGCAAGAACAGGATCAGGGCACGAGAGTGCTATAGGAGGGAGAGCCTCAGACAAGCAGGAGAGGGCCTTGTGGGTCAGCGCCTAGGCAGGGAGGGTACAGGAGAACAGCGATCTGGCTCATTGCTGAGAAGGCGGCTGGGACATGGGTCGACTGGCAAATCCCAGGACATTAAGGGGAGAGAACAGCCTGGGCTGTGCTAAAACACCTCTTCCCTCCCTGCCTCCCCCGACCCCTGTTCAGGCCCTGGGAGTCCTGGTATCTAGCCCCCCACTAGACCCCAGTACTCTCCCAATGCTGGGGATAGAACGTGAGCATCCTGCTTTACACTTCCCCGCCATGTGCTGCGGCGCATTATCCAGCTCTGGCCAGGTTTAAATCAAGCTGGGATGTTTTCCTAAGAGATCTGCTCTGGTTCAAGCAGGGATTAATTCAGAGCCCTGGGTCAGACAGGGGGACAGATGAGATGATCACAGGGATCCCTTCCGGCTTTGGGATCTACGAGACCCTTGAGCTGTCAGCAGAGACCCAGAGCAGCTCATTGTAAGGGCTGACACCACAGTCATCATCAGCTGTGGACCCCTTGGTAGGAGGAGGAGCTAGGCTGCTCTCTAGGTGGACAGGGAGTTTCACCTCCTGCAGCTGATCAGTGGGTAAAGCAGGGTCAGGAAGTTTATTTAAGCGCCGGATCTAGGCCGGGCTCTCTCTTATGGGGAGGGCTGTGACAGAGACTTCAGAAACTGCTCCAGCGTGCAGCTAGTTTGGGGTTTTCCAGACCCACCCACCAGCAGAGCGGTCTTCTCATTTCCAGCCTCAGTTGATCCATGGTGAGTTTATCCCCATTGGCTTTTGGGACAACATTATCCTGTAACTTCACTCGCTCTTTCCCTTCCCTGGTGTACTTACAGGGAGCAACCACATCCCTGGTTTTAGCCCAACAAGCCAAACTCTTGCAGTCTCCTCTCGGAAGAGTTGCAGGCTGTTTCCCTGAGCATTGTAGTTGTCCTGCTCTGTTTTAGTTAGGATTCCTATTTGGGGCCACGAATTGGACCTAGGGTTCCAGATGAGGCCTGGTCCACAGCATTGAAATGTCTCAATAGCTCCTGGAAATACATGGCCTGGTACGTTAGCTGAGCATCACCTGACAATGCTGGGAGGAGGACTCCTCTGTGGACTCACGAGGAGGGGTGAGCGGAGACGGGGAGGAGGTGGGGGAGTCATATGGACTTTGCTTTTTTTATCTGAATATCTGTGACTCTTGAGTGCCTTGAGGGTAAAAGTTACTGTGGTTAAACTCTTTTTGCTTTGCCTCCTGTGCAGTCCCCAAAGGGTTAAATTATAAACCAGAGTGCCCACGGGGATCCCCATGTAAACAGCCCTCGCACCCTACCCCAGAGGTGGCTGCATCTCAGCACCGGGCAAAGGGGGGGGTCCCTGTATAAACAGCTCCTGCACCCCACCCCAGAGGTATGAGGATTCATACCCACCCCAGAATATGTCTTTATTAACTGTTGTTATGCTGGAAGGTGATAATGGCTCTTTGATCAAAAGACAATCACAGACCTGAGTGTGTGAAGAGCTTTTCTTTCCAGCGAAGCGGAAGGAGCAATTAAATGCCCATTTGCGTAGAGATAGCTGTGAGCAATGGGGAGTCACCACCCGAGACACTGGGCCGCATGGCACAGCCGATTAGAAGCTGAGGGACCGGTTGTAGCAGGGGTGTCCGTAGGATTTATAGGGCCCTATGCAGAATTATTAAACTGGTGCCCCTATGCCTGACAGCAGCCCGGGCTCACATGTATTTTAGATACAGGTGGTCTTTTGAAGGATTTATTTAAAAAAAAAATGTCTGAAGATCCAAGCATTTCAGGCTAAAGATGAATCCTAGAATATCAGGGTGGGAAGGGAACTCAGAAGGTCATCTAGTCCAGCCCCCTGCTCAAAGCAGGACCAATCTCCAACTAAATCATCCCAGCCAGGGCTCTGTCAAGCCTGACCTTAAAAACTTCTAAGGAAGGCGATTCCACCAGCTTGTGCATCTTGAAAAATCTATGCAAGGATTTTTTTAGAGATGTAATTTTATAATCTTCAGCAACACGCTAATGAAATAGTTTGAAAGCAAATGTTAGAGTAAGGTCCTGTAGACTAACATGTTCTGAGTAAATATTACAGTAATGCACTACAGTTTTTGTCAGTAATTTCAGAAACTGACAGTATATACCTGGGGGTTGGCAAATGCCTGTTAAATGACTTCATTACACTTGAATGGCTCTTTAACAGTTTCAGTGTTGTGTTAATAGGTCTGGCAGGCTGGAAGGCTTTTTCACTCATAAGTACTAGATACCATTTTGGTGGTGGGGGGGGGGGGGGGGCTGCAGGTGGGAATGTGGGGGGGTTGCAGAAGTCAGGGTATGGAGTGTGGGGGGGCTGGGTATGTGTGATGGGGTGCAGAAGTCAGGGAGGGCAGGGGGCGTGTGAGGGGGGTGCAGAAGTCAGGGCAGGGGGCGGTATGTATAGGGGGAGTGCGGGGCCCAGGCTCTGCTCCGCCCAGTCCCGATTCCACACCTTTCCCCAAGGCCCCTTCCCTGCCCCACCTCCTCCCCCAAGCGCACTGCGGCCCCACTCCTCCCCCTCCCTCCTGGAGCCCCGGCAAACAGCTGTTTGGTGGCAGGGGAAGTGTTGGGAGGGGCGGGAAGAGACGGGGGAGGGAGGGGAGCTTGGCTGCTGGTGGGTGCGGGTGCAGCCTGCAGCAGAAGCCCCAGGAGCCAGCTGGAGCAAGCTTCTGCCCCCGCAGGTGCCCGGCCCTGGGGCCCCCTGTCGTTGCGGGGCCCCGTGCCAGGGCACCCTGTGTTTTATGGTAAATCCGCCTCTGCATGCTTAAGGAAGGTCCTGGGTGGTAGACACGGAGCCTGGGGGATTGGCTGTGTTCCGGGCAGAAACTTAGCAGAGAAACAGCTCCTTTGGGCTTGGGGTGGGCCGCAGAAGCAGGCTTGGGTTTCGGAGCAATGAAAGGGCCTGGGCAGTTTGATTCCCTCGGGAAACAGGACTGTGTTTGTCCCCAGTGAATAACTCAGATTGTGCCAGATGGAAATAGCTCAGCACAGTCCCAAGTAACAGCGTGGGCTACCGTAATGCTGCCAATCGTGCGTACGTCATAATTCCCCCCGCCCTCTGGAGCTACCGTAATGCTGCTGACAATGTGCACTGTAAAAAGGGGAGGCTGTTACTATAATATTGCTGATAATGTCTACTTCATGCTGGGGGCCCCCACCAGGCACAATGGTAATGTGCACTTTGTTCTGGGACAGGTGCTCCGCTACAGGGGGCTTCCCCCAGGCCCTCTAAAAAAAGGGGAGTCCATAGGCGCTATAGTAGTGCTGCTGATAACGTGCACGTCATAATGTCCCCCACCTCCAGGTGCTACTGCAATGTGATGCTGATAATGGGCACGTCCTAGGGTCTCCTTCTTAATTTTGGGCCTCTGTGTGCTACCATAATACTGCTAATCATGCCCATGCCGTAAGCGGGCCCTGGTTTTGGTCGGCGCTACAGTAGCCGTAGCCCACACAACAATGATCCCAAGCGGCCCAGCTGCACTGCCTCCTGGCTGTTGCTGTCCTCCCCCACCCCCTCCCTTTTAACGCTTTCTCTCTCATTGCGGCTCTCAGATCAGCACCCTACGTTCCCGGGGAGTAGGAGTCACATCACCAGATGAGCACAGCCCACCTGGATGGTACTACTGCTGGAGTCATTAGAGCAGAAAGGGTTCAAGGGTGCAGTGAGGCATCGCTCCCTCAGAAAGCCCAGCAGCTGTTTGCCTCTGGGCTGGATTCTGCTTTTGATTCCTTCTGCGTAACCCCACCGACGCCACTTCAGACTGGATATCCCCCACCCCGTCTCTCCCCATTGGGTCATTCTAGTTTCACGGGGCTCTAATCGGAGCACCACCCACCGCTGTAGAGCCGGGTATCTCCACGAGCCGTTCAGGGACCCGGGCGCTTTCCTGAATTGTCACAATGTGTTCGGAACCCTGTCGGCGTTTCCATAGTTTTGGGGGCGTTTTTTAATTCACAGAAATAATTCTGCACGAAGAGAGACGCCAAGACCAAGGCATATCTCCTTCCAGGCAAAGCGGTGTCGCACGCCAGAGGAGAGGGCGGCCCTTATTTAAGGGCAAGGCGGTGAGGAGGCGCAAAGACCGGGTTTACTTCAGCAGCGAATGTACCAACCATTTAAGGCCGATGTCCCAGGATGGCCGGCTTCTTGAAGAGGTGCCAGGGTCTGGTCTATCCACGATGAGCTTTTTAAAGAAGGAGCCCACCTGTAATTAACTGCCCATGTGGCCGGTGGGCAGTGTAGATAAATTATAGCGTCGAGTGCTTGGCTATGCTTTGGTTTGTTATGAAATATATAGAAGAGCCCAAATAACCAATATCAGTCATGTTTATTGCAGAAAGTCAATAATGGCATAGTAAAGGCTGAAAAGTTCAATAAGATTCTATGACAGAAGGCACCCCTGTATTCACACCTGACACATGATTGTAAAAATCTTTGTACAAAATACGCCTGCTTGAGGTACCATGTGAGAAATAAAACTTGCTGGTCATTAATGCACAGTAAAATGTATGTAGCAGCATTATATGTCAAGTAATGAACGTACAAACCCAAAAGACAAGTTGACATCCCAGCCAGTTGTCATCACCTACCAAGCTGCCATTCTCTGGCAAGGAAGCAGGCCAGGAAATTGCAGATGTGATCTTAATGTAAGCAGAGTCAGGATGAGCTCCACCCTGACATCTGGTGGTGAGGTGTGGCAAGTTGTGGAAGTTCAGGGGCTGATCTCATTTGCATAGACACACCCACCCCGCCTAGAATGAGGCCATAGCTGCCCAAATGGTCACTTTGGCTGCTGTGGGATCCCCAGTGTCTCTGTTATTGGGGCAGGAAGAATAAATTGTTATTACCCTGATTATGGGAATCAAGGACAGTGGAACTGTACTTGGCCTTTTGTTATGATGGAGGGACTCGCCATCAACTAAGTAGCACTCGCAAGGCAAGGGACATGGGTTCCAAAACTCTATGAATTGAGAGTGGCTGTAGACAGGTATTAATACCTGGTGGTGTGGGCCCCTTTATGAGTACCTGAAACATCAATTGCATCTCTGTCTCTCTTCACTGTGGAATGTCAGAGCTAATTTTGGGTCTATTAGGAGTTTAGCTACAGGTGCTGAGCTGAATTCAGTTTGGCCTTACGGTGCACCAGCACTAAGGCTCCTACCACTACAAGCTGAAATCACTAAAGAGCTAACATTACTAAGAGCTAAAATCACTGAGCACTGTGTTAAGCAGTGGGGAGCCTGAAGATCTAGAGCAGAGCAGATCTGTTCGTGGACCAGCTGGCAGAGCGGAGTGGCTTGTGGAGTGGATTGGAGTGAAGCCCTATGGAGCTGCGGGGCAGTCACCTTATCCCCGCCCCATGCACCTTTTCACCCAGACTGGGGAGTAAAACTCTGCAGATGAACTTTTAAACTCTGGGGCTGGACTTTTGGGTTGTTGGACTTTTTTTGGACTTTGGGTGATTTCTGGATTGCTGGACTCAAGAGACGTTTGGGTTGTGGGACTCAAGAATCTGAGGGAAAGGACATGGCCCAATTTGCAGGGGTGGGTCTTTTCTCATGGTTTGGTTGATGAATCCTAGTTGTGGTGTTTTCCCAATTTAATGCTGATGTCGTTTACCTCATGTTATTAAAGACTGTCTGCTACACCGAGACTCTGTGCTTGCGAGAGGGAAAATATTGCCTCTTTGAGGCGCCCAGGGGTGTGTGTAAGATTTTCCCAGGTCAGTGGGTGGGGGCTTGAGCCTGTTTTGCATCTGCTTTGATGAGAGGGAACCCCTGTGTACTGAACCCAGCCCTTGCTGCTATCAACTCGGCCTGGCAGAAGGGTTACGTTAGCAAATGACGGGATGAAACCTCTCCCGCACCAGACTCTGTGTCTCCTTGCTCTCAGCTGGAAAGAGCTTTTAACCAGGGGTCACGCTCAGGAAAATGGTTTTCCAAGGGTGACTGAGTTATAAAAAAGAGGCAAAAACATCTCAGGTTCTCTCTTCTTGTCCATCTCTCTCTTTCACCTAAGAGAACAAAAGAAAACAGCCGTGGGACCTCGGGAGCAGATCCTGTCCTGGAACTTGGTCGGCAAAGCTACTGAAAACCTGTGGTAAGAATTTCACCTTGAACCATGTCTAGTTTAAGTTGAGTACTAGGAAGTGTTTTATGTTGGTCTTGTTACCGTTTCTGACTATAACTTGTACTTTCTGAAAATCTCTTTCTTTGTAGTTCAATGAACTTGCTTTGTTCTTTCAACACAATTCATCTAGTATTGTGAATCGGGCGGGGAACTCCATTTAAGGTGTTGTAGCTGGATGCCCTCGCAGAGGCAGCGGACCGAATATATCTGGACAGTGCGGAACAGACATTTCTGCGGGGAAATCTGGGACTGGGAGTGCGTCAGGGTCACCGCGCACGTAGTAATCGATGCTGCCGGAAGCCAGAGCGTGGCTGGTGTTTGCTAATGGGCCGCTGGTGTCAGAATTGCCGGATCGGGGCTGTGGCGATATGCAGACGCTCAGGGTGCAACCTGCAAGCCATGTGGCTGTTTGTGAGCGGCCCAGCTCGGGAGCCACAGCAGCAAGGCACCCCACGTTGCAGAGGAGGTCGTGACACGGCCGCTCACTGATCCGGATCGCACCCCAAAATGTCTCAGACACCAGTTTCCGGGAAGCCGTCTCACGTGCCATTGTATTTCACGCTAGCAGCATTTGTAAGATGATTTTACAAGTTATAAAACTCTTCACATGTCACTAAAATCCAGCCCATCGGTTTGTCCCAGTTCTTCAGCTTGTTGTAAACCTTTCATTCTCCTTGTTTTGGATACTAGCATTCCAGGTACTGGCCCCAGAAGGAACTTCTGTAACTTGTCCTGGGGCAAAATACAAACATATTTGGATTTTTGACAAGTGACCTATCTGCTTATGTCACAAGCCAGGCAGTACTATCGCGGCATGTTGCAGAATATGAGAACGTAGCTTACCTCGGCGCTCAGACCGGCCTGCGTTCTGCTTACAACGCAGAGCCATCCCAGGGCGGCCACCGCAATCCACCTCCTGAGACCAGGGGCTTATTTGTCTGATGGGTTAATAAAGGGCTCGGTGACTAGTCACCAATCGCCGGGTTGACTCATTGCTGCCGCTTTGTTGTCTGTGACACAAGAATATTGTAATGGTAACTGGCAAGGGGGTGCGGACGGGTGGGTTACAAAAATCTCCTGAGTCTGCTATGAACATTCTGGTTCTCCCACAGAATTTCAGGTGAAAGTGGTGGACATACTACTCATTAATATTGTTGTGAAATGGTGCACAGATACTATGTAAGGAGTTAGGTATATATCCTGAAAATCTGTGTTTAAACTCTGCAAAGTGTATCTCTCTGTTGGGATGCAACTGTAGCATTGTAAAATAGCAGAACGCATGCCTGTTTACATACAAAGAGATGCGAAGTCAACAGAAAAGGAGCATGCAGGCGAAAACAAGCCCCGGGGGATTATCCTGCCTCAGAGTAAAGAGACACCCCCTTCACCCTGCACCTGGGAAGCGAACGGACAGCGTGGGTCGCAGGCAGCCTCGGTTGGAAAAGCTGCAGAGGGCTTTGGGTGAGAGAAACGTCTTCAGCCACGAGGTTAACCTGCGAGTTTAACTAAGCGTCTAGAAAGTGTGCTGGGATTGTGGTTGTTTAGGTCATGACTTGTTTCCAAACAACTGTTCTTTGATAATAAATGCATTCTCCTTTTCACTAATCTCGGCGCCTGCGGTTAAGCCAAGTGTGGGTCCTGAGTTATATCTTACAAACCGGTATGTCCTGTTGATTTGGGAAAGTGTTCAGTGGCAGGCACAGGCTGGGCACTGCAGTGGGTGTGTGAACCTAGGTCTTCCCAGCAAGCGGCTCCAAGAGGCGCGAGGGGGCCCTGGGCAGGTACCCGTCCCAGGAGAAACTTAATGAGCCCAGCTCTGGCGTGTAACACAATATCCTAACTGTTCTGTTCCGCACATTGTGGTGTCACATCAAGGGGAAGGCAGCTGGCGGGGGGGGAACGGTGAGAGAGGGTTGGTTATTGCTGGCCTAAATCCTCTGCCCCATCTGCTGCTGTGCGCCGCTTCCTCTCTCATTATTTCAGAGTCAGCTTTTCGTGCAGTGACTCGGTGTCTCTGCCTCCAGGAGTAATGAAGTCTCGCGGGTGGGGGGGTGGAATCTGCTCTCAGGCGGGGAAAGCGAGCTGCCCTTTTGCTGGGGCAGCCACCCCCCGCACGCTAATCAACCAGCGTCGTCTCCGGCAGCCCGCCGACACGCCCCGCCCCACGCACGACAATCCGGGTCTGCGCGCAGCCCGCCCCCAAAGCGGGCTGCGCATGCGCATTTGGGAACAGCGTCCTCATTGGCTGGGGACGCTACCAATCGGGAAGCGCAGGGAAGAGGCTGGAGCGGCGCGTGTCCGGCTGCCGGGCCTCGGAGAGCTCCCGGGCCGCTCCCTGCGCTGCAGGCCCCCGGCCTTTGATAACGGTAAGAGACGGTACCTTTCTCGCCCCCCCCCCGGGGCGGGTCGGTCTCCTCTGGGCGGATACTCCCAGGAAAGTTAGTTAGTAACAGACCGAGCCCCGTAAAGTCTCAGGAAGCAGAGCACGGATGAGCCCTGGCGTCTTTGTAACAGACGCCTTCTAGCACAAAATGACTTGGTAGAAAGAACCAACCACGAATGTAAGAATTGGGTTCCTCAGTGTGTCCTCACACACTTTAGGTGTCTTGAAATTTTGCATTTTATTTGGGGAATGTTAAAACAACAATACACAGTTTGAACAAATACAACATAACCATTTGTTCCCAATAGTATTTACAGGTTTCCTAATCTTCAAAAGAAATTTTCCATCTTTATGTACATCCCCCCCCATGTAATATCAATCACTGACTACACTGGAGGTGGGTGTCAAAAGTTTTCATAAATAAATGTTTCAGTTCTGGATGTATATATTTATGACCTACCAACTTTTGATAGTTTAGCAGTTTCACTCACCAGTGGTTTCTCTGATAAATGAAAGGCTGTTAAGACAAACCAAACTGGTTCAATAAGTCTTTATTTTTCAGTGAAAATTCAGCCTAATCCAAGAACCATTGGCTTCTGTTTAAGGCCATTAATGTCACAGCCATGCCTCAATATTTTTGTTGGAGTGCAAATCTTTTTATAAATGAAAAAAGTCACTTTACTTCAATCTTCAGGCACAGTTTCTTAATGTAACAATATATAGGTCTTTACTTCTAACCATAAGTTTCATTTTCATAAAATTTAAAGCAGTAATCTTCTTTTAAACAATCAAAAAATAACGGGCTTTCACAGAAAGCAAGCAACATACATAATCTTGAACCAGTTACTGAAATGGTATTTCCCCTCCCCCTGCAAACAGGGAGCAGATAGTGAAGGCTTTGCTTCTGATGATCATCAAGGGAAAGTCAGTTTTTAAGGGCTTTCACCAGACAAGAGATCTTGAATCAGAGTTTAATGTCCTGTGACTCTGACATTTTGGCAAGTGTTTTCTTTACTCGCAGGGCTGTGAGGCGAGAAGCAGGGTTGTGAGCCCAACACTCTGTCATGAGTTTTCCCATTTGTCTTAGGCACTGTGGAAAGGAAAGAAAACATAAAAAAGGATAGGCGATGCAACAGATATATCTATCTGACCTCGGTATTACTTATCATCAAGTCTTTTCCCTATTCTTTGGAGAAGTTTTAATGGGCGGTTTGGCTTTTCTGTATTACCCTTAACATCATAGTATTGCAAAACAGTGCAGTTTGGTAACAATAATAATAATAAAAAAAATGCTTGCTTTATTTTAAAGGACTTCTTACCTCATCACTGCTCCATCTATTGGGGAATGAAGGACGGAGCTTCTTGATGCACACAACTTCCCGCATGTCCTCATAGGAGGGGTCAGTGGGCACAAGATCATAGTATGGAAGCTGGTATTCTTCAACTATTCCTGAAAGAAACATTTTCCAGATGCATCATAACTGCAGGATAAAAGGATGTCTGCACTGTATCAACTACACCCTCTTATAGACACGATCCATGCAAGCTATTCTGTACTATTATCTTATGGGTCTTATCTTATTATATTATGGGTCACTATCCTAGGAAATGTGGAAAAGTCTAAAACAGCAATGGGAGGGGCTCTCCCCCAAGGTTAGTTTATTGCAACCGCAACCAAATGAACAATATGTTTGTCATTTACCTCCCGACACACCTCTCCTTGCTACCTCCCAAAGGATGAGTCCAAAACTGTACATATCAGCCATGATATACGACTGGAAGTGATTCCTATTCAGGCTTTCATCCAGCACCTCAGGAGGCATATAGCGCTTTGTTCCTACCCGGGTGTTTGGTGGTATGTCCACCTCATTTGTATCACTAAAAGAAAAAAAGGATCAAACAAACATAACTTGTGGCACCTTAGAAACGAAGTGAGCTACAGCTCACTTCTAAAGAGCAATAAATGGTTGGCTCTAATACATGCGCTGAATTTGATTTGTAGGAAATGAAACAAAAAGCAGCACAACCAGCGTACTTTTCAATACATCCCAATTAATTAGTTACATGGGCAGATTATTTGTTGGATCACAAATTTAACACTCCGCCCTCCATCCCGGTCTCTGCTCTCTCAGCATGCAGTAATATACAACTATAAACTCAGGGTTGTGACACACAGAAATTTGTTACTCACCTAATAAATTTAACTGCCAAGCCCAGGTCTGCTATACAGCAGGTTCCATTCTTTTTCACGAGAATGTTCTTACTTTTCAGATCACGGTGGGCAATAGCTGGTTTGCCTTGAGTACTGAAGATCTCAGTGTGCAAGTGGCACAAGCCACTAACTGAGGAATAGGCCAGTTTTAGCATGGCTTTTGTATCCAAGGTAGTGGATTTCAGATAATCGTACAGGGAGCCATTCTCATGGTAGTCTGTGATAAGATACAGTTGGGTCCAAGACCCTGTACCTTTAATGTCTGCAGCAATGAACCCTGTGGGGGGGGAAATATTTTCAGATTAATATTTTTCGGGGCTTTTGAACACCACACACTTAAAAATGTGGATTATACTGCCTGAAAAAAGTCTGCAATAATTACTCCGAGTGATTGTATGGCTATATTAAGAACAGCCCCTGCTAAAATTTATCAATGCTTTCTGTCTAATCCCCAGATTAAGGGTTAAACCTGCGCAAGGGGCAAGGTCTGCTCAGTTCTTGGTCACTCCAGGGATGAGACATACTTCCCGGCATAGCGTGGCCCAACATCGCCCCCTACAAAGAGCTCTGCTACATGGTGTTGTTTTTTAAAAAACCCCAGATGCAGGTGGGAGAAACAGGTGTATGGTTGTTGGGGATTACAGCCTCCCAAATCCAGATACTCTCTATCTGCAGGGAGACCCTTAAAATTATTTTGCATGAAGAAAAGGACATCAGCAAATACAAAGTTATTACTGAGAATAATGAAGAAACATTTCACTCGCTTACCCAAAATGTTTTCATGCCTCATCAGGACAGTCTGATAGATTTCTGTCTCTCTGAACCAGCTGGCCTCCTCAGTGGTGAAGAACACTTTTACAGCTACCTTTTCTCCACGCCACTTTCCCATCCAAACTTCTCCATAGCGACCTTTCCCTATCTGTTTCACCATCTGAATCTGCTTTGCTATAGTCCTTTGGACCTGTTAAATCCCAAGAAATACAGTTTAAATATACTCCTCAACAGGTGTGTTTCATCTCTCTTTGTCTGTCTCCTTCTCGCATGCTAAAACATAGGAACCCTCGCACAAAGAGCTGGAATGCACGGGCCTCGCACAGAGTTGGGAGAGATGGAATCTCCCGCTGCTTCCCAGAGAATGGAGTACTCGCGCGGGCACTCTGGTAGTCTGGCCACACCTATAAGCACACGTGACTTTATGCCAGTGGATCAGCATAGGCATAGATCTACCTGACAGTTTCAAACATAGGAGCTTAAAGTCAGGATCCCCAAAAAACCCGAATTAGCATCCTAGGAAACGTTAATGCTAAATGAAAAGTTCTGGAAAAAAAATCAATTTGGAATGCAGCATTTGGATATTTCCAAACTGAAACAAAATATATTGATGAGTAGGCCAGAGGGGAGACACTGGTGCGTCATGGAAGATACAGTCCAACCAGGGAGTCTAGCCCTTAGGCAAATGGAAAAATTTCAGCAACATCAACATTTTCCAATGGAAACCACATTGACTTGAAAAAACAGGGACAAAATTCCCAACCAGCTCTAGGAACTGCCCTGATTTTTCAAAATGCCGTGTACCCAGCAGCTCTCATTGACTTTAACAGGAGACAATAGAAGATGCTCAGCGCCTTTAAGAACCACAGCTGGGATTTTCAGACGTGTCAGCCCCCAACAACGAGTGAAGTTTACTGAGTCTCTCTCAAAAATCCTACCCCGGTTTTTAATTATGAGCCCACATATGGATTTGGGAGCTGAATTCTGGGCTCCTATTTGTAAAAATGTCAGCCACAAGTTTTTAGTTAGAGTTTGCTAAAACGCAGGCGTTAGGAAGCCTGGGTGGCTACAAACATATCATTATTATTCATAAAGAGTATTTTTCTCCGAAACATTAATTTAGGAGCACAGCGTAAAATCTGTGTTTATGCACTGACATCAGTTTCATCAAGTAGCTTCGCTCTAAATAAAAGCTAGATTCAAAGCACCTGCTGACATATACCAGAAGTTTCGCGCAGCCGACAGCACCGCAGAGTAATTTCTGATGAGGATGACAGATCAGACACAGAGTTAAGGAAGACTGACCGCTCATACACTCAGCAACTAAACCTGTTATGACTAAAAAATCCACCTTGGGCGATTACAGACTAACTTACCCTCTTAGGAATGAGACATGTCTGGAGGCTATATATTCTGAACAATTCACAGAAGAAAACTAGAGTAAAAGTTGTGATCCAGCCTACAAATGCATGAATGTTCACAGCTCTATTTCCCAGTCACAAGACAGTACAATAGAATATTGAAATGGCAACCGCTGGTGCCTCAGTATTACCTGTTCAATCCTGAGCCGAAACGTTCTGGCTTTTGTAGGAAATATTTTAAAACAAAATTTTGTAATTGAGTCCAGTGCAGTTGCATCTTTCTGCACCAGGCATTATATTTAAATATTAAAGTATAGATTTTGCCTTCGCCCATGTAAAACTCTGATGAAATTCAATGCACTCAAATAGCAGTGTTATCTGAACGCTTAATGAGTTACATTAATTCAATGTCCTCCCAAAACATTCTGATAAACAAGGCTGCTAAAAATAAATATTCAAAACTGGATTTCAAAAACAATTTGCTACGCTTTCATTTTCTCTGAAACTGACCGCAATTCAGTGCAAGCTGTCACATTCCTAATGAACACAGACCAGGTCTGAAATGGTTCAGCTCCAGTCTGAATGCATGTGAAACCTGTCAGGTGAGGTCTGTTTTCATTTATGTTAAACTATGATGTTTAAACTATTTTTAAATGGAAAAAATAACCGAACCTGTGTAACAACAACTCTGCAAGTTCCTTTTCTCTGATTTGCATGCAAATGGAAGCTGAATTTTTACAGACCGAGTATGTATTATCACACTATCCGATGGTGGCTTCAGTGCAGTTATTTTGATTTACACCAGTGCAAGCCAAGAACAGAAATTGAGCTTAAGTTGTTTTTAAACTGGTTTATTCTCCTTTATACTTTGAAGTAGTGACTGAACAGTTCTATTACACTGGAATTTTTCTTTCACATTTTGTAATATAATTTTAGCGTTGTTGCTTTCCAATTTTCCTACTTTAAAGAATACATCCTGAAAAATAATGGAATTATATTGTATAACTTAATTTGTGTAAATATATGTAATGGCATCATAAAGCACATGCAATTGCCATATTTAATGATGAAAAGTTCCTGATTAAATTATATTAAGAAAATGAAAATCACATTTCTGTTATGAGTTTTCAAAAGGCGGAATACTACATGGAAGACCTTAAGTTGGTTTCTTCCTACTAGAGCTGGTCAAACTATTTTGTTCAGTTTATTTTATTTCATGCATTTAGTTCTTTTTCTGTTCATAAATGGCTTGTGATGTTTAAAAATATGCTTGTTATTCTAAATTGTTTGACAAACAAATTTTACAAACATTGTTATGGATTGATTGTAAACTGTTCACAGTGAACAGTCCATTCAGTTTTCAATATTTGTATTTTTCTACACAAACATTGACACTGGTCAGTTAAGGAAATAGGACATTTTGCTTCTCTTCTCTGACGGGATGAGCTAAATATTTACAAACTACTTCCGCTGTTGCTTGAATAGAATTTTGTTTTGTCACAAAAGCGGTTTTGCATCATGAATGAAAACATCTCGGCGAAAGGCACAAAACTTGCTGTTTGTAAAATTCATACAAAGTTTTGGTCACACGAACGTTTGTGACCAGAGAATTTTGCGACCAGAACTGTGATGCGTTCAATCAAAAACCAACCAGTATTTATACATGTAATGATAAAAATGTACGAGTAAGATTAATTGAACGTCCTGTGTCTGTTGTGGCAAACTCCACGAGCTATTGAAACAGCTCTACCTTCGTATACCTTGAAAATGGCTTGGTTCTGTGCTTTTGGCCCTGGTTTTGCAGCTTCTTGGAGGCCCATTGAGGTAAATGGAGCTCTGCCTGGAGGCAGAGATTTGCCTGTGTAACCCAGCTTGCAGGGTAGGAACCTTTATTTACAAATTTTTAAAACGCTTCAGCAGGGCTTAGAAGTTGAATGGCAACATTCAACCTGCAGCAAACTTTTATGCTAGAGATACAATCACCTAAAAAAGGCACCCAACGGCTCACAGTGGTTTCTCACAGCAACATTTACACTACCTTAAATATATGGGCTTGACTAAGAGCCACCATATAATTATAAATAATACAAGTAAATCTGAGAGAGAAAATGAACAAGGTTGAATGTCAGAGAAACGATAGTATCTTGGTTAAGGTTTGGCTTTGTTGTAACCTTTGTATCCGATATAATAAGCGAGCTACAAAAGAAAGACAATATTGTTTATCATAAACTGACATTTTACAAGTTCTGAAAAAAAAAATGGTTTGCTTTCTCTGAAACAACTTTAAATGTTTTCTATTGAAACAAATAATAAAGAAGCTGGACATAAACACTTTTAAAATGAAGGATAGTGTTTTTCACCAGACTTCATTGTGCGTATTTGTTACAGGCATGGGCGTCCCCTCTTGGACAATAAGTATCAATCCATGCACTTCTAAGCTGCCTATTGCTGTGATAACTATCTGACAAACATATCTTATTGTGTTCACCATAGCAAAAGCTTTAGGGCTGCAGTGCAACTTCCCCATCATGAACCTGTTTTCACAGTCTTACAATTGTCTTAGAAAATCACTGTTTGCGGTAAAAGTTTGAGGAAAACCTGTTTATGACTTTTTAGTTAGGCAAAGGGGCAGGAGGAAGCGAGGAATATTTCCTGATTTATAAAAGAAATTACAGGCAGGGCAAACAGAGCCCCAGCAGCTGAATTCTACATGCTCTCAGCAGCAGATCCTGCAGTCTGCTGAAGAGAGTGGGGCTCACGCTGCCAATGGGATCAAAGGACCTGGACAGTTTGACGGTTAACCCACCCTACCTATGCCCAGTTTAAAAAAACAACAACAAAACTTAGGGAGGTGGGTAAAAACACATTTGGAAAAACCATATTGCTCCAACCAGCTCTACTTTTTCTTCTTTTATTTCTGTCATTAAAAGCCTTAGGAAACTAAGTGCAAAAATCTACATTAAGGCTGTGTTAAGGCTATGGAGTATACGGTAATATTCTGTGTCCTGATTCGAAATGCAGCAGCCCATCTGCTTAGCAATCTGGGTTGCTGTGAACGCATTCAGCCCAGTACTCTGCTCTCTGCACTGGATCCCCAATGAATGTAGAATCCAGTTTACAGTCTATGGCCTGTTTTCCTACTGCCTCCATGGAAATGCCTTTGGCTACCTGAGAGATTGACCCTCTCATGCAATGGCTATGATCTCCCTTGACAGCTATGTTTCACTGGAACAATGAAACTGCCGGTCAATACAGAGAGGTTTGTGAGAGCGGCAGACAGAGCTTTCGTAGGAGCTGGATCTACACAATGGTGCTCATGACCACGCCCGGTAAGAATAACTCCGGACGTCACCATTTTTGGAATCAATTGCAAAGCTCATTCTGCTGCTCATCTGTCTGTCAATGGTCATGTTGACATTTGGAAAACCGTCTGTGTTTCAAAACATAACATTTTAATTAATATGATTTTAAACAGGACTTCGCAGCTACTAGAGACTGGACAAGTTGTATTTAAAAGCAAGTTAGTTGGTTGTGGTCAATCCTAAACTCCCTCCCTAGTTTCAACACATTGTAAAACATGACCTACACTCTTGGTCTAGACGTGGCCAATAAGTTAATATAAATGTGAACAAATTGAGCTATTCTCATTTAGGCAGTGAAAGAAGAAAGAAAGAGTAACAGTTATTGTTATTTCTATCTTTAAGTATTCGGAAGTTGCTCAGATATTACGGTGATGCATGCTTTATATGGAGGTAGACAGGAGCGATGTATAACTTCTCAGCTATGCATTTTGAAAATTACAAGAAAAGAAATGACTCGTTTTAAAAGGTAGTTTTTAAAATAAGTATCTTGAGTCTTCTGCGATGCCAGGAAGTGCAGGAGGTCCAAGGTTGTCAGGTTATCAGAAAACTAAAACACAGATGAATGGAAAAGCCATGAGCTTTACTCTGAAATCTAAACCTTCTCGCTGAAACGGAACCTTCTTTAGTACATTGGGTCTCGGTCACAGTTACATTTGAGACAACTTATACATGTTATACTCTATTCAATTGGCATACCTTTAACCTACAAGACTTTTGTCGCGCAAAATACAGTGATTATACTCTAAGTTTTTTAATGCTAAGTGAAGCCAAGGTGTAAAAGGATTCCACGTAACCATCCTGTCTCTAAAAATAATGTAACTGTGTGTTTATAAAAAGCACCACATCTAAGCTTGTAGGCCGGATTCTGATCTCATTTACACTGGTGTAAATCCAGATAAATCCCACTGAAGTCTATGGGGCTAATCCGGATTTATGCTGGTGTTCCTGAGATCAGATGCAGATCCTGGTACGTGAAATAAAGAGCTCTGATTCTTAAGTATTTATTCTGCAACTGATATCCTCGTCATTTCTGCAGACAGACAACCAGAACCTAATTCTTGCTACACATACTAACGTAATTCCTATAAATCCCCTTGAATTTTTATGATGGGGGTGTCTTTGCCTTATAGAGTTATGTGTGTATCTAAATTACATTCCTTTCTTACCAGCAGAGGGAGCCCAGACCCACTTCCTGAGCTCTGAGACTGTTCAATCAAGTCTTTCAGGGATTCCCCTGGAGGAATGTAAGTCTCATCCTGTTCAAGTCCAATGCTGTAACGAGGTCTGCTTTCTTGCCTTTTATGCCTACGATTTTAGTGAAAATTAAATTAGTCGACAGTACAATGAGGAACGCATGCTATGTAGAAAACATGGCTCACATTTAATTTTTAGTCATGCACAAGTTCCTGGCATTTACCCGAAGTACGTGCTAGCCTCGTCGACGACTATCTTCTGATCTAGTCGCAACATTAGAACGCTTTAGGTTTACGGAAGGGGCTAACTATCATCCTGCTGGGGAATCCAGCATAATTTTGCATAGCCAAATACCAACTTTAAACCTCTAATTCAGAGAATAGTCCTAAAAACAGAGATGCAGTAAATACCTCACCTTTTTGTTATGGATGTTGTGGATCTTTTATGACCAAAGAAAGGCATTTTTACAAATTTGCCTATGCTTGCTGAATCTATCTCCCTCTTTGGGTATAGTTTGTGAATTTGTGTGCACTGTGTTAATAGGCTTATGAGCTTTACTTTATTTACTATACAGTGTCTTTACACCATTGTTTTCTTTCATTTTCACTGAATACTATTTTGTGTTATTTCCTACTGGAAAGCTTTTTAGGATATACTTTCTATGAAGGATGCTATACAAAAGACCAACTATATTGTAGGGCATTATATCAAAGTCTTTCTGATTTTAACATTAGCAAAATATACAAATTTTCCCTATAATAAAAATAAAGTTTTTTTAATTGTTCCCCAATTCCCTCCTGTTATTTTTTTAATTTTACAGTTCATAAGCCGGGGTGGGGGTGTGATGTTGGGAAGAAATGTGAAGCAGACGACGCTTAAATACTTCCGGCTTACCTGAAGTAACAGAATATGATGATAAGCACCAGGAGTATACTGCAAACAGTCACTGAGATCAGCAAGGCCTTATGGTGAATGTTTCCTTCAACAAAATCTGATTTAAAAAATAAAAAAAGCTCTGTACAATGGCTGTATTTTTGTCTTAGAAGTCAGCACTACTCTCTAATACCTGAGATGCCTTTCACATTAGGTTGGGTGTAAAATGCATTCTGCCTTCCTCGGTTTAGTTTCACATGTAAAAAGACATACAAGAATTTATAAATCTATTAAGCAACAGAATTGTCCCCTTTCTTTTCGACTTGTTTAACGTTGTGTAACGTATTACTTGATTTCAGAGCCATTTTATGTGCTCCTTCTTCAGCCCTCATCCAATGGGGCAAACATAGCACATGGAACAGCAATCGAGGGCCTGACTGACCCTGAAGTCTTTACTCAGACAAAGATCTCACTGGTAACCCTGGCACTTTTGACTGCGTTTGCAAGGGAGTATTTTAGCCCTTCATGACCAACCCGCTAGCCCCCCACCCCCTCAAACCTGGGATTTATATAGTCCTGTATCTTACATATCTTGTCAGCTAGGACACAGACTAGTTTGGTGCCTCTTTATCTTAATTAACGTTTATTAATTTAAGAAAACTATAGGAGTCTTAACAAAAGCAATTAATATACCCAACTTGTATCTATCCTAGCAGAGAAGACATACAAGGGATGTCTAATCCCTGCTAGGGCATAGAGCTAAAGTCCTTAAAGTTATATTTACATCAATGTAAGGATCGCTGTCTCTCTCTCACAGCACTTTAGCAGGAAAAATTATTTGTTTTTGATTCTTGCACTTGTGGAAAAATGTGTCATTGCAGATGAGCCATTCTTTAAAACCGCTTGAAAATGCAACATTACCAAGCAATATGTAAGAATTGTGACGCTATAAAAATAACTGAAAAGTTTGGATAAATCCTGGCACGCCATACCCATTTTCTGCTTTAAAATTTAGCTGTCATCTCCCAATTTGCATCCTCATTTCAGACACATATTCTCATGCTGAAAACTGAAGAAATCCTGCACCATCTTCTTTTAAAACGACAAAGTCTCAAAACTGCGATACTTTAGCACGCTCCCCACCCCCAGCCTGGTGTTCACTCTTATGCAGATAAGGATGAGGTTTTCGGAAGCCTTCACCGTCTGATTGTCTTGCATCTTCCACACAAATGCTGAACACGCAGTAAACTGTGAGAATTCTATCCTTATCGACTCATCCTGGAATAACACTATTATGTTTCAGATTTACTAGGGTACTGAGACAAGAAGGATCCGAGGGGAATCTTGGCTTACTGTCACGCACTTCTATTTTAAAGATCCAGTTCCCTCTCCCAACTTTGCTTCCAAGTATTTCCTTCCCTCCCCTTCCCATCATGAACAGGGATTACTGAGCATTATCTGCCTTGTGAGCACACTGGTCATGTTTTAACCTGACATTATCTGCTCCTAGAGCATTAACAATGTAAACATTCAAGACGAGGCCATTGCCTTTGAAAGGAGACACTGACACAGGGCCTATCGGGAAAACACTAGAGCACATCATTCTCATCAGAGCAGCAGATTTCTACCTGGCCCGTCACTCTGAGCGTGCCGGGAGCTGAAACCGAGAACCCACGGGGGAGTCCAGTTCTCTCTGTGAAAGAGGGGGCGGTTCAGGTGAGCCAAGGTTCTATTTCATCGTTTATTAGCAGTCGATGTCCTCCAGTCATTTCCCTCTAAAATGTGTGGTTTGTAACAGTTTAAGGTGTCACTGCCTATTAGCCCAGGAGAGGCTAAGCAGAGTCTGCAGACTATAGGGGGAGAATTCTTCAGACTCTGGAGAATATGGAAATACGTTTGCAGCAAGGGCTTTCTCGTTTCATAGAACAGGTGACTATAAAAACTGGGCTGGCGGTTTTTGTGCTTCTCTAGCACAAGTGTTGAGTGCCACACATACAGGGCTCAATTCTGATCTTGCTTACACCAGAGTAAACCAAGAAGTGACCCTATTCAGGTAAATGAAGTTACACCCATCAGAAACTGTAATGAGATCACAATTATGCTCCCTCTTCTTTAGTATTATTAATGGATTACGTGTGTGTGTATAAAAATCAAATCGAATAAAGAGCACTGACGATGATTGTGCAAAGAAGAGTGGCCAGCATTCTACAAACTGTGGCCAACATTTCCAAACTTGGGTACCCAAAGTCAGGCACCTACAATCCCTATTTAGGCCCTTTCATAAAAGTGCTGAGCGTCCTCAACTTCTACAGAAGATAAAAGGAGCGGCAAGTGCTCTGCACCTCTTAAAATAAGGCACCCAACTTTAGGAAGACACACTTGAAAATGCTGATTTACATTTTTTCTGTGATCAAAGGCATTTGTGTGGGAGGAAAAAAAATCCCAGAAAGCACTTAAAGAAAAAAGGGAATCTCGGTGTGAAAGACAAGTTCTGCATTTTAGCCTATAAAATTGAGGGAGGCTGGACTAGTTACAGCGATGAAGGTTATTACCTTAGATCAGAAGGTTGTCTTTACAACAACACTACACACGACTTTATTAAAGATGCACCGACACACAGTAGGCATGACATTGGCCCTAATACGAAAGGAAGGCAAAACATCTTTCTTGAGTCCTTTTTATGTTTACCAACATGTTATGCAAGGCAATAAAGATGGTGAATGAGTGAGTTATCAGCCCAGACTTCAGACATGTTTTCAAATAACTTTGGAGGGATTTAGCTTGTTTGCTCATTTGGGGGTTTTGGAAACTTGTCAACGTATACTCATCAAAATGTACAGAAAAATGCCCAGAATTCTTTATTTTTAAATGTCAGAGAGTAATCAGCAACGGCTCTCTGTCAAAGTGGGAAGACACGTCTAGGGATGTCCCACAGGGGTCAGTTCTGGGTCTGATATATTTTCATTAATGAGTTGGATAATGAAGTGGGGACTACACTTATAACATTCGTGAATGACACCAAACTGGGATGGGATGCAAGCATTTTGGAGGGCACGATCAGAATTCAAAACAACCCTGACATATTGGAGATTTGTTCTGGGGAAGAGGAAAGAAAAAAAAAAAAAAAGGAAATTCAATAAAGACAAGTGCAAAGTACTTCTCTTCGGAAGGAAAAATCTAATGCACAGCTGCAAATTGAGGAATAACTGGCTATGTAACCTGCTAAAAAGGATCTGGGGTTACTGTGGATCAGATATTAAATATGAGTCAATAATGTGGTGCAGTTGTGAAACAGCCTAATGTCATTTTGGGGTGTATATAAGACGTGGGAGGTAATTGTCCCGCTCTGCTCGGCACTGGTGAGGCCTCAGCTGGAGTACTGTGTCCAGTTCTGGGTGCCACACTTAAGGAAAGATGCGGACAAACTGCAGAGAGAGCAACAAGAATGATAAAAGGTTTAGAAAACCTGACCTAGGAGTAAAGGTTAAAAAAACTGGGCCTATTTAATCTTGAAAAAAGACGACTAAGGGGAGACCTCCAAACAGTCTTCAAATATGTTAAGGGCTCTTAAAAAGAGGACAGTGATCATTGTTCTCTGTGTCCGCTGAAAGTAGGGCAAGAAGTGATGAGCTCTATCTGCAGCAAGGGAGATTTAGGTTAGATATGAGGAAAACATTTCTAACTATAAGGGTAGTGAAGCTCTGAAACTGCCTTCCAAGGCAGGATGTGGAATCCCCCTCACTGAAGGTTTTTAAGAACAGGTTGGACAAACACCTGTCAAGGATGATCTCGGTTTACTTGGTCCTGCCTTAGCACAGGAGGCATCTCACAAGGTCCCTTCCAGCCCTATATTTCTATGTAGGCTGGTGAAAAGTGCCAGACTGACTTCCCCTGGACACTGAAGTCCTCCCTTTGTCCACAGAACAGGTGCTGCATACAAAGCAGCCATGCAAACTTTGTCTGCCTCAGTGCAAACTTGGTGGGGCTATTTCCTGAGGCTGGCAGAGAGGAAGGTGGTTCAGTCTTCAAACTTACTCAATCCCTGGCCTCTCAGCTGCAATTGAAAAGGGTGCCAATTTGCACTAATTTTTGTGATGTGGGAACTGGACTTAGACCCAGTGCTTCCTAATGTTTTGTAAGTTATCAACTGCAGCCAAGCCAAGCTGTGAGGTTAGAAAATAAGCAGGATTTTATTATTTTTTTAGAAGACCGCAGTGAGTTATTATGTGAGGGATACGTAATAACCAAGCAATACATTAGTGAAGCTCTTCTATTTACTGTGGCTGAATGGGAGTTTTAGCCATTGTCCAATGCCCAGCATGCAAGGAGTATACGTTATAAGAAAACACAGTGATGTTATTTCTAGACACCACACAGGGGTGTCAGGGGTGTCTTCAGTATAGGGAGGGAGAGATGATAAGAGAAGGAAACAAGTTAGAAAACAATTTCTTTAGCAAATATCTTCAATAAGACTCAAGAGCCTTTCAGACAGTTCTAGTTGCTTCCCTCCAGCCCCATCACTTGTTCAACTCACTTTGTCATGTACGGCACTCTGCTGAAATGTGTATTTAAAACTCAGCAAAATGGGTTTCGGGTGGAGTCAGCATATCAAATGCACGGAAGATTCTGTTGCCTCCCCAGTTTCTTCCAGTTCACAGTATTCATATTATCTGGGTAAAAACGGCAGTGAAATCTGAGGCTTGTGTGCACACATCAGACCCATCATCATTCTTCCAATCATTCCCGTGCCCATTCATCACTAGCTCTACAGGCAGGGAGCCAGACATGGTGGCACCACCACTTCTGCTTATAAAGGCTTTAAATCAGTAAAGACATATTTGTTCTCATCTGCTTTCAGTCTGCACTTTCACTGGGCTTTCCAGTAATATTTTTATTGTTTAAAAGAGAGGTGTCCTTTCAGACTCTATTATTCTTCTCATTTCCTTAATAAGGCGGCTGCATGACTAGCAAGGGGACTCCAGGTTATCTCCAGGGTATTTTTATTCTACTCATACTGCAGGATGCGCCTGAACACTGTCCAGAAATGGATTTAGCTGCTGTTGTATTTTTCCTTCCTGCTTGACAGAAAGATCGTTCTCTGGCTTGATTAATTTTAATTCTTCTGACTGCTTCGTTCTGTTCATGGCTACAGAGTGAGTTCCTTCCAGGAACTGCTAGGTATGGAGAAACATTTTCAGAACACAAATTGCACGCATCTGTAGATGATAATTCTGTGCATGGGTTAATTTCTAGTTAGCAACCTTTGATCTACGGCTGAAGGACCTCCCCAGACCCCGGTTTCCCCTGAGACATGACCTTGGTGAAAAGCTCCTGATCAGGAGCTAACTTTTTTGTATGTTTTCAAATACCAAACGATATACATTTTCCCATCAAATCCAGCAGAGTTTTTGTTTCAACAAGTCCATTTTTAATTTTACTTATTTATTTTAACACCACTGTTTATGTTAAATCCTGATAATAATTCGGAGAGTCACAGCACCACATTTAAAAACAATCCCAGACAGGAAGAATGACTATTAACAAAGCACTCGTCAACTGTTATATATTAGCTGCATGTTCTTGGATATGGCTAGCGGGAGAATTCACAGTCTAAATTGCTGCCCCTTTGGTGAGTGTTCATATTGTAACAGAGCAGTGGCAAGCTACCCTGGCTTCTGGCACCAAGTATCACAGCTGACCGTACAGCTTTCAAAAAGGGGCTGACTTTTGTGCTATTCCACAGCTCCAGACCATAAAGCCACATTGTCGGAAGCAGGCTGTAAAATTACAGCCACAATTTGCTGTCTAGCTACTAGTGTTGGAGGAATTATGTTAAATGAACATACTGTCATTTGTTTGTCAAATAACAAATTAAACAACTAGTTTTGCAGTACTCAAGCAGCTCAAAAGCTATTCATCTAACAATATATTCAAAAATATTCTCTCTGCTATTTGGTGTTTATTCATCTTAGCTATCTGTCACCTAAGTACTTAAGTGTCCTCTGCCCCCGCAAAAAAGAAAAAAAAGAAGAAAATTTGGCATTAGCAAAAGAGCTTGAGTTTTTGCATAAACAGTAGATAGATGTCTGACTATGCTAACTACCTGATTTTTACATTTCCATCCAGGTTAGGCTGGAATGGAAAATGTAATATAAAACCAAGGAGAGAGACAAGTTAGAACAAGGTTGCTCCATTTTGAATCTGCAGGGCTTAATTCAACCAGCGTGTGGGGGTGAAATCATGGACTTGATTTTCCAAAATAAAATTGTATTATTCATATACTACACAAACATACAAATGTACTTACTTGTGGGATTTTCTCTCTATCCAAGTAAACTTTTTCTCTTAACAAAGACCAATAAAATGACTTAGAGCTCTTACGTTGGGAGTCAGAATTTTATGAGGTTTCAGTGATCTCATGGCTCACCAGTCAATGCTGAATTAGTTTACATATTACATGCTATGGGCCCAATCCTGTAGCCCTGCTGTGTAGAATCCCAATGAAGTAAGCACTTATATCAGTAAGGACTGCCGGAATAGTCCTTTCTGTATGCATGCGTGGGGGTGTGTGTGTGGATAAGTAAGTAAGTCATAAGAATATATCTGTGTGTTTAGACTGGGATTTGAAACAGGTCCTAATTTACTGTTCAACACTATGGTCCAAATTTTGTTCTCAGTTTTAAACAGGCAATACCAAAAAAATTGGAAACTCTGTCTGCTGGGACCAAATTTGATGCTGACCACACGAATCCGGCACAGCAGTCTATAAATGTCGTGCTTACCCGGGAACTGCCGTATTTTAAAAATAAAAAATATTGTATAACTTCCAACCAAAACTGGAAATGAATTTGTGCAGAGTGTTAATCTCTTGTTTGTTCTTTTCCTTTGAAACACAGAGTTCATGGTAACACCTAGACCTTATTCCCTGAGGGACAGATTATCAGCGGCTATAAATCATCATTAGTTCCACAGGCTTCAATGGGACTACGCTGATTTATAGCAGCTGAGGAGCTGGTCCCAAGTGTCATATTGAAACTAGTATGTAGCTACAAACTACAATCTTTTGCAATGACAGAGGTCATTCATTATTGTTATTTTATATTTGTATGGCATGAGCACCTAGAGGCCTCAGTAAGTCCCCACCGTGCTAAGCACTGTGCAAACAAAGTAAGAGATAGTCCCTGCCCCAGCCTAACCTAGACTGTGAGCTCTTTGGAGCAGGAACTGTTATTTTACTACACACAGCACCTAGCGCAATGGGTTTCTGATCCTTGACTGATGCCTGTAGGCATCATGGGAATACAAATAGAGGTAAATACCAGCAACAACCAAGTAGATACTGTTTCCGTACATTATCAGAACAGCTACAGGATACAAAAAAAATCTGTTTTTCCATGCTGCTCATCTAATTCTCTTTTCTTTTCTAGGAAAAATACATGCATCTACTGATTTAAGGCTAGATTTTCTTCCTCCTCTTACCTCTATTTTTCAGCGGTGGCAGTGTAGGGTGAAGGTTTTCATTACAGAAATCTTCATCTGTGCAGCATGCAATAGTTCTTCTGTGATGTATTATGGGTGTATCCTGCAACAGAGAAATTCACAGACAACTGTGTGAGCAACTTTGTTTTTTTAAACAGACACTGTTGTTTGGGCGCTGGAGAAGGAGACAGACCTGACATGGTAACCAGTGAAGGATTTCAAATATGACTGCAATAAGGATTTGGGCCATCCTAATAAAGCCAAACCACACTTCATTTAAACATTAAAGAACAAATTCTTTATGAAATCCTTGTGAAATTCCACTCAAGTCATTAGCATTATACAAGGATGTATTTGGCCATAACAGCGTACGGGAAAGCGGTGAGAGAATCTGTGCGTTAGTGTTACATTATTCAAGCATTCCATCTGAATGTGGGGGCAGACAGATTTCACGTTTATGTACAATGAGACAGAGGGCCTGATCCCCTGTCCCACTTTCTAGAGCAAAGCAGAGAGAATTTTGCCCCAAGGCCAAGATTTCCAGAAACAGATACCTAACGTCAGGCCTGAATTCAACAGAGACTTTAGGGTGCTCAGCATTTTGGAAAATCTGGCTACTTATTTAGTAAGCAGTTAGAAGCCTCATTTTAGACTCCTATTTTTGAAAATCTTGGCCTTAGCACACGATTCCCTTCACGTAGGGGAATCCTCAGACGGCTTAAAGCCAATGTAGTCAACTCTGTCATCTATCCCGCCTAGCGAAATAGATCTGTGAAGGGTATGACAGGGAGCAGGAGGGGACAGAACACAGTGCACTGCACTTTGGAGATATTTACTGGAATAATGGCTCCTAAGAGTTTATTACAAGCAACTGCAAATAAGAGCAACCCGTATCCTGCTTTAACTTGAACCAATAGCTAGTGTGGCCCCTGGACAGGCCCAGAGCAGAAAGATTTACTTAGGGTACTACTACACTGCAAACAAACAAAAAACCGCGTCAGCGAGTCTCAGAGCCCAGGTCAACTGACTTAGGTTCACACTACAGGACTAAGAATAGCAACGTAGATGTTCCTGCTTGGGCTGAAGCCTGGATTCTGAAACCCAGCAAGGGGTTGAGTGTCAATGTCTGGACTCCAGCCTGAGCAGGAGTGTCTACACTGCTATTCTTAGGCGTGTAGCAAGAGCCCAAGTCAGTTGACCCAGGCTCTGAGGCTCGCTGCCACGCTCGTGGTCTTTTGTTGTTTCATTTTGCAGGGTAGATGTACTCAGAGTCATCTTCATTCCATCTGCTGTCCTCCCTCCACAGTCATGCTGAGCTTTGCATGGAACAGCTGGGGATTTAACCCCGAGTGATTTCTCTGTGTTAAACATGCAAGCACAAAAGAGAATTGCTTTGTAGGGTGACAAGTTGATTGTAGTACATGGAATGGAAACACATTTCTCTCCCTGGAACTATAATGCCTTCACGAAGGTGGATCCCTAAATTTACTGGCTGGACTGTCTACACACACAGGACTCATGTTACACATCAGTGATATGTAACAACTTCTCGTGTGAAAACAGCAACTTTTTTACTGCCCACTACTACGTAGCACACAGCAGTTTAGGAAAGGAAGTAAAGAATGACTTACCTAATTCAAGCCGCAGGGGGAATGTAGAGAAGCAAAATGGAATTACCCGAGCGGTAGTTTCACCAGGACGGCAGGGGCTAACGTTAGTTAACTTGTGCTTGAAGTAGTAGCAAGAGTTTTGGGAAGCAGATGCCATTTCTTCAGCATTCAGTGCAGAGGGCACATCTCCCACATGAACAAAATTCAAAGCAGCAGATGTATGCATTCATCCTGACTACAATGCAGCTGCATGAAAACTATCACAACAGCCAGACCAAACCTTGATCGCAACTCTTTTCTTACCCGGCACTGGAAGTCTGAGCCTTCTAAGCCTAGGCATCCTGAGGCAATCGTACGTCCTCCAGATTCATCTTCTTCTACCATGGTGAAACAGTAGCCATCAGTCCTGAAGATTGGAAAGAGTGAAAAACAGAGTTTGTTTTTTAAAATCAGAGATCTGCTATGAGAGGCAGTCTGATATGCTGAGCCCCACAAACATACAGTTGATAAATCAACACACTTTGAACAGCAATGTAACATAATGCTAAACTATCATCACATATGTAAAATCTTATTTATTTACGCAGTATTATTTCAACATACAAAACAAACAAATGCTTATCCCAGGCTCTTGGCACCCACACATAGTTAAAATTAAATCCAACAAAGACAGACAGCAATCATAAACTGATAACTTTTCTTCAAACAAAAGAAACCAGTCCACAAAGCTGACATTTTCACATAAAACCCAAACCCCCATAATCAAAAATCTTCACCCAAGGCCCATCCTCTCTGCACAAATGTCTATCCCAGTGGTTCTCAACCCATGGTCTGCAGGCAGCTTGTGGCCCATGTGATATCCTCAGGGCCATACAAGTAGTATAATGAAATGGTGTGGATGTGGCCAGCGTAACACACAGAGAGCTGCATATGCGGCCCAGAGTGGTAAATAGGTTGAGAACCACTGGTCTATCCTAATAGATACGCTTTGCATCATTGGAGACCCATCTTAGTAAAAGCATCAGTGCTAAAGCAGGTCTACTTGTACATGCACACTGTACAGAGATTTGCTCTGTGGCGCAGACCAGAAGAGGCCAGCGTCATTGAGATAATAACTGTGAAACACTATTAAGAGTGATTTGTGGTCCTTACTTTAACCATATTACAAACTGCAACACTCTGTTGCGTTTGAGTTCTTGAGTTATCATCAACATCCTTCCGAACTGTTTACTTGGGTTATAAGCCTAAAGTGATCCATAATAGTTCAGTTTACAAGAACATGTACAACATAGGACAAGTATACTAACAGATGGCTAGATGGTGCTGGTGATAAATGTCCTTCCCTAATGAAGGTCAAATGCATGAATGTTATCAGGGAAACAAAAAGAGTGCCTGCATCTGACTGCAAGTCTTCTCTGCTAATTTCTCATCACTTTTTGGGGACTCACTACCCTATCAAAATGAATGAAAATTGTCTTGATCGTAAGAAATAAAATGGATAATAAAAAAGAAATAGCCCCTTATCCTCAAACAATTAAGTCACATAACAATAAAATGTTTTATTAACCTCTTAATTTCTTTCTAATATTTATTGTGTTATATATGAACAAATGAACAAGGACAATAAAAGGGAAACAGACACAAGAAGTAACTAAATGGATTTACAAGGCTTAAATAAAGCAGAATTTCAGATAATTATTTTTTGACTTGAAAGAAAGGAAAGCCTAACAAAACAAACAAAAACACTAATGACAATAAAGAAGTTGTAGGAAAAGGGGAACATTCCATTACACACTGAACGCATAAATACAATTTGGAAATATTAGCTGTGGCACAGAAGGATGCCGGATAGGAAAACACCAAATATTTGCTGTGGAACGTTTTTAAATTAACTGTGTGAGATCTAGTCAGAGCAAGCTTGTTTCACAGTTCCTTTCAATAACAGGAGAAGTTACTAATGTCTGGATCTGAAAAGTAACCAGTTGCACACTACAGACGACTTCCTCATAGAAGCGCACAATTTACTTTTATACTACTTCGATATTGTGCATGAGAGTAAAGTAAGGAAAACAACAACCCTTTTGGGAAACAACTCTCATGACTTCATTACTCAGTCTCAGGATAGGAATGATAGGACTGCCAAGAAAAGAGACTGAAAGGAATCCATTAGAGTATAATATTATATTATACTACATTTTATTTGTTTATACGGTGCCTTAGATTCAAAGCAATGAGTAAGGGTAACAGAGGGACGCAGTAACAAAACGATAAATTGCAATCAACTGAAAAACAAAACAAGTCAAAAATTGATGGTCTCTAATAAAGTCATTATACAAAAGAATCATATCATTAGAAGAGGTACTATTAAGACGGGAAAGAGACACAGGAGGTTTTGGCATTCTAGTGACTTTCAGTAGGACACAGACTCATAAATCACTTTTGAAAATGGGACATAGGCTCCTAAGTCACTTAGATGTTTGTGAAAATTTTACTTCTGATGTAAAATGACAAAGCAAGTTAGATCATGGAAAGCAGAGGGGGAGAGAGCTCAAAAACTTTGAGGGATGGAGGAAATCATTCTTTTTAGAGACAGCAATAGAAGAATGTCTCACAAGCTTCAGACCATGATACAATGAATGAGGAATGTGAAATGAAATTTAAAGGGGAATGTTTATACAGGAAAAATGAGATTTAAGAGGGAGAATTTTCAATGTAAATAAAAGTTACCGTCACCCCTCGGAAAGCCTGCCAGAGATCTGGGCAAGAGAGGAGAAGAGACAGTGTCTCCTAGAACTCCTGGAAGAGCTCTACTGTGGTGGTGGGGAACAGATGCTCACAGGTTGAATATAACGCACTCGACATACAGAGGAGTGCATAGCACACTTCAGCTGCACAGTCCAGCCATGTCAGAAATTAAAATCTTTCCATCATTAAAAAAAATCTGAACAAGCATGTACCACATCTAATATGCTGTAGTTCACTGCATATTACATATAAGTATGCATGTATAACACAGAATGATGAATACAGGGGGTCCCCTGTATACATTGGGGTTGTGCTCTTGAAAAGGGTGATGGATACCAAAATGACGTATACCAGGGAATTTTTCCCAATAAGAAATAATGGAATAAGGTGGGAATGCATTCACAACTTCACCACACTTGCCTATGACAATACTCTTTTCGCCTAAACAGGGTACCTTTTGACACTGACAGGTTATACAGCACACATTTTACACACAAAACGTTGAATAAAATAATGTAGAACCCTACTAACGCTGATTAAACACATAGAACATTTTAATATAGTACATACAGTACAGTAATACAGTATAAAACACTGTCAATTATGCTAAACTTAGGAAGGGGTGGCAGCTGTGTTTTCTCGGGCTGGCTTTTCCATGGCTGGCTTTTTGGTTGCAGAAGTCTTAAAAAAGGATTGTAATCGATGTCTGCTCTCCTGCATGAATCTTTGAACAATAGATCTCCCTGTAGCAAGTCACTGCATCACTGAGAGCCCTGGAGACTTTGGCAGACCGTTTACAAAAAGGATCACCGCTCTGTATTATTTCCATCATCTCATCCAGCAATCCAAAGAAAAGGGAGAGATTCTTTGTCATCAGACTCCTGGCTTCCTGCCCTATATCATCATCATCGCCCTTGCTTTCTTTAGATATCCGTGTTCGATCCAGCTCAATCAGTTCCTCATTTGTCAGTTGCTTAGCGTGAGACTCCTGTACATCCTCCTCCTCCACCTCCTCGAAGCCAATATTCTTTGCCAACTTGACAATTTCTTGCTTGAGAGCAGGAACAACATCAAATCCCACGAAGCTGTGGACAGCATCTGGCATTGCACAGCGCAAAATGCCGTTCACACATTGCAAAGTGACCTCTTCCCACGACGGGTCAATGTTTTCCACGCTGTTCAAGATGTTGTAGGACTTCCAAAACTCCTTTACGCTGGGCTTTCCTTCACATGCTGTCTCCTTAATCAGCATGGAGAATGTCCTCTGTAGGTAATAAGCCTTGAACGTGGCCATTACACCCTGGTCCATAGGCTGCAGCAACAATGTGGTGTTGGGTGGCAAAAATTGGACCTTGATGTTCGGGCAGAGAGCTTTGTAGTCCAGTTCACGGACACTTGCGTTATCCAGCAGAAGGAGAATCTTAAAGGCCAAATTTTCCTTCTGACAGTAAGCCTTAAATTCAGGGACAGCATGGTCTACAAACCACTCACGGAAAATATTGCATGTCATCCAGGCCGTTCTGTTCGACTTCCAAATTACAGGGAGATAAGGCTTGACGTAGCCCCTCATTGCTCTTGGGTTTTCACCGTGGTAGACAAGCAAGGGCTTCAGCTTATAATCGCCTTCTGCATTTCCCCCAAGCAGAAGGGTTAAGCGGTCTTTTGAGGCTTTGAATCCAGGAGCAGTCTTCTTGTCACGAGAAATATAAGTGCTCGTTGGCAACTTCTTCCACTAACGGCCCGTCTCGTAGATGTTAAAAACTTGTTTTGGAGAGCAGCCACCTTCCGAATCAATTGTGTTTAGCTGCGTAGGAAATATTTCAGCTGCTTCTCTATCCACAGTAGCCATTTCTCCTGTGAGTGTTACATTATGTAGATTGACACGCTTCTGAAATCTGTGGAATCACCCACGACTAGCATGGAAGGTCTCCTTTTCTGCTGTTGAGCTCTCTCCCTTTCTTTCCTTTAAATTGTTATACAGGCTTTTGGCCTTCTCCTGAATCAAGCTTAAACTCACAGGCATTTTCTTTTCATGCAGGTCATCAATCCAATCAGCCAGCAAACATTCCATTTTCCATTGTACAGGGAGTCCTCGGACATACGACACCCAACTTCCGTCGGACGCCGCTTACGACGCTTTTCAATTGACTGTCTGTTTTGCCCCTACGACTCTTGTCGCTCTTACGACAAAAGCCGGCAGGGAGAACAGCACACATCACATGCTGAGTCTCAGCCAATCACGGATTTCACGGTTCAAGCTTTCTGATTGGCTGAGCCCGGGGCTGGGAGCCAATCAAAAACAAGCGGCAAGGCTAACCGGCAACAACTACCCTGGCCCTGGAAGCCAATCAGACAAGTGACTGCAAGGGACCCCCCACTTCCAGCTCCATTCATTATAACAGTGCATCTGTGAATAGGGGCATATCCGACATGTACAGCTGCTCCAGCAAAATTTACAAGGAGAGGAGGAGAACATCTGTCCGAACTTCCTTGGACACTTTCTTTAAGATTGCAGAGAAGACCGCAGAGAAACCTACAGCCCAGACTTCAGAGAAGCCCCCAGCCAAGAGCCCTTCAAAAAGTTCTAGAAAGTCAAAGCATATGTGATTTTATATGTTTATTTGAATGCTGTTTACCAAATAAATGCATTAATGTTGCTACATTAGTCATCTATAATTCATTTAGTACAAAAATCTGGATTATTGTGGTGAAAATAGTGTATCAAGTCTTGGTTCAGGAACCAGTCCCCCCCTTTATACCATTGATTCCTATGGGAAAAGCGGTTTTGACTTACAACGCAATTCTGAGGAACGAATTGTGTCTTAAGTCTGAGGACTCCCTGTACTGCTTCTCTGTTTTGTTATCTTCATTGAGGACCACTTCATAGCACTTGGAGCACTTTCATGAATTCGATCAGCACTCTTAAAAATTGAGTGTACTGTTGAAGCAGGCAAACCGAGAACATGAGCGACATCAGCTGCACGCTCACCTCTTTCAAAATGCTTTATAACATCCAATTATACTTCTAATGTTACACTCTTACGTTATTTGAGTATAAGCTTTCGTGAGCTACAGCTCACTTCACCCGATGAAGTGCGCTGTAGCTCACGAAAGCTTATGCTCAAATAAATTGGTTAGTCTCTAAGGTGCCAGAAGTCCTCCTTTTCTTTTTGCGAATACAGACTAACACGGCTGTTACTCTGAAACAACTCTTACGTTGCCTCTTAGACACAGACCCACCCTTAACACTTTGAACGCATTTTACACTCATGATGGGTACAGGACAGTACTGTACTCAAGGCCGTCCCACCTACCTCCACCCACGCCGTGCCTCTTCCCGCCCAGTTTCACCCTCTCCTCCGAGCGCCCCGTCGCTGCTCCTCCAGCCCCGCCGCCCCCCAGCTGCCTAACAGCTGACCATGGCAGGCAGGAGGCACTGGAAAAGAGGGGGAGGAGTTGATCGTCAGCCTGGGGGCCGCCAGCAGACGCAAGGACAGTACTGTACAATAGGGGAACATTTTCAAATTCATGTTGGTCCCGATCCATGCATGTGGATCAGGACCAACATGAATCGGAACACGTTCCCCTATTGATGAGCGACGGATATCCGAAACAACGCATAAGGGAGAGACATGTACTGGGGAACTCCTGTACATATAAAGCAGTATAAATTAACCTATTTTTTATTCCCAGTAGTGTAACATTTGTGGATTATTAAATACAATTACAGTCACTTAAAAATTAAAAACATTCATTGTGTAAATGTAGAACTGAATTGGCTGTTGTAAAATGTAGCCATGTAAACCTCCTCCAGTGAGGTATCATGTTATACTACAGTTCAGAAAAGACATTAAAGAGATTTTGGATGTGATAATTCACAAGCAGA
Source organism: Chelonia mydas (assembly GCF_015237465.2). NCBI lineage: Eukaryota > Metazoa > Chordata > Testudines > Cheloniidae > Chelonia > Chelonia mydas. The sequence continues at coordinate 26,164,058 of NC_057852.1, read as the reverse complement.
GATCTGGTGTGTCACATTTTGGCAAGGGTGACTTTTTACAACCAGGTCACATATCGGGGGAAAAAAAGAGGTGTATAGCAGAAATGCTGACAGATCCTGAACTAGAAGATGCTGCTACAATTAAAGATTACCGTAATGACAGAGGTGATCTTAACTGAGACCTTTACTATATGTCAGAAGGGAGGCATGGGGGCCCAAGAGCTTTGTAGCTGTTCAAGCAGAGAAGAGCCATTTCTCATGAAAGATGCAACACCTTAGCTACCAAACTTTGATTGGTATTTCCTCCCCTGGCTTCCATGGTAGCGTGACATCAATGTCTGTTTTACTATTTCTCTCTCCCTCTCTTCTTTTAAAATAAAAAACCAAAAATGCTTTAAATACCCATCTACCACAGAAGGACCTTAAAAATACCAGGCATAACAAATCCTTAATCATCTTTCGATGAATATGCTAAGTAACTTGTGATGGCAAAAAAGATTTGGACAGATGAAATCATCCCCTTGTTCATTTGCTACAGCTTGCAGGTTGGTTAAATTCCCTGATGACTAAACCAGAAACCTCCTACGTTTCAGTACATTACCACCACCTTACTTTGGTCTGCAATGCAGCCTGGAGGATTTTATTTTTGTATACTTCATCTCTTGTGAACATTTCTGAATACACTGGCAGCATAAATTATATTGCCCATATGGTCCCAATCAAATCAGCAAAACAACTTCTGCATTGGTTCTTAGTAATGATGGGAAAACTTCAGTTATGGTTTGTATAGAAACCTGACCATTCATACGCTTATGTGAAGCTCTACAGACTTTCCCCAGTTTTGAAACTACTTAAACTCTCAGCATGCATTTACTTCCTACTTTTTGTCATGTCTATCACCCGAGGAATATGTCCATTAAAAAAAAGCCAAGTTTAGCAGAACACTGTCCATAAACCAAAGAGCCACTGTAAATCTGTTCAACACAAACTCATTTTCTGGAAAAAATATTGTGGTAACAGTAACATGAAACCCAGTTAGAAGAACTGCATTATACTCCTGCTGAGCCAAATTCAGCCTTCAGATATGTATGCAACTACTTTGAAGTCAGTGGGAGCCATGCACATGCAAAAAAGCACAGAATCTGGCTCATAATGGGCTAAATCCTCGGCCTCTGAAAAGACCACACGAGCCTCCCAGTCAGCAAAACTGACCCTGTTCTGCTGTGTGGAGCACATCCCAGATGCCAAGAAGCCACAGAGGGACGCTCTTCTTCCCCCATCAGTGACAGCCCTCTCTACAACACTGCACAGAAAGATGTGAGGACACTCTGCAACATGGAATGGAGGATTCTCCCAACTCCCACAGAGAACACTTTATAAAGCTCATTTACTGTGGTTAAGTACAGGACCTATATCTACAGTTTCCAACCCGATGATGACTCTGACATGGCAATAATACCAACCACTGAGACATCCCTCTGCATTTTTGCTTCTGTCTCTATCATCACACACAAAATCCACTTTACCAGGTGCTTGGGTTATTTACAAAAACGAATAATCAAAATACAGATAATTTATATTCTAGTTTTGTGGTTGAAAAAACAAAGCACGTTAAAACAAGTAATTTTCTGTGCACATATGCAAGATCTTAGGCTGAGCCAGTGAATACGCTTGTATGCTGTACAGTGTAGCTCCATTTTTTTAACGTTGCAAAATGAAAAGACAAATGTAAAGTGAGTATTTTCTAATATGGAGTGTGTGTTCTTGGTTTAAGTAAATTCAATTTATTGTGGCACTCTCCCATTTTCTGGAGCTTCCTCTCTGAAGCTCATTGTGCTGGCTGGGACAGTGCAAAGGGGTTCAGCAGAGATTGGAGTATTATCAGTGATTATTTACCATAACATAAAGGTACACGGGCCTACATTTTCAAAAAGTTATTAGTGATTTTGAATGACCAACGTGAGACCTTAACAAGTCCTTAATTTTCAGAAAGTTTTGAGCACCTGCACGCTGAAAATCAGGCCCCATTAAGCTGTCTCAAGTTGGGCACCTGAAATTTGCTAGACACCTTGGAAAATTTAGGCCATGATGCTTTTACAAAGCACAAAGTAAGACAAATCCCATTCAAAACAGATTAAGGCAGGATGCAGAGAGAAGAACGAGGGAGTCATGAACTGTATTAATTTTGAGAGTACAGAGGAAAGCGAGGCTTACCTCAGCACAACACTCAATTGGAATTGGGTTCATGGATGGAGGAGAAAGATTCACGCCAAGGTCTTGTTGTAACTGAATCATTTAGACCATGCTTAATATGGATCCCCTGCTCTTCTTCCCCAAAGTATTTAAGGAGTTACACTTGACCTAGGCACTGCTAGATTTTAAACAATGGCAGAATATTCTTTTTTGTGTAATAATATGAATAAAAATAGATGAGTGCTACAGCTTCCTCCTTCAAATCACAACAAACCTTTGCTTTTCAACCACCACTCCAGAGGACGTGGGTCCATGCTGATGATGGATTCTGTTCAATAATGATCCAAAGCAGTGCAGACTGACGCATGTTCGTTTTTGTCAGATGCCACGAGCAAAAGGTTGATTTTTGTTTCTGGTGGTTCAGGTTCTGTAGTTTCCACATTGGAGTGTTGCTTTTTTAAGACTCCTGAAAGCATGCTCCACACCTAGTCCCTCTCAGATTTTGGAAGGCACATTCTGAAATCTAGGGTCAAGTGCTGTAGCTATCTTTAGAAATCTCACATCAGTATCTTCTTTGCCTTTTGTCAAATCTGCAGTGAAAATGTTCTTAAACTGCTGTAATGTGAAATATATGGCAGAACGCGGGTAAAACGGAGCAGGGGACATACAATTCTCCCCCAAAGAGTTCAGTCACAAATTTAATTAACACATTATTTTTTTAACGAGCGTCATCGGCATGGAAGCATGTCCTCTGGAAGGGTGGCCGAAGCACGAAGGGGCATATAAATGTTTAGCATATCTGGCACGTAAATACCTTGCAAAGCCGGCTACAAAAGTGCCATGTGAAAAGTGCCTGTTCTCACGTTCAGGAGACACTGTAAATAATAAGCAGGCAGCATTATGTCCCGTAAATGTAAACAAACTTGTTTGTCTTTGCGATTGGCTGAGTAAGAAGTAGGACTGAGTGGACTTCTAGGCGCTAAAGTTTTACACTGTTTTTTTTTTTTTTTGAGTGCAGTTTTGTAACCAAAAAAAATCTACATTTGTAAGTTGCACTTTCTTGATAAAGCGATTGCACTACAGTACTTGTATGAGGTGAACTGAAAAATACTGTTTCTTTTATCATTTTTACAGTGCAAATATTTGTAATAAAAATAATAATATAAAGTGAGCACTGTGCACTTTGTATTCTGTGTTGTAATTGAAATAAATATATTTGAAAATGTAGAAAAACATCCAAGCTATTTAATGAATTTCACTTGGTATTCTATTGCTTAACAGTACGATTAAAACTGCTATTAATCATGATTTTTTTTTTAGTTAATCGCTTGAGTTAACTGAGATTAATCGACAGCCCTACTTCTGACAAAAGACAAAGGACCTTAATTTGGTATTTCAGCCTACTGCTGAAGTCCTCTCCCCATACATTTGAAATTAGAGATACTCACAGCTCCATAGTTTGATAACAAAATGAGAATAAAATTGCTCGCACGTCCCATGCAAACAACCCCTGGCAAAGCAATTTTATTCTCTATTACGGTTGATAAACCAAAGCTAAGCGTTTTATCTGCTTTAAAACACAGCTGTGTAGAAACACAATCAACGCAGACCATTAGGTAATATCTGAGAAACCATATAGAACTTGCTTTGCACTGCAGTAGGACAAAAGCTCTGGGACAGACTTTTTAAAACTGCAGGCACATGTTTTTGCATAGAAAATTGTATATATGACCAGGCACCTAATCAGTGAATGTGATTACTTTGATTGCATTGTGTACATGCCCAGTGAAGTCCAATTTTTTTTCGTATGCAACTATCCTATGGGTATGCACGACTGCAGTAACTTCATGCATTTTGCACGTGCAAATACATCGTGTCAATTTTGAAAATGAGGCTCAATTTGTCTTGAAACTAAGCAGCTTTGAAATTCTGTTTTGAAAACCTATTTTGAACCCCCACAGCAGAAAGAGGGTTAAAGTTTCAACAGGTTGTGAGTGAACAATCTTTACAAGTATAGACATATGAAGTTCTTACAAATACTTTCACCTCTTCCTGAGAAAGGTCCCTGTTAATCAATCAGTCTTCCAAACACCTGTGTGCTCAGCCACTGTCCCCCTCAGTTAGATTGACACCATTTGCATATCTTTTGTGATAATGTAAGGTAACAAGGATACACAATACCCCATAGCCTTGAAAACCTATCGGACTCTAGGGAATTCATGCTGAAGCCCAAAGACAAACATGAAACTAAGCACCCTAACCTGTCTCTGAAATCTAGGTGCAAAACAATCATTTTCAAGACCAAATGACTTGTTAACTACATAATATAAAGGTGACCCTTGAAAATTTGCCAATTGCCTTAGATAACTAAGTCAATATTTGCAGTTGGATAACCCCACAGTTTAGAGTAATAAAGGTATTACCTACAGTAAATATAGGCAAGTAGGAGAGGAATACTGTAGATAAGGAGCTAACCGTAGCCATTTATTTTAGTTGCCAGGTGTTTAAAAGGGCCACCACTGTTGCTATAAATTACAGTAATTATTTTTTTAATTGTTAAAATCATACTAGCTTTAAGAGAAAATAATTAAGCGTGTTCTTAACTTATCTGTAGGGCTAAAGTATTGCTGAACATGTGCGCTATAAAATTGCCCACTGTTCACAGTACTATAGAGTTGTTATGAAGGCAGCAGGTAGTTGAGGGATTTGATGGACACTTGCTTTTAGAATGCTGACTTGAAAAGGAAGTAATGCCCATACGTTGTAGTCCCTGCAAAAAGTATAAGAAATACAATCCTGGAAGCGTTTTTAAGTGGCCACAAGATGTCCTCATTTTTATACAAACATCCAGATGGATAACAGTACAGCTGCTTGGCAGTCAGTAGTGTCATACCACCCCAAGTAAATACCTGTCAAAGCGGACCAACATTTCCTGGCAGAGAAGCAGGTTGCTTTTTTCAGAAGGAAATTCAATATTGTACCTCACTGCAGTTGCTACAGGGCTGTGCTCCATATCTGAGTCTTAATTTGAATACACCTGGAAATGCTTTCTCACTGAACTTTCAGAAAATCAGTTCCCTGACCCGTGAAAGGTCCCCTGCCTTTGGTAGTGTTCCAAAAACAGGGGTCTCAAGCCTGAAATTTTGCTGGGCTCTGGCCAGCTGATCTAATGAAATTTCACTTGCATTGTTGGGCTAGGGGTGACCTAGAATACACTGCTCCTACTCTGTGCACAATGAAATCTCATAACTCATGAGATCTGAAGGCAGCCAACGACCTAGCAGACTGATAGGGTTGCTGAGAGACTGAGATGGATTTCATAAAAGATAGGAAGCCCTTTTGGTGATTAGGGGAGACAGAGTGTAGATAATTAACTCAACTACTGTAAGAAGATTTTACCAGAATCAGTTCACCTATACATCACACAAACACAGTGGCATCTCCTTCATTTGAACTCTGATAAGGAGAAACATCATCTATAGAGAAGCAGAATGAAAGTTCCTGATTGTTTTAAGGCATTGCAATGTGCAAACAGCAATTCAGATTACAGCAAAGGGTGAAAATTAAAGGCTCTACGGTGTGAGGGTCCCAAAGTAAAAGGAGCCCCAGTTTAGCAGGGTAGGCTCGGCCAAATCTCTTGAGAACTGGTTACAACAGAGTCAGCTGACTGGTGACCTAGCAATCTCTCTCAGTTCTATCTCCTTCACCTGAGTATCCCTCCGTCCAGATGTGAAGAAGAGCTCTGTGTAGCTTGAAAGTGTGTCTCTTTCACCAACAGAAGTTCGTCCACTAGGAGATATTACCTCACCCCCCTCGTCTCTCTAATGTCGCTCGCTCACTCACTCCTTCCCAATTTCAGAGGCTGGGCACCCTTCTCAATACAGAGGTCCCTTTGTATCTCTCTTCCTTAATTCTGAATTATGTATGGAAGACTTTAGAAAGAAAAAATATTAAAAAGTAACTGGACTCTGCAAATATAAGGAAAATCAGTGTCACCTGGAGCTCAGACATAGCTACTACAATGATGGGAGGTGTACAAATATTAAATCGTCATCCTTGAAAAGAGTCCTTTTATATTATATTTGGAAAGAGGTCCCTTTGAATTATATTTTTACTTTATTGCTGATAAATCATAGGGTATCTTTAAAGAGAAATGTAGTTGAAGAAATATGGTACAAACTTCCATTGTCCAGGTACTGGCTTCGCAATTTTTTCTTTTATGCCACTGCTCAGTGTGAAATTAACAAGGAATACTGTGTTCAGATGACATATGAAACGGCAACTGGTGGGGGAAAATGAAAGTATTTTAGGGGTAGAAGGGCTGGGCTGGGCTGGAGGGAGAAGAAGGTTTTGTGAGGTAAATTCCAGCTTAAACTAAACACCTGACACCCTAATTAAAACTGGAAATAAAGCTCCAAAGAGGTGTGACTTCAATAAGGATGATTTTGCAACTGGGTGTTTAACAATGTGAGAATCATGTTAACAGAACATAAATTTACCATTAAATTCCCCTCTCATTTAGGCTGAAATGACATCATATTCTGGCATTTTACTTTTTTTTAAACTGTTTGTAAGTGGTTAGCTTTAGGTACACATAGCTGAAAACAGCTACCCGTTATGATTTAAAACTAAAGGGATATGTTTTAAAAGTGTGACATGGAAGGACTCTGAATAAATCCTGATGTTTGTGAGTGGGATTTGTGCTGAGAGACGAAGCTATGATGACCTAACCCAGTGGTTCTCAAACTTTTTCCTGGTGACCGCTTTCACATAGCAAGCCTTTGAGTGCGACCCCCCCCTTATAAATTAAAAACACTTTTTAATATAGTTAACACCATTATAAATGCTGGAGGCAAAGCGGGGTTGGGGTGGAGGTTGACAGCTTGCGACCCCCCCATGTAATAACCTCATGACCCCCTGAGGGGTCCCGACCCCCAGTTTGAGAACCCCTGACCTAACCCCTGGTGGAGACAGTGCTAGGTCAACAGAAGGAACGATTCTTCATCGACTTAGCAACCGCCTCTCAGAGACGAGGTAGATTAACGACAGGGACAGGAGAACCCCCTTCCATTGTTGTAGTGAGGGTCTAGACTGCAGTGCTGCGACTGTAGCACTTTACATGTAGATATCACCGTAGGCTGGTCTACACTAGAAAATTAGGCCTGTTTAACTATGTTGCTCAGGGGTGTAATAAATTCACACCCCTGAGCAGCGTTGTTAAGCCGACCTAAGTCCCCGTGTAGACAGCGCTAGGTCGATGGAAGAATTCTTGTTGATCTAGCTGCTGCCTCTCAGGGAAGTGGGTTACCTATCGTGACAGGAGAGCCCCTTCCATCAACGTAGGTAGTGCCTACTCTGAAACGCGACAGCAGCACATCTGCTGCCATTGTAGCATTTTAAGTATAGACGAACCCTCAGAAACTTTACATTACACTGCTAATGAGGTGTTAGCTTGGTGGCAGGTTCTGTTTCTTGGTCGTGGGGATGCTTACTTACATCAGCCAATTGAACGTTTCCAAAGCCGACACCTTTGTGTTTTCTTATTTTCTAATCAGCTGCAACTTTTTAGCGACTGCTTTATAAGTCCTCTGCTGTGAAAGCTGGCATGTGTAAAAACAGTGCCTCTCCTTAGACATGAACAGGAAATGGCTGATTCACACAGCAGAGAACCTGCAAACTGGTAGCCAAGTGTGGAGTTTTAAACCTTAAAACAAAATACCATGCAATAGCGGTTAAATGCTGCTTCTAGACAGAGCGCTAGGACCTGGAGGAGGAGCTGAAAGTGGGACAGAAAAATACTATCCCAGGCTTTTATCAAAGCTTTGGCACTTTTAAACTTGACAGGTCTTGAAATTGCAGGCTGTGCAGAATAGTGTCAAACTGAGAAGCAACTATTTTTAAAAACCCCTCTCCAAATCTCTACCAACATCTTGAACAACCTTGGAGATTCCTCCTATCCTGTTCTTTTACAACACTTTGCCTTGAGAAGCAATCCAGCAGTATTAAAATATCAAACTCCCTGTAACCTCCTCAGACGGAACTGCATACCCAACTGGAATGTCCAGTCACAGTAATATACCTATGTCCCAGTTCTATAGTTATTGCATACCCAATACTCCACCGGACTTGGATGAGAGCATAAAAAGCTGTAGGAACTTAACATTAAATTGCAAAATCTTCAGTATTCCACATTCCTTACAGAAGCAGAACTCAGAGTTCCACATATACAGGGAAAAGAGAACAACAGAGTTGAAATTCACCACACCAATCTGAGAGCAGCATTTCCCCCTCACGTTGCTACAAGAAAGGCTAACCACATATACATCTCAGGCTAGATTGCGCCATTATTTAGCCACTAGCAAGCACTAACCCTCCAAAGAGGCGATGCCTTACATTACTCCAGGAGAAGCACAATTTCTTTAATGCTGGTCCTTATGCACGGGGGAAGAGCAGTTTGCTCCATCCATACATAAGCTTTGGCTTGTACTTTTTGATAACCTATTCATAATTCAACTATGTCTCATATGCAAATTATTACAATACATATTGGCCTAAATTTTCAAACCTGAATGCATCAAGTTATCTTTAGGCATCTATATAAAAATGGGCTGATTTATAGAGTGCCCACCACTCCCATTTAATTGTACACTGATTGTATTAAAGGTGCCTAAACAGATTGGGGTGCCTAACTTGAGGCACCCAAGTTTTAAAATGTTGATTATTGTACATAACCTTCCCCCCAAAATATCTGAAATACAAGTTGTCCCATCAACCTGCAGGTGCTGTCAACTGAGTCCTCTGGACAGTGGTGATTGCAGTGACACTGCAGTGGCTTCTGGGGAGGAGCAGGTGCTGTACTCTCACCATCTTCCTTTCTGTTCTCCAAGTTCAACTGTCCAGAACTCCGCAAATACGGTTTGTCTAGACCACTGGCTACAAAAGAAAGAAGAAATGTAAGTTTCCAGGTGGGAGGGGAGTGTGCAAGACTCTGAACAAGTCTCAATTTTTTTTGATTACTCTCAAAAATTTTACACAGTTCTTTGTTTTGTATTGGAGATTAAAGTGCAGTTGGAAGCTGAAAGATGACTCTAAAATATAATTGTGGGGTTTTATGTTTATTGTGCCTCAATGATTCCATATCAAATTTGCTAATTGTATACATTTTCTAACAGCCATCCATACATCCTCAAGTGGGAGCTGAGACTCAAACCGTTCCCCCTCTGTCTTTCGGTCCATCATTACCAGTACCAGATTCTGAAAGACAAATTCCGTACTTGGTTACACCATTGCAATCTCCTTTGCAAAGGTGTCTTCGTACTTAAGCCTCAGTTGTACCTGAACAGCCCCACTACCTTCAGTGGAATTGCACAGTTGCAACAGAGAGGGCAAGGTTTGGTCCCGTAATTTTAGTAATAGTTTATTGATGGTGAGTGGATGGAATAGAATCCAGCTCCCTCTCCCAAATTTATGTTGCCTCTTCAATTAAAAAAAATGTTAAAAACAACTTATTTTTGTCACCAAAAGCAAGGAAATATTCCTTTAATTATATACAGTGTCATCTATTATGTAAGAAAGTGCCAGTTTTTATATAGTAACTAGAGAGTATGACTGCACTTTAGGATGAACAATTCCAAGCCTTACGGAGGTTATTAATCCCTTCTCAAACCAGCAAGCATGACGTGATTTAGGGCTCTGTCTTTTTGGGGGGGGGGGGAATGGACAAAAGATTTTCTCTTTTTCAGTACTACTCACGCAGCTCTTAAAACTAACATAGACTTAGAATTTCAGTCTCAAGGACAAAACAATTAGCTCGGCATTAAAACCACCATTGGCAGTTTCTTACTTTTAATTTTCTCCCTCCTGCCCCGCCTGTAATCTCTTTCAAGTGTCAACTAGACTAGAGCCAACTCCCTCAATCTGTGGAGTTTAGACAGCATCTGGATAAACCCCACACATTCTTGTCTTACTTTTTTATTTACCATCTTTAAAAACCATGTGCATTTTCATAGTTTTGATTCCCGGTCTGTTTCTCCAGATCCAACCAAACACTTTTTCTCACGCCTCCAGCAGGGAATGAGCAGAGTTTCCTCTGCAGTGACTATTCCTTACCACTCGGGTAGCTGTGATGCAACTGAGGACAGGACAGGGAGACGAGCTTTCCTCCTCTGCCCCCTCCACTGGTGTCCAGCCAGTGTGGAGTTGCTGGGCAGAAAAAACTGAGGAGGAAGCAGAGGAGGGGTGGCAGAAAGTAGTTGCCTCAGACTTTAATGGCGAGGAGGTGATAGGGATAGAATAAGATGGCAGAGGGTGAAGGGGTAAAAGGCTAGAGGGACAGGAACCATAGGGCTATCCCCCTCAACCTTTACCCCCGTTAGGCCCAGTCTCCTCATGGGACACTCTGGGCGCTTTCAGGTTTCAGACTGGGTCAATCCCTCTGTACCTGGATAAACTCTGCACACAGAGCTTAGCTTTTCCATCTCAATGAAACCTGTCCAGAAAACAACTATGATTGCTGTACAAGCTTTAATGTTCTCCTAATTCATTAATGGGTGATATAAATGAACATAGTCTTCAGCAAACTGGGAAAAAAGGTTCTGAGCTCATAAGCTTTGATAAAAGTGTGAGCTGATGGTGAAATGCCCCAAAACCACTGATCTAGAGAGAAAACTTTAGATTTGGGGAGATTATAGCCCTCCCATTCCAGTTTCACCTCCACGGAGTATGGCAGAAAATATCACACTATCGCCATCATGAAAAACATTTGAATTCAACCACCAATGTAATGCGTGTGAAATAGAAACAAAGGCCCACAGAATGTACATTAAAAGACACATGGAATATACATTAATGGCCTGATCTTGGAAGGTGCTCAACACCCTCACATCTCACTGAACCCCATGAGAGCTTTGAGTATTCGGCCCTGCTGAAAGTCAAACCGAAAACTCATTGTGAAGCATCAATAACATAAAACATTTGCATTTGGTGCACAATACACCTGGCTTCCCCAGACTCCCGTAGCTGCTTTTTTTTTTTTTTTAATCTTAGCAAAATCGGAAATTAAAACCAATTTACACAAGGAATTCACTGCATCTGATGTATTCTCTACTTTCCTGTAGCTATGATTAATATTAAGTATAATTAAGATTAAAATAAATTATATTTGCATTATGATCTGCTTCTGTTTCTCTAAAAGAGTTACATTTGTAGTTATCATATTTTTAGATCCAGCCTACATCCAACAAATTAACACGATAAATGTTCCCTTTGTGGGAACTAAGTCCTCTTTCAACAAGCAATCACAAAGCAGGTTTTGTGACTATATTTCATTGTTATTTGTGGATAAGGAATCAACTTTTACAATGTTCCAGTCAAATATTTTCAGACATCTGGCTCATGGGGCAGGAAATCTAAAGAAAAATATTAAGAGTAATACTGAGTGAAAACACTAGGCTCTGATTTAATCAACCATGACATTTTCTGGATGTATCTACTAGCCAGCCAGAGCTTGTCTATGGTGAAAATTACAAAATGGTAATGTTTTAAGTCGAACATAAATAATGGGTCTGGAACAATTAAATATCATAGATATCTCTGAAGCTATCAAATTTAGACAAGTTGTCATAAATATAAAGGGAAGGGTAAACCCCTTTAAAATCCCTCCTGGCCAGAGGAAAAATCATCTCACCTGTAAAGGGTTAAGAAGCTAAAGGTAACCTCGCTGGCACCTGACCAAAATGACCAATGAGGAGACAAGATACTTTCAAAAGCTGGGAGGAGGGAGAAAAAAAAAGGGTCTGTGTCTGTCTGTATGATACTTTTGCCGGGGACGGAACAGGAATGGAGTCTTAGAACTTAGTAAGTAATCTAGCTAGGTATGTGTTAGATTATGATTTCTTTAAATGGCTGAGAAAATAGCTGTGCTGAATAGAATGAATATTCCTGTCTGTGTGTCTTTTTTGTATCTTAAGGTTTTGCCTAGAGGGATTCTCTATGTTTTGAATCTAATTACCCTGTAAGGTATTTACCATCCTGATTTTACAGAGATGATTTTTTTTTTACTTCTATTAAGTCTTCTTGTAAGGAAACTGAATGCTTTTTCATTGTTCTAAGATCCAAGGGTTTGGGTCTGTGGTCACCTATGCAAATTGGTGAGGATTTTTACCAAACCTTCCCCAGGAAGTGGGGTGCAAGGGTTGGGAGGATTTTGGGGGGAAAGACGTGTCCAAACTCCGTTTTTTCAGGAACCCAGATAAAGTTTGGTGGTGACAGTGGAAATCCAAGGGCAAAGGGTAAAATAATTTGTACCTTGGGGAAGTTTTAACTTAAGCTGGTAAAAGTAAGCTTAGGAGGTTTTCATGCAGGTCCCCACATCTGTACCCTAGAGTTCAGAGTGGGGAAGGAACCTTGACACAAGTAAATGCCTTCTTCACTATAAATGCAACCTGATGTCTTTCCTTTCCTCACAAATATTTGAAGACAATCCACTGGGCAGGAGACTGATGTGCAGACAGCAATACGGAGTGACATCAGTCAATTCTGATCTAGAACAGCTACTCTCAGTGAATCCAGCAACGACCTAAAACCTAATGAATTAATTAAGGTCTCAAGAAATATAACACAAAACTTCTAACTTTTCTAAATCCTGCACTTGCCCATTCACTTACTAGATTATTTTTCAGCTTCAATGTTATAAAATGTCTATTTTTATTAAAATATGAAAAATCACATAACACCTATACTGCATGTACTGCAGAATGATTACATCTGAACAGACCAACATTACAGCACTGAAATGATTGTTTTATGGGAAAGGGAAATTGATAACCGCTAACTCACTGTTCTTTACAGTCAGTCATCAGATAAAAGAATTTCCACATGATTTTTTTTTTGGGGGTGGGGGGGGGCAAATAATCAGCTATGACAACGCAGCTCTTAAAGGGAAGTTGTAATAAAGTATGCCTCAGCACAGCCTGATATACTGCATATAAAAGTAAAGAGGTAACAGAAAAGCCACAGTATTGCTGATGAGATTTTATTGGTGATGATCATATACTGAAGAAGAAAAAGAGAATGACGAACAGGCTTCCATCATCCGATACTCACGGTTGCCAAAAAACTGAAAAAAGGTCACGTTAAGTACCACACATTTTGATTAAAAAACTGAGTAAATTAAATTTCGTAAGAAGAAAAATAATCCTCCCTTTTCAAATAACATGATACAGTATTACGAAGACCAAACTTAAGGTTGTAATGCATTTTACTTGACAATTAATTTAATTTGGTATACAGCTGATGGAATATTGGTATGTTGGATTGTCAGTGGAAATATGTTTGGGATTATGTTGTATGACATTTTGTTTCCTAGGCTTATTGGCTGTGCTGTTCACAAGTTCTTGCAGTCCTTACTCAGGCAAAATTCCTACTGAAGTCATCAATTTTGGATTTCTCTCTCTTTGCATAGATCATATTTTATCAAAAAAAGTCATGACACAAATATCGTTTGTGATGCTGTAGCTGTGTTGGTCCCAGGATATGAGACAGATAAGGGGGGTGAGTTAATATCTTTTTATTGGCCCAGCTTCTGTGGGTGGAAGGACAGGCTTTCGAGCTGCACAGAGCTCTTCCTCAAATCTGGAGAAGGTAACCAGAGTGTCACAGCTAAATACAAGGTGGGACAGATCGTTAATCAAAAGATATTTACACATGTTATAGGAAATCACTTAAGATGAAGTGGCATTTAACACCTCTTCAGTCATAGGACAAAGGAGGGTTAAGTAGGCACCAAGGTTTGTTACAAATTGTTGCCATGAGGCAGAAAACCAGCATCTCTGTGAAGTCTATGGCTTTTAAGCAGAGTTAAGAATTTAAATGCCCACACTCATCTTTTGAAGGTGTTGTGCAGGTTCCTCTGAGGATTAGGACTGAAAGGTCAGATTGGTGCTCGGGTATAGATCTCCAGTGAGCGGAGGGTTGTCCTTGAGTCCTTCAATGAGCGTAATGAATCATTCAACTTCACACGGAACTGACTGGAGGATTTGAAGGGAGCACGGTACGTTGGACTTCCCTGGGGAATCCGGAGGGCTGAAGCTATAACACTGTAGGCATGCCAATAGTTTTCACCATCCATCAGGTTTCCGTGTTATCTCCATCCATTGAAGGTTGGAGGGATGATCTGGCAATCAATTCACCTTCCTCAATAAGTGCTTGGAACTGCGCTCTATCCTCCTGCAGGAGACTGTCAGTGAATTCCATGAATATGGAATAATTAATAAAATTGTATTTAGACATTAGTACTCTGACAATTTGCTATGTGGCACCGCAGGCTGGTTGAAGTAACAATATTCCAAACAGATCCAAATATTTACCTTCCTTATCAGAAGGGGTGGATGTTGCTATCTTCTTTCAGTGACTGCTTGGACTATTAAGGAGTTTGGGACAAGGTGTATAAATAAATTCTGATCCTGTGGCTGGAACAAAGTATTTCTTTTCTATCCCTTTTGGGGTGGGAGTGCATCTGGCTGGGGCATGCCAGACCACCTTGGACAATTCTAAGATGGTTTCATTAATGGGGAGTGACACTCCACAGAATGCTGAGGAATTTGGAGTGTCTCTTGCACTTTCTCCATGTGTCAGCGACCTTCCTTAACAGGTTTTGGAATTACTTGCAAACACTTGCAGAGAAGGCAAGGCCATACAACCGCTCATCAGGGGATGAGGATGACAGCCTCATCAGAACTATCTGTCTGTTCTCCTCATCCATTTGTTCCGGAGGGGGTTCAGGTTCCTCTACTCACTGGGATTGTACCAACTCAGGATAACACATCTACAGGTACCAAGGTCCCCAGTAATGCTAGTCACAGAGGCTGAGTAATGGTTGAGCACAGGGTTCTATTGGTCCCAAGAGGGGTATGTTGTCTTATAAAAATGGGAGAGAACCCAACAGACTCTGGATCCTCTATCTGGGCAAACCTCCTGCCTTGGCAGAGATAGTGATACTCTCTCACCAATGTCAGATCCATCCAAGGAGGGAAAAGTTGGTTCCAATTCCATGGGCAGTGCCATTGGTATCATGAATCTTGTGATGCCATGGCTAGTGGAAGATACTGGAAAGTAACTCTCTTTCACATCCTCCCTGGACTGGGGGTGTTATGATCTCTCTTGTGAGGACTGGATCGAAGAGGATGGCAGACTCCAGATCTGGGAGGAGGAGGATACCCTCAGTGGCAATGTATTTCTACCCAGCCATGGCGAGGTGTGGAGGTTCTGTCCTTTCACAGCAGTGGAATTGGCTTGGTTAAAGTTCTCTATCTTGATGATTCTTTATTGCAGTGCGCCAATACCACTGATGTAGGAGGCACTTGGTGCTCTTCTTTTGTTGGTACTGTGGATGGTCCCACTTGTGCAGATGGTGTTGGTTTTGGAGTACTTTTGCTTTTCGGAGCTGGAGGATTGGTACCGTGCCCCTTATGTGCTCATGAGCCTCGTGTTCCAGGGTGAAGAGTCTCACCTGACTTTGATGGTGTGACGAAGAGGTCTTTTTCTTGGAGGTGGACCAGGACGGGGGTTTCTCTCATCTCTGATGAAAATGTTTTCTACCCTCTCAGTGTTCCCGTGTGGAGGACTCTTCAGCTCTACTCCGATCATCCCCAGAATCAAAAGTCACCGTGCTCGGAAGCATGCTTCTCGGTGCCTCTGTCCATCGTACAGGAGTGTCTGCCCAACCGAGTCAGAATGGGGCACCATCCACAAGAAATCTTTGGAGCCTATAGTCATGGGCTTGGTGAGTTCTGCTAGCAAAGGATCAACAAATGTTGCACTTAGAGCAGATGTTAGTTTCCCCGAGGCAATAGAGACACTTTTGGTAGTTGTTGCTGACAAGGAAGGCCAGGGTACAGGAGAGAGAGTTCCTGGATCCCAGAATCTTGAGCACACTAGTCACTCTGTATGGGGTGAGGGGACGGACCCTCAAGCCCCAAACTTATCCTGACTAGCTAAATACTAAGAAACTATCTAAAACTATCTAAAAAGTAGCAAAAAAGGGACTATTCACAATTATTTACACGTAAAATGTTGAAGAAGGTAGAAAATGCTGCAGACATGGAAAGCCACTGTCTCAGACCACGGGGCACTAGAAAGGAACTGGAGACACAGTTGGCCTGCAGTGCCCCTTACGCCCTCAATTCGGAGCAAGAGGAGGAGAAGGGCACAGGCACAGACCTGTGGACACTGCTTCCGATCTCAGTAGCATGGAGCGCATGTGTACCCACAGTAGAATAGCCCTAGAGACCATCACTTGAAGAAAAAGCTGTAGTTATTTCTATTTTCAAGCTGCAACTCCTGATGCCTTTCCCAATGTGTTGGCAGGGTCACACAGCAAATTCCGAATGCCACTATCTCCAGATTAAATAAATATCACTGCAAGCAGAGTCCTGAAAACTGTTCTGAACGCCAGCAAGCGAAGAAAATATAGACAAGAAATAATGCAACCCGATGCTCTTGCTACTAAACTATGCTTTGATATTTGATCTTAAGGAAACATCAAAGATTGCAATGAGCACATCACAGCATTTTACTGATTATCATTTCAGATGATGATATACCAATTGGCAAAGGCGTTAAGACAATGACATTTGAGTGCAAAAGTAATACAGGACCTTGAACCTCTGCTCTTGTTCCATACAACTGATAAATCATCATAGCTCCTCTTCCCGATTCCAATTAAAAAGTGATCCAGGACATCTCACTAGTATTCAGGAGAAAATACTAACTACAAAATCAAAATATTAACTGGATTTCCCCCCCAAAAAAGCAGAGACTATCGCTCCGTATTAAAATATAATGACGACACGTATGTGCCAAGCTTACAAAACACTGCACTGACATTATTCGTAAGTGTCACTGCTCTTTCAACTAATTTTATTTTAGCTGTTCATGGTTAGAACTAAAATACAGTATCAGTTCAGACCACACCGCAGAGTAACAAGGCCTTTTTGAACCAGATTTATATTTGATACATTTCTTTTTCAGTTCCATGACATGAGTTGTTTCATCTCACCTCACCTAAGAACATATTTTCAAATGAATCCCAAGCCAGCTGCGAAATTCATGCATGCAGAATTTAAATACCTTAGTTGACACAAATTGTGTCCTCTGTGCACGCAAGTGATTATACACATACGCTTGACACTGTAAATGTACAGGACATTTCTGAAATTTGGCTCTCCGATTAATTCATCCTGAATCTTTGCACAATCCCTATTTGCCAGAACTCTCACTGCCCCTTCCCTCGGTGACTGAGGCTACAGGTACACGACAGAGCTTATGGGGAGGCAGCTGCACCGATGCAGCTGTGCCTCTGTAGTGCTACTAGTGCAGACACTCAAAGCTGACGGGAGAGAGCTCTCCCCCCGACTTAATTACTCCAGGCCGCACGAGCGGTGGTAACTGTGTCGGCAGGAGCAGCACTGTCCACACCGGCCCTTAGCTCGGTTTAACTTCTCTCACACGGGGGGTGGTGGGGTGGCTTACTCACACCCCTAGCGACATAACTTATACCGACTTAAGCTGTCAGCGTACATAGCTGTGAGTGAGTTGGGTGGGTGGATCAGTTCATCTCTCCAGGGAACACCAACACAGTGTGATGAGTTATTTGGTGGGAAAGAGATACCCAACGCCCCAAAATCTCATGGACTTCAGTGACGCACTGAAATTTCCACATGCTGCTGAATTAGCTGCTCAACCATTTGCAAAAATGTTAACTTCTCGGAGGCAAATGCCACCCTGCCAAGTCACCAGACCAACTAGCAAGTCAGTGTTTTAAGTAACTGAATAACTAACAGTCTAAATTAGTGTACTGTTTAGCTGCCAAAAGAGGGAGTGAATTGAACTGACTACAGTTCCTGTTGGGCTAACCACACACATGCTGAACAGGGATGCTGCTTTTTGACATGCAATAAAAGTGTCATTCTCTTACCTCCTATTATAACCATCCTCTGAACTGAATGTGTGGAAACAGCAAGCAAGGAAAAGAATCTTTAAGTAGTCAGTGAGGGCTGAGGTACAAAACGTATCTCTGGCTGAAAAGATGGGTGAATTCAAGAGCAAGTATCACGGACTTACTCCGTTTGACAGAAAGCTACCCCACATCAAGCTTCAACTCTGGGGAAAGCTGCTCTATTACACACCAAAATTAATTGCACACATGAAACAACTATAATCAATTTTGACCACAGACAGCAGGGGTATAATTTGCTAGAAGTATTCGAGCAGCCTAAAAGCATTTCTGTGTTTGAAAACCATAGTGCATCTGTTCAGTTCGGCTATGCTGGAGTGGAAGCACATTCACAGCCCTGCATCTTCTGACAATAACATCAAGGAATCAACTGGCTCTTCTGGCAGACTGCCATAGTTTGGGGTTCTGGCTTTATTCAGAGGAAGACACTGTTTCAACAGTCTGCTTCCCAGATTTTTTTTTAAACTAATGCAAGCAAGTCTTTTGAGGTATACAATAAGCAGCATTTTCACTCCCTGATGTTAAGAAAAAGGAAGCAAGTTACGCAGGGATTCAAAACTTCTAACCAAAAATCAGCCTAGACACAATGAAACTCTACAAATCTCGATAGAGGCCTGCTTGACTTTGTGCAATAGAAAATTATAGGACCATGCAGCAAAAGTTAGGTCTGAATGGTCTATGTTCACGTTCACTCCCCATTCTGCTGTATTTAAGTGAGTAGATCTTTCACGGATATCAATCAGTCTCTCACTTCATTTAAAACATTAAAATAGCCTGGTCTTTTTCACTTTGGTTTTAATCAATTCCGACTAAGAGTCATACTTTGAAATGTTATGAAATAACATTTGTTATCAGTGTCCTGTGCACATCTTGCGTCCTCACACATATTGCAAGAGAGCAGAATATCAGAGTCAAGGTGTGCATAGCACACGCAGATCAGCCTCACTGATTTCACTGATTAAAACACTTAATCGAAAGTCAGGAGATATGTGTTCACCTCATCTCTGCCACTGACTCACTGGCTAACTAAGAGCACTCTGCCCCTCAGTTTCCATATCTGGAACATTGGAATAAAGAAGTCTTACTTAATCTTTATAAGGACTTTGAGGCTTATAGAGAAAAAGCAATTTGTAAGTTTTGAGTAATAGTTTCCTATAATTAGCACTGCTACTTAAAAAAGATCATAAACAAAAGTTATAAGACTGGTCTATTTTCATTATCCAGCCAAACAGAAATATAAAATAAAAACAGCTTACAGGGAGAAAAAATAAATAAAATTGCAAAATTATCTAAGGTTTAAATAATGTATAGTATTATTATGAAACGCGTTAGGTAACGTTTAATATTTATTTTATTTTCCAGACACATCCCTTTCTCCTCACATACATTATAATGATAATGTTCCTTTAAAAGAGAATCCATTGTTAAATTCACCTGTTACTATGGCTAAACATAACAATTCCAAACACTGTAAAGCATCAACAAAATACAAACTACCATGGCATTGCAACAGCTAATAATTACTATTAATAAATCCTTTCATGTTAGAAAGGTTTTTAAATGTACAGAAACAGATGAATGAAAAAGCAAGTTTTTGAGGAACAAAGACAAAAATATTTCATTTTTTTGCCAGCCTGAGTTCCAGTTATGATGTCCTTTAAAAATCTCTCTCACCTGGACTCTTCTGTACCAGAATGTGAAAGGCACAACTTTCTGGAATTTTTACAATATTCTTTGTTTAAATTGATCTCACTCCCTTTTCATATATAGTGCTAATGAAAGCGTGGATGGATAACCTTGTTTGTTTCTTAGTGGTCTGACATATATTCGAAGGCAATACACTAAAATTCAAAATGAAGGTCATTTGAACTCTCAGAAGTACTTCACCACAGAACTAACAGATTTTGATTCTGAAAAGAGTCTGCATTTAAAATATTTAAGATCTTAACGATATAATTCTCGTTAGGAAAGTTCACAGAGAAACTACAGAGAAAGTTGTAAGAACACATGTATAATAAGTACCTGTCTACCCTTTGCCCCATGGGATAAGTCTGCATCTACATGCCACTTAAACTAAGCTGCATTCTCTAATCATGTTTGACCTTTTGTCATGTTTGTTTCCATGTCTGACCTTTTGTCAAAAACCACTGAACTTTTTTCCTTTTTTCAAAAAGCGGCCAAACTCTGAAAACTTCTTTAGAATTCAGCTGAAACCATTCTTTCTTTTTTTTTTTTTTTAAAAAGAGCTTTGTAAGAGAAAAGCTGACCCTTTCACTTACATTCAATTTCCATATGCTTGTTATATCAATGCCAGATTCCCCCTGGATGAGAGTCAGGTGAGGAGGCACAGAGCTGCTCGGGGGTTCCACTAACAAAACACAGCACCGTACTAATCCTGCCCCTGTGATGTGTTATTCAGCAGTGAAGAAATGTAGTCCCAGTGGTGATTGCCTAATACAGCTCAGCTGTTTTTCTCAGTATGCTCTTTGATTGTAAGCTAGCAAGCACTATTATTCCAGCCAAGCACAAAGCTATCCTCAGAATACATAGCATATGACAGTAAAAAAGGTGAAAGAAAAAGAAAACCCCAGAATTAAAAAAAAAAAAAAGGTTTCTGACCAATACAGTATTCATTACCGTTCCCAGATGGTTACAAGCTGCCTCTGATGTGTGCGTGTGAAAAGCTCTACTGTCGTCCCACTCTCTCTGGACAGCTCTTTGCAGTGCCTCTTTTCACGCTGCTAAACTACATGCGATATATACCATAATTCCCTGGTCTATCTCTCACAGTATTTAACACCATAGATTTTCCAATAAAAAAACCCACAATCGCAAGGCATCAAGCTTTCTTCAATTTCTCTTTTATTTACTTTTTGGGTAATATTAAAAACGCAAGCTGAAAACAATATGGTTTATTTAATGGTGCGGCATACAATCAGTGATTTATCTGTGAAATGCCTAGAATGGGAACATCCACAAAATAGGCCTTCAGGTTGTGAACTAAGACACAATACACCACAATATAGTTATCAAATGACAAAGCTACCTGCAGAAAAAAGACATAGTGCAGAGGAAGATATAGCTCCTTGCTGGAAAGTACAGACTAATTAGAGACAAGGAAGAGACACTAGTTTAGGAGAGGGGTTTCCCTGGCTCTGCACCTATAAATCACTGTATATAGTCCCCCAACCTGTGACGTACATTAGTAGTTTACAAAGCTTTATAACAAAATTACAGCTTAATATTCTTCACAGTAAGTCCTAGAAATCATTTAGTTGGGGGAAAAAAAAAGTTCTAATCCTCGAGCAACTATGCCTGGAAACAGATTTACATTGAAAGATCATTTATGTACTGCATCTCTTAAATCCAATAAATAGCTTGTATCACCGCAAACTAGTCTATAACTGTATGGCTGCTTCAAGTAATCAACATTTTTCTTGATGATATTCATCTGAGAACATCTGACACTTCACCCACAGCAAATTGCTTACAGCACTTTGCACTTAATTGTTATACTCCCCGAAATGACACTTTGATTTCTGCTCCTCAGTATCTAATCTAATTCCAACCTTGGAGCACAATAATTAAAACAATCAACGTCTACACATTCAGAAAATGTACTGCTCCCGTCGGTTACCCAGGGGAGCCTTTCCAAAGAAACATTTTAGGCTTATTTCCTTTACGAAATGAATGTTACAAAGTTGCTAGTTTTCCCAAGAGCAAATGCATCACTCTCAACTAAAGCCCATAACCCGGAACCCAAAAACCGTGATACTTCCTCCTCATTGTCTTTGGCTGACCTGGATCAGGCTTTCTTTGATGTACTTGGCAATAGCAATGCAGTATTATCAGCACTTTCATCCTCAGTCTGATTCTAATACTTGCACAGGTTTAGCCAAAGTCAGTGGTTCTGGCACGCCTCTGTTCTTTCCACTGCATTGTGTAAAGTGTTTCCTCATATGGTCTTGCCTTCCCATTTACTTTTTCTTCGCAATTTCTGCGTCGAAGGCTCTCTCTACCATCTTCATGAACTTTCTCAACATAGCCATGAGTTAGGTCAAGGGGTCTTCCACCTTTACTCATGCTGAAATCTTTTGCCTTGAGTCACGACTCACTGAGGTCATTTGCAGAAGTTGCATTCTAGCCAGCCAGATCAAGAGATGGAGTACTGGACTGGACAATTAGTCTGGCAGTTTACCTCACACAGAAACTTAAACGTCTGAATCTGGGAATCCCCCTTCTTTGTCTCCAGCACCAACCTGTAATTTTCATTGCTAAACAAAAGAAGGGCAACCCCCAGATTCAGACGTTTCAGTTTGAAGTAGCCCAGGCAACAGCACATCACTTTAGTTTGAGGCTCTTTTTTGTTTTATTTTAACTTCCTTTAATTCAAATTAAATAGATCATATTACTGCACAAATATTCTGAAATTGCGAAATATTTTTCAGCAATTTTCATTAGTATATTCTAATCAGAATTTTATTTTTCTCAGTTTCCTGGTTTACACCAGTGTTTGCCAGTACCCTGTCCTAAACTAGTTTTTCCCAGGAAAGTGTCAACCTGGAAGAAAAGACAGAATCCAGGTGCCTAACAAATCTAGTGTGCAGGGGCCAATCCTTCAAGATGCTGAGCACCTCCTGTGAAGTACAGAGCGCTCTCAACTCTCATTTACTTGAATGAGAGCTGAGTTTACTCAGCACCTCACATGATGAGTCCTACTGCAGTTAGTCATCTATTGATTTGATAAAAGGCACAAGGTTAATAACGCTTCACAGGCCACATCCAAAACTACAGCAGTGTAATAAATAAAATCAACAGGTAAAAGTGTACAGTGATATTTATTTAGCTCTCCTTCGGTTTCAGTGATCCTCCCTCTACTATCACTTCACTTATTTTGATTGCATAAAAATTTGCCCGTCCAATGCTCAGGGCACACGTACACTAACAAAACCCCACAACATTTCAGAGTTATGCTCACCAGGGATGAGACAACTCTCTCTTATCATAACTGTACTGAACATCAAACCTTTTTCTGAACTGAATCCAAACTTTTTTTTAAAATATGGGATTAAGTTAGAGAGACCCCCGGGAACTTCAAAATTGGATTTAACTACCTCACTGCAGTCTCCCATCACAGATCTTCACGTTTACTTACTCCCCATCCAAGTCCTTCCCAGAGTTGCCTCTTTTCTCCTTCCATCCAATTACCTCCAAACTCCCAGCTTCAAGACTGTCTACTCACCACGCAGTCCTACCTCCAACTTTTTGCCCCTTTCAGGAACGGAGCTCTCCACTTGCTGGAAGCATCTTTCTCTAGACTGAACTGCTGGTGTCTCCCCACTTTCAGTTCTCATTGACACTGGTGTACAATGCAATCTGTGAGGTTATAAACACCAAAAGCACTCCATATGCTAAGAGAAATGAAAGTAGAGGTCTCGTACGTCTGAGAAAGAGACAGATGGACACAAATACGGATCTTTAAAAGTAGGAGACACATTGCCAGGCCTTATGAAGGTGGATTCCTTGGGAACGTGATGTGACAAAGACTAGAGGGATGTTCCTGGAAGACACTGAAACTTTGAGCATGCACAGAGGAGGCTTAGGTTACAGCGGTGAATCTTACAAGAAAGAACCAAGGTGGTTACTAGGAACTGAATAGGAAAGCTTCAAAACTTAGGTTTGGATTAGCATTCAGACATATGGGGCTTATCCAAAGTCACCATTAAGGGTTTAGCCACTGCTAATACAGAAAAGTCCTTATCATTGCAAAGTAATGCATTGACACCAACACATTAAACTTTAAAGTTAAGGTTACCATCATTATACACATTTCTAAGGTATTCATCATGATAATATATTTATGGTAAAAGTAATTCCACTGCATTGTAAATTTCCTGATATATGATTTTTCACAATTTGGGCCTTAAATAATTGGATTTAGAGTTGTCTATATCACTTGAGCAGCTGCAAAATAATGCAAATATATTTCTTTAAAGCATCGAACTCTGGTTTCCTCTTTATTACAATGTATAGGACCAGTTTCCAGGTTCTCCACAACTTGGAACAAAAGCATAAGGGGTCAGATCCTTAAGTCCTGTCAATGGAGTTATGTTAAATTACATCAGCTGACATTATGACTCTGAATTTGAATTAGAGACATTTGGAGCAGGGCAAGAAACAAAAATATTACAAAGCAACATCAGCATCAAATCTGTAAGCAAACCACCCACAGGCACCAACTTTCTCATTTTCCCGGAGTGATTAACCTCCGCTCTGCCCCAGGCCCAACCCCCACTCCACCCCTCCCCCCAAGGCTCCACCCCGCCCTGCCTCTTCCCACCTCATTCTGCCCCCTCCCACGAGTGTGCCCTGCCCCTGTTCTGCCCCCTCCCTGCCACTGAACAGCTGATCCGTGGTGGGCGGGAGGCACTGGGAAGGTGGGGGAGGAGCTGATTGGTGGGGTTCGCTGGTGGGTGCTGAGCACCCTTTTTTTTCTGTGGGTGCTCCAGCCCTGAAGCACCCACGGAGTCAGTGCCTATGTGTCCTTTCTCAAACTCATTTATTCAAATAATACGTGTCTTTCCATACAAAATGCCAACGCGTATATATTTATATTGTCCACAGATGCATTTCAGTTTCCCTTTTCCGAATAGCCTGGATCACACTCTATATTTTTAAGCTACTCTTTGCTCAAACTGAGTCTCCTTCTGGTACTGGTAGTGTAATCTGCCCTCCTCCATGCTGCTCATTCTTGCTCTTGGTCAGTCCATACTCCCCGAACGCTCCTCAAAGCCAATCTGGTAGGGTTTACAGTATGCCAACTTAATGTCTATCATGTGCAGGAGGTGCTGAGTTACTGTGGCATACCACCCTCTCCTAATATGACATTTTGACAATACCTGAAGAAGAGCCAGGAAAGGGGGCACTTGAGTCCATGGTATTTTCTTGTTATCCTCATTCCTCTTTACTTGTCCCTGAGGCGTGCCTTTTACTGCTCTCCTTATTTCTTTGGGCTATAACATTACTCTGTTTGAATGGATGGAAATGGAGATGGCACTCCTCTCTCTCCTCCTCCCATCTCTCCCCGGATTCTCATTCTGGTTTTCCAGCAGTAGGCAGGCAGCAATCATCACTCAGTCATGAAGAGTGCCACCTACTGCTACTCTCCTGGCTCTGCTATGCCACTATCAGCTGCTCCAGTCTAGCTGAGGAAACCCACACCTGGATCCGTACACCAGAGAACCACTGTTAATCCACCATTGCCAATGCTGAGAGTTCAGAGGTGTAGCATCAGAAACATGGAAAACGTTCAAAGGTGCAGGGCAATATCCATTTTACATGAAGAATAATATCACAATTAAAATTCCCCTGGGGAAAGACGAACAAATTACACAGGACAGAAAAGCCAATAAACTAAGGGCCAGATTCACTCAACATCTACAGAAGTGGAAACTGGAATACACCCTGCCACACAGCCACAGTAGCAGAAAATCCACCTGAAGACAAGTTGGGGAAATGTATCCTACTCAACTATCCCTCCACTGGGGTCCCACAGGTGGCCAAGCACAGCCTTGAAAGTGATAGTGCAGGTTGAGAGAGGATTGAGCTAAGGAGCAGTAGAATTCATTACATCCACGTTGGCCCCATGTTGGTGACAAATCAATAAGAATCAGCACGGACATCTGGTCTTTGCCCGTCACCAGGAGATCAAGATGACAATATCCAACCAAGGTGCAGAAATTCAGAACTGAAACAGTAATTAGGAGTATCAGTGGGTGAACCTGTAAACATTCAAGGATTCAGTTTGATGAAGCATCCTAATATTTAGATGCGTATCCAAACCTATTTAGTCAGTGGGACGGGGCTAGAAGACTCCTTAAAGATGACATTTCCCATACTTTCGGTTTCTGATCAGGCTCAACAATGCCATAAAGCAACCTCTCATTGCTATGCTTTCAAGATTCTCTTGCAGCATTTCACTCCTTCTACTTTTGGAATTAGGATGCATAGAAGTATGTAAAAGGGAAATGAAATGGCTAATGAAACTGTTTAAAACTACATCAAAATTTGAAAGGTTTGGCTCAGTTCCTATTCTGTGTGTACAGCATCACAGTGCATACATTGTGTAAGGGAACTGAAGTGATGCATTGCAACAAGTAAATCATCCTTCTCACACACACACACACTTAAAGAAACTTATATGTACCCATTTACCGTAGTGTCTGAGCACCTCACAATCTTTAATGTATTTAATGTATCACAGTACCCTTGTGAGGGAAATCAGAACTTTTTATCTCCATTTTACCAATGGCGATTTGAGACAGAGAGAGAGGCTAAGTGACTTGCCTTGCGCGTTACCCGTACGTGTGGAGGACCAGGGACTCGAGCCCCTGTCTCCCATGACATATGCTAGTGCCCTAACAATTGCACCAGCCATCCTCTCTCCTCCACCCCACTGCCTACACAGGTTAAAGAAGAACATCTCCTGAATTGTAAGTGGCCTCTCTCAATGATTTTTCTTTATATAGTGCAACATTTTGACACTTTAAAGCACTAAAGCATTTAGTGTTATGTACACAGTCTGAGGTGCTGTGTAGTTTTCAGTACTCCAGGCAATATTATGTTCTGAATTTATTTGTTTTTGTTTTTTTAAATTTGAAGAAAAAGCATTCAAAATAGAAATACAGGAGTCCAGACACAAACAAACAAGTTTGATATAAATTTGATTATCATGAAACACCCCTAATATACAGTTCGCTTTGCAGGCCACCAACCAAATATCTGTTTATTTTAGTCTTCCAAAAAAGGGGAGCAGATGGCTGAGGAGTTTAGCAACTGAATACAGAGAATAATTTCCAGCATCACTGGCTCAGAACCACCCATGGTCAGCAACAACTGAAAGTTATCATCCTCTGGCTGCCTGATTTGCAGCCAGTGGGCAGATGCCCACTAAATGAAGTCCACCATTGCAACTGCCAATAACTGGCACTCTTGTAGACCGTCTCAGCTGAGAAGCAAAGAACTGAATGGGCAAGGTGAGAGAACTACCAGGTTTAGGCTCATCAGTGAGGCTTTGTTGCAGCCTGTTGTACATGTTGTAAAGGCCTTGTTTCTAGAGGTATCAATGTGACACTTTTCAGAATTACTAAATCAACTTTTTTTTTTCCTTCCCATGAAAGCTCCTTCTCTTGGGATCCACTTCACCCTGTTACACACAGAAGTCCCTTGACCACACTCTAAACTCAAGCAAAAGGCCTGGACAGGAAAAAATAAAACATCATCTTATGTTCATTAATATATTAAAATGTCATTAAAGAAAACCAAGGAAAAACACAGCCTCTGCCAGCTGCCTAATTATTCTCTCCAACTCCCAGTACTCAACCTAATGCATCCTTCAGGATCTTGGCCAGCGCTGTTCAGAACATTAAAAATATCCCCAATTCCTGTAGAGATTTTATGTTGCAACATGTGCAGTGACAAACAAAACTGAATCAAGCTTCAAGGCAAATTGATGCTACTTACTGTAAACCCTGAAGGAGAGGAAAGTGTGTGAATTCTGTTTCATGGTTTGCTTCAGCTCAGCCTTGTATCCATATTCATAAGCAGAACAGTTCAATGACAGGAGGTTAGAGGTGACTGAGGACAATTTTCTGTCCCCAATTAACACCAAGGCAATGAAAGCCTTGACTAACAGGCGCCATCACATACAAACTATCCTCCCTTTGTACAGGGCCCTTGCTCTCTGTAGAGTTCAGTGTCTCCTGACTGCTCTACAGTGTAAGCAGAGGGATCATTAGTTATGACTAGGATAGTCTAGCAGATAATGTTGACTCTTATTTCAGGAACTATTAAGCTATAAACACAGCTCTGAAAACCATTTATCTGCATTTTAGGATAAACAGTAGAAGCTACTCAATTAAATAGATTGCAAGAAATAAGCTATGGATGCCAAAGCAAGGGGCACTTAAATTTTGAAGAAGAAGAAAATCTGTGCATTTAATAAAGACAATCTTATATCACAAAATTATTGACAAGGAAGTGCATAGGCTATTAGAGCTTACACCTCTTTGGGATATATGATAAAGAAATCCAAATCCAATTGCAATTATGAAATGGATAACTCAAAGCTGCGCTCAGTTGTAACATATAGAATTCACAAGTGTTCTCTCTTTCGATCCCAGTTCCAAAGTGTCAAATTCTAAAATGGAAATCCTCATAGAAAAGTGCGTTTCTATGTGCACATTACTACCATTTCAAAATCTGATGCTATTATAGCACCGTGTGAAGGAGAGAAATGTTAAAAAAGTCATGCCTGCATTTGCATTTATTATTAAGAGAATTTCTGTCTACAAGCCACAATGCATAAAATTATTTTCAGGAGAGGGAGTGACTAAAACAGAAATTTATCTAATGATGGTTCTTACACTGCATCTCTAAGAATCTACATGTGTTAACACTCTACGCAAAAACATAAATGAAGTATATTTACAAATGGAGTGATTTTCAGCAATGCAGCCCATAATCCCCCTCTCACAAAAGGCTGGGGTAAAACACAAGGATACCTAAGCACCTGATGGAGGGGAAAAGCAACAACAACAAAAGACGGGTATTTTCTTCTTGTGTCACAAAAATGAAAAACATGCTTTCTTCACACTTGCAAAAGTCAAGGGATTTTCAAAACAGTTTAGAGGTCAGAAAAGAGAACACACAGGTGTGCGTTATGTCAATAACTGAAAGCAAGCAAGGTTAGGCTGGAATCTGATCCTGCCACTGACACATTCCTGAGGGCATTATAAATGCTCCCTGAAGGAATATTACACTAATGCTGACTAACTTTCACAAACATCACCCATCTCATTAAACTTCCTCTTTATCAAAAATTATTGAAAGCGGCTTGGCTGGCACACTGAATTTGTACCTCTGTAAAAAAAATCCTTTCATGTTCTCTCCAATGTCATTTCTTCTATTGAGTTCCACTAACAATGCACAATGGGTTTAATAAAATATATTCAGTTTCATCACACACTAATCTTTCAACCATGTCCCAATGACTATGACACAGAGATTAAGAGAGGTTATGTTCCCTTAAATAAATATGCTGTAAGAAGGCCATTCTCCAATCAGTGTTTAATAGATTTAATATGGGTAACTCATCACAGCTATCAGGCAGGCACACCTCCCAGAGGAATTAATATAATGGTGCTCCTAAATATGGAGGGTGCTTACCTAGTACTGTAATTTTATTTGTGCTGATATTGATCTTGCTTTCTTTCCCCAAACAAATCTCCCATTTACTTTAGTGGAAAGTACGTGTGCGCACATACACGCGCGTGCACACACACACAAATACTGTTTTGGTTGTGTGATTTTCTCTCGAAAAAATTCTGTTAATCTGAACAACATTCGTTTTCATTTAAGCTACCTAAAAATTATGGTACATTTGCACATGGCTTGATTTGTGCACAAAAGAATCTCATCTGTGCACCTTTGAAGTGGGAGGAGAAGGTAACATCCTGCATGCATACATGTGAAGGGCAGTGTTGCCTTATGGTGAAAGCATGGGATGGAGAAATCAAGAGAACCAAGTTCTATTCCAGACTTGACCACTGCTTGACAGTGGGCAAAATTTTCTGTTCCTCCGTTTCTCCATCTGTAAATTATGGACAAAAATATTTGTATTTTGGTGTTCAAATGAAACGTATTATTCAAAGATTAGTGCAAAAATATTCTTTGAAGAAGCTCTTTCCACCCCCATTCTCCTCAAATCATCTTTTAGATAACCAAACCCCAAATACAACCCAGAATAATCACACAGAGAAACTAGATACAACTAAAGGAAAGGGCATTTCTGACTTTCATAGTCACAACAAATAAAAAAATAAAGTATCTTACAACACCAAAACCCCGAAATTATTAAAACAGTTTTAGAGCATTTCTGTTCCTACTAAGGAAAGCAGTAGACTTTATAATACTTCATTTCCCATCGATTCTGCTAACTGCCATTCACTGAGCAAACAGCTGAGAGAGAGCACTGGCAATGAGCATACTATTGAATAAGGAAATGCAGGAGACATGGGATGCTAAAAGTTTATCGTAATGAGTAAAAATATAAGGAGATAATCAACAGTGGAGTAATTATAGCCCCAAAGTTGAAAGGGCAAAGAACTAGTTCCATGGATAACTGTTTCCCCCACTCCTTTCCCCATGAGGCCCCTAACATCAATACAAGTCTCTCCACCTTCCCCATGAGTTACCATAACATCCCCTTGACACCTGCACTTACAGGTGAGGCCAGATTCTTCCCCAAAAGCATCTGAGTAACTCCAGCTGTAATTGGAGTTTCTTTTGTCCTACAGGGGAAAGAGCTCCCGGACATTAAAAACACACTCTCTCTCTCTCTCTCTCTCACACACACACACACACTCCGCCCTCATAAAAAAAGAAACATTTATCATGAGTCTGTCTTTGTACAAAGACCATTTTTTTTAACTTTTGACATTGATTTAGATGTAACCCTTCCAAAACTAAATGCATATTTTCTCCAAATTTCTTCCCTTTCCCTATTCCATCATCATTCGTAATGCTATCTTCCTCATTATATAGGGTCCTAATCTAGGTATCCTTTTTGACTGCTCCCTCTCCCTTGCCCTACACCTCCAGTATACAATGGTTTAAATCATGCCATTTCTTCCCCAAAATTCTTTTCTAAGAACGTGTCTTTTTTTCCTGTCTCTGCACAACTAAACATTATTGTCACCTCACGTTTTCAACTGCAACCTCCTCCTTGCGATGACTACATCACCTCACTCCATCCCATTCAAAACACAGCTCTTAAAATCATCTTCTTTGCTTTGACCAAGCCACTCCTTCTTCAAATCCTTCCATTGTTTCTTCCTTTTCCATTGCATCAAGTTCAACTTCTTGTCCTGACCGTCAAGATCCTTCTTAAATCAGCCCCTCTCTCTTTATCTACTCTCGTCACCAACCATTCTATTCCTGCCTTCCTCTCCACGTGAACGCTGATCCAGTGCCCCCAGGGAGACCAATGTTCTTTCTTCACCTTCCCTCATTTTCCTCCTAGCTGTGGTGACTGGTGAGGAGCAGAGCAGGAATAAGTAGAGAACCTCCAATTCTCTCCCCTGCTCTACAGAGGAGGAGAAGGAAGTGCTTAACAGCACTTCTCTCTCTCCTGTGTCCTAATGAGCAGCTGGGCTACTACAATAGGACATGTGTATGCACATGCTCATTATGTTTTCTCCAAATATACTACTGTCGTCTTAGGTGATGCCAAGCGAAACGCACAACAGAATCTCTCCTAATATATCAGTTCAAACTGCTACATATTGTGTATGGAGGAAATCTTTGCTTATCATCAGCTGATAAATGTCACATGGTATATCAATAAGTACCTTCTTAGCAGTCAAATAAACTGTGGTGATCAGAGCACTGCAATGACCAGCAGAGGGGACCACAAAGGGTGTGAGGGACAGGAGGAAAAGCTCCATACCCTTTGAGATCATCAGCAAACTCCACGTGGGAGCAGAATTGGGTCAAAAGGAGAGAACTGACTTAAAAGGTTTTCAAACTTTTCTTCCTTTTGAGCTGTTATGCAGTCCCATTTTCTTCACCAATTTAGTATTTTGGAACTTTGTTTTCATGCAGACTTTTTTTTTTTTAAGTTCCTTTGCTGCCTTTGAAGGGAGTAAGAAGCCAAGGCAATGGCTTTGCTGCTGACAAATAGCTTGACAACTCGGATTACAGGAAACAAGCAGACCACAGTGATTATAATAGGCAAGTGTAAGATATACATATTCATGGTCTGGTTATTCAGAAGTAACAACAAAGTGACTCTACAAATCCTTGCACTTTGATTAGCCGATAACGATTGTCAGGAAGAGTAACGGGTTTTGTATACTGAACGGTTATTGGGAAACAACATTAGAATGATTATGCAGATGAGACACCTAGAACCAATGAGAGCATAGGGAACTGCATTATAGAGAGAGAACTATATAATTATACTTTAACAAATGCCCAGCAGCCCTCCACTGTGACTGCCTGAAACAATTTATTTCAGCACAATTTAGCAGTAATGCAAGGGATCATACACTGTGATACAAATATGTGATTGAGTTTCTTTGCAAATAACTATGTTTGCTTGCCCCTTAAATAAGATTTGTCATGTATTTTTCACACTGTTCTTTATTTTCTTGAAACATAGGGGCACTCCTTTTGGGGGGATGATCTCTGATATATTTTTAAAAGTTGTTCTATTTGGAAGCATGTAGGCTACTTGATATGTACTTCAATTGAAATAAAAAGTAATGTCATAGTAAGGGGAGCATAAAAGACAGTGTAACAATCAAAGTTAATGGTGTGCACAAGTTATTGATTTTCACTAGCCCCTTTCACTGCCTGGCTTGAAACTTTGACCCTATTGAAATCAATGCATGTTTTGCCACTGACTTCAGTCAGGCCAGTAATTCAACCCGGGTGTAAAATTAATGACCAGTCAATCAAATATCAGTTGACTTGAGGCCTTCCTTGAAGTTACAAGACAGTTACTTTCACTGACGCAGATGAAAAAAAAATCAGCTGTATTTCCTTTCCCTTTTCTGGCTGTTACTTAAAAAAATAAAAATAAAAAAACAAGATGGATATTGTTCCCCCTGACAGCGGTGTCATTTAAAATATCCAGACAAACTCTAAAAATGCACTGAATAGCAAGAACCTAGGTGCTTAAACCAAATATGTGTTTCATGCTGGGATGCTGTCGATTTTCTGAGAGAAAGAAAAATATTTTTGCAAGCTGTTAACTTTTCAAATTGTATAAAATAGCTTATTTTATAGCTAGGCAAAGCTGTTAAATTAGAGTAAACTTCTTCATTAGTGTAATGTACTTATTATAAATACCTTAAGCGTAAGTAAATGCACTAGTTGTGCAACATATTCCATCAGAATATATAAGGAAATAGATGCCAAATATAGGGTGAAGAAATATAAGAAGTTATTTTTCTTCCACAAAATATTAACATTGCTGAAGAACGTGTTGGTGGTCAAACCTCTGACGAACAAGAGGTTGTTTCTGTGCTGTATAGCCCTGTTATTGGTCTGATGGGCATTTACCAGGGAGCAAAAAAAGGTGTTTGGATACGCAGTAAATATGCACAGGGATCTTTTTCATATAAGCCTGTGCAATTCTTTTCTAATGCAATGCTTACACGTTCATTGTATGGCAAGTGATGCATTAGAGGCACAATCCTGCCCACATCCCTTCCCAAGCACAGAGGGTACTGGACTTAGCAGAATCAGCATCACTATGCCCCTGCACATGGAGGGAGTTTAAGGGCAAGTCCCGTTAAGCATGAAAGGCTGGGTCTGGGGAATCTGTGACTATCTTCCTCACATATAGTTTAGAGACTCCCATAGTGCATTCCTTCCCAAACTAGCTGCTCCATGGACTGGTGATGGCAGATGGGGATAAGTCCCTCTATGGACTGGGCGAATGGGGCTGAATTCCCTTGCAAGCTTCAGAGAAACCTTGTAGAAGCCAATTTGCTTTGATACAGAACATGATGCAGTATTTTGCCCTAAATTACTAGAGGAAAAAGCCAAATTCATTGTGTTTTGGAAATTACATATCAATTTAGAGTAAACTCTTATTTAAGGGGAAATTTTCGATGACTTAGCAGACCTTATGGGGTCCCGGCGCACAGTTTGAGAACCGCTGAATTAGACAATGGCCGCTTCACAGATAGTTCAAAGGCAGCTGTGCAGAAACTCAAAGTTAAAGCCTTAAAATATATTTAAAATCGGAAAATATAACGGTTAGATCTAACAATTCTCTTCTGTAAAACATAACATTTGTCTACAGGTTACTAACTACTCCAGCTCAATGTTTATTTCTCTACAATACCCTGCTTACAGATCACATGCACGTGATATGTAGCGTGTTTCACAGCTAAAGATGACACATGAAACAGATGGCAGAAGTAACAAGCATGTCAATACCATACTGAAGCAAGCGTTCCTAACCTTGCCCAAATTTAAAGGGATTTGTGGTTCTTTTGATCCTGTTTAAGAACAGAACTATGAGTCACTTCACACAGATGTTTCATTTTCTGATTTGTACCCAGAAAACTAAGATGGGATATTATCTGGGGAAACCATCAGATGCACTTACATTGATAGCTGTGTTCTGGCAGTCAGCTTGAAGTTGGAGTTTAAAGACCTGATTTCTAAGGTAATCTTCACTGTCAATCCTACAAGCTATGGAGGTGTCAATATACTATACATGTGAGTTTACTGTACTGACCATCAGTACAATGCTGAACACTAAACCTTGAACGTGGAAAAGTCGAAGAAACACACTTTTCTTTGTGAGAAAAATACTTTATTGTAAAAGCTGCACATTTTTGTAAATTTTTAAATGAAAATAAATGTCAGATGAAGAAATCCTGGAAGATACATTAAAGGAGAGTGTCAGAGACTAATCAGAATTCTAAGTATGAAGAAAGATATGTAAACATTGCTCTTTAATTACTTTCAAAAATTCATAAGCTAAATAGCCATATGATGCAAAAGGAAACTGATATTAAAATAACTAATTCAGTTATGCTACATTCTGCCTAGTTAAATTCTTGCTGCAATTTTAATGGGATACAGTATTCAACTTCAGATTTTGTCCTAAACTGTTGTGTTGCTGTGTGTTGTTAATTTGCCATGATTCATCCGAGAGGTGGCTGCATTTCAGGGAAGAGTAAAGTGATTACTGTTTAGTCTGTAACAATCTGTCATAGGGCCTGATCCTGAAATATTTACATGGATAAAAATACTGAACCTACAGGTTGCAATCCTGGCCCATTGAAGTCGATGGGAATTTTGCCACTGACTTTAATGAGGCCAGGCTTTCACAGCCCAAGTCTTTATTAAGGCAAAATTCCCAGTGACTTCACTCCAACTGCACAGCTGATGTAAATCAAATGAGAAATGTACTTACTAAGTTCAGTTCTCCCTTTAAGTACACAGGATGCCTGCAGCCACTCACGGAAACTGGGATGGCACCATTGTAAACGAAGGCAGAACTGGGCTCAGTCAGTACAGTCTAAAATCTGCTGGTTTCCTTCTGGCTTTCACAGTTGTCTCTATGCAGTACATCACGGCCATTTGGCATATCTTAACAATAGCAGGGAAATGGGGACAGGAGTCAGGATCTTCTGCTCTAAAACCCCAGGCTCCGACTTAAAAGAGAATCTTGGTGTGCAGGAGAAGGGCAATGGTGCTCTAGCCAGTTCATTATAGCATATTTCTCATTTTCTTTACTATTACAGTACAGCATCTTTTCACATTTGGCAGCAATAATAATAAAACAATGTTAAGGGTGAATTTTCCATCCAAGAATTAAAACACAATGTGGACTATTTATTAGAATAGCTCAAATGAGCTACCAAAAACCAAAATATGGTAAAATTAAAAACAGGTTGTTCGGCCATGGTTAGAATTTTCCCCCCTCATAAATGGATAATTAGAATAAAGTTATCTGTCCAATAAATCAGATTAGTACTCTGATTTGTCTAAATTCATCTGAAAAGAAGTCTACAAACCGTTAAATAGGTGAAATAGAGGAAAGAGCTCGTTGTTTCTGCAAACATATTTTATGACTACTGTACCACGCATCACACATCTAACCTGTCACATGTAAGCAGCTGCCCACTCGTGACTTTACAAAAATGTGGAAGGAAATCGTCTGCAGCAGGGCAAACACCAGAAGGCTTAGTTAATAAAACACAATATTTTTAATCCATTTAGTATGTATTCACAATCTTGATTCTGATGGACAGTGATTCATTTATCCGTCCCCCAACTTCCCTTCTCCAGCAGAGACAGAATGTCACATTAAACATTATTTTCAGTCTCTTCACCCTTTTCCTGTGTCTCCTTCCCACTTGGTTGCTGTATAAGGGCACCAGCATATAGGACAATCACAGGGGACTACCTGGCAGGCAGGGGACAGACCCTTTTCTGCTTCAAGTCAGCCAGACGATTTTAAAGAGGGTGACACTGGATGTCATCTCAATGAAAGGTTTCCAGAGGTCACTCAAGGAGAAGAAACAGAGGACAATGCAGTCCAGCCATTAACCTTTATTACTTGCTTCTCAAAACCTAGAAATTAGTGTAAGGACAGAGGACTGCATTCCACTGCACTCCCATTGTTTGCTTGTAGGGAGTGCCTTATCCCATGAAAAAAAATGGTGACTACAAGAAGCATTTCTTGTAAAATTCATTGGCAATCATGGGTGAACAGGCACCCCCTATCCCTGGTATTTCCTAGGCCATTGGTTGGGGGAAGTCATCCATCTTCCAATCCTAGACCACATGAGGCAGGGTTTATTAACTGATAGTATTGTAGGTAGTTCTGTGAAGTCGGAGATTGATATTTCAGATTAAATCATCACAAAGAATCATTTACTTTTTGAATATCTATTTTCAACTGATAGAAAAGAAGTCTATGCAAATTCATTATTCTTTATACTGATGTGTCACTTTGTGTCCCTGAGGATCTGAATCAAAAACAAAAGGATAACTTCCTGTTAACCTTTTTTTAAATGAAGCTAGCACATTTTATCCTTGAAATT
This sequence comes from Chelonia mydas, assembly GCF_015237465.2. Taxonomy (NCBI): domain Eukaryota; kingdom Metazoa; phylum Chordata; order Testudines; family Cheloniidae; genus Chelonia; species Chelonia mydas. The sequence continues at coordinate 26,127,239 of NC_057852.1, read as the reverse complement.
ACCCAATACCTTTCAAAAACACTGTTCTGACATTCATTGCCTAAAACAAATGTAATGACTGTCACTTGGTCAGCTGCTAAACTCGATCTGCCTGTTGGTATGACATTTTCAGATGTCTTTGCTTTCAGAGCAAAAGATACTGTATAGAGCAAACTCCCTGTCTCTCCAGAAACAACTGCCTTCCCATTGCCAAAGTTCAGAAATGTGTGTCTTGTGATGTGGCACATTTGTTTGTTTCAACTAGCAGTGCCATGATGCAACCCAGAGTCCTAAGGAGATGTAAACTATTTACCACGTTTTAGTGTAAATTATTTTTTCAGGCAAGCTTCCACAGACCCTTGTTTGTTTATAATTCAAGTATGCTAGTGCTCCTTTAGGGGCACTAATAGGAGAGGAAGTCTGAAAGTTTCTATTTGAGGAAAACCTCTGATTTATATTTCTAGTGTGGAAAATGTCTTGTTTAATTTAAAAATAATTTTGGAAGGTAGAATGCATCTAAGCACACACCAAGTGTCTGTTTTTCCCGAAGAATTTAACATTACAAATGATAGAGTAATACTAATAAGATAAAAGGTCAGAGCTATCGTGCAACACACTAATAAGAGTTTATATAGCAGCTTTCATACATTATACAATACTTTTCTTTAAAATCTTCATAATTATGTATATTTTATATGTGTTTCACCTATCATTCCTTAGGTGGTAGCGCCTAGTTTCCTTTTGAAATGCCTGAAATGGACTGGATCAACCTAGTACCTATCCTGATGAGTAGTATTTGTCCCAGGAAGCAAAATGAAAACAATAATGTAGAAGTTAGGTATTTGCATGTATCTATGAATTTAAAACGTTGCTCCTCTCAAATATTACACCTTCCATAGAAATCTAAATTAAAATGTCTATCTTCCAAAAACACAAATATTTTGAAATTAGCACAGAGAAGATTTACAGCAATTCACTGCAGGGCCTTATCATAAAAAAATCAGATTGTCATTTAAATCCCACATATTTATGATAAAAATCCACACAAATGATCAACCACCACACACTGAGTCCCACTGGAAGTGTGTCCACTTTTTATTACACTGTCGTTATGCCAAGTATTTTAACAGTAGACACTGTAAGGCTTCCAAGCATCCCTGATTAGCAACCCATCTTACAAAGGTGAATTCATGAAGATGCCTATGACTTCTTTAGCGATAATCTTGTATTGTAATAGAATTTACAGCAAATGAATCTCTCTTCTACATATATAAGGCTGCAATTCCACAGAAATGGTTAGCATGCAAGGGTGAAACAAGAATTTCAGCCACAGCTGGGTCAACGCAGTTGAACAAGAAACACTACAGAGAAAACTCAAAGTAATGCCTTTTCATGATCCCATGGAAAAATATTTGGTAAGACAGGAGAGCTATACTATTATAGCTTTGCTTCTGTGACAAATGCTCTCCTTCTACCAATCAACTGAACCTTCTCAAAATACCTTAGTAGGGCAAGGCTGACTTTCCCTTTTTTGAATGTATTTATAAAAGGCAACAAAACTGTTTTTTAAAGATAAATAGTCAACATAAAACTTATGTTTTTCAAAAAAACCCCACATTTCACCTTAGAGTCTCCTTTTTCAATCCATCTCTGGTGGCCGTTTGTGGTCTGCATCATTTCACTCAGCTTGCAAATTGACAAGCTAGCTTCCCTTTTGTTTCTAAAGCAGTTTTACTTTCTAGTTCTCATGCACTACCACAATCATGGTTGGGATTGGATTCATCACTGCTGGAGACTGTTCACAGCTGCCAAACTCTGCAGCAGTGTGTGACAATTAACACAAATTATCTAATAAGCTAATTTTCTTATTTAAAAATATTTTCAATAACTTTTTATTTCTAACTTCAGCTTCAAATATTGTGTGGATTTTGTGCTAGTGAAATGGCAGCAATGGGGCTTGAAGTCTTCCGCTCATCTACCAACTAACAACAGGAAAAGCTTCCCATACATACTGTTCTGGCAGCATATCTCATCCCTGATTGAGGGGGGCTTTTTCTAGGAGTAACAGGGAAACAGGCAGAGTTCAGTCTCCATGGCCCATGCAGTACTTGCCCTCTCTGGTGAGTATGGCAATTAGGACTGAGTGTGGTGATGTGCTAGTGATGTGGGAGCTGGAATTGAGACCCAATAAACAGACTGGGGAAAGAGGGTTGCTTGTGGGAGCCTCTTCCATCTTGCCCCTGCTTCTATAAGCCTCCCCATTCAGCCAGCCAAATTCTGCACCAGTCCCATCCTATCCTTCTGTTAGAGGCTGTCCTCATCCTTTCCCCCATTAGCACCTATGTCCCTCCCCCACATTTAACTTTTGCACTGCCTACCCCCCCCCAATTAGCTCCAACTTGCTTTCCCTTTCTCCCTCCCCCATTAGCACCTCACCTCCCCTGCACTATCTGCAGCAGCTATATCATTCCTTCTCTGAACTGGAGAGATTCACACTGCCCAGGAATCAATGGGAGACTGGAGAGCAGCCCCAGTGGCAAAGCAGTCAATGGCAGCACAAGCCCTGCTCATAGCATGGAGTCCACCTAACCACATAACATTTAGCCCTGTCTGTAGTGACTTGTAAGGGGGAGCCTGTAGGATTACATGTCACATGAGATGCACAGCACTTGGCCAGTCTGAATATTTAATTTAAAAACAACACTATTTTCAAAAAAATACTCCATCCATAGAGTTTACACCCTTTAAAACGTGTAGACTATCAATATGCCTCCTTAGGCATCTTTTAGCCAAACTACTGTATATATAATTCACTCTTTTAATCTTGCCTCCTAACATTTTCATTGTTCAACAAGCTCCAGGAGGACAGACTCCCTGCATCTAACCTCGTGCCCAGGCAAGAGTCCCATATATGCTTGCAAGACTCAAAATGGACGTCTGTACACATGGCTCACTTTGCAGCATGATGGCCCTTGTCTATTCCTCTAGCACTATGATTATTTTTATGTTCTTCTCTGAATTGCTTGCAAAATATCTCTCATAATGTGGTTTTCAGAACTGAACAGAATAGTCCAAATGTGGTCATACATGAAATATTCTAAAAGGGACATCCTAGTTCCAGAACACGAAGCCTCCGTGTATGCCTTTTTCAATGCCAGCTTAGGTTAAAAACTTCCTCAAGGTACAAACTTTGCCTTGTCCTTGAACCCTATGCTGCCACCACCAAGCGTGTTAAACAAAGAACAGGGAAAGAGCCCACTTGGAGATGTCTTCCCCCCAAATATCCCCCCAAGCCCTACACCCCCTTTCCTGGGGAAGGCTTGATAAAAATCCTCACCAATTGGTACAGGTGAACACAGACCCAAACCCTTGGATCTTAAGAACAATGAAAAAGCAATCAGGTTCTTAAAAGAAGAATTTTAATTAAAGAAAAAGTAAAAGAATCACCTCTGTAAAATCAGGATGGTAAATACCTTACAGGGTAATCAGATTCAAAACATAGAGAATCCCTCTAGGCAAAACCTTAAGTTACAAAAAGACACAAAAACAGGAATATGCATTCCATTCAGCACAGCTATTTTACCAGCCATTAAACAAAAGAAAATCTAACGCTTTTCTAGCTAGATTACTTACTAACTTAACAGAAGTTCTGAAGAGCATTCCTGACTTGGTCCCGGCAAAAGCATCACACAGACAGACCCTTTGTTCCCCCCTCCCCACCCCCTCCAGCTTTGAAAGTATCTTGTCTCCTCATTGGTCATTTTGGTCAGGTGCCAACGAGGTTATCTTAACTTCTTAACCTTTTACAGGTGAAAGGGTTTTGCCTCTGACCAGGAGGGATTTTATAGTTCTGTATACAAAAAGGTGGTTACCCTTCCCTTTATATTTATGACACATGTCATTAACGTGCTGTTTACTCCCTTTATTAGATTATGAATATGTTTAATAAGACTGGACTCAACACTACATTTTGCAATATCCTAGTACAGTGGTTCTCAGCTTTTCCAGACATCTGACCCCTTTCAGGAGTCTGATTTGTCTTGCGTACACCAAGTTTCACCTCACTTAAAAAACTACTTGCTTACAAAATTAGACACAAAAATAGAAAAGTATCAAAGCAAATTGCTTACTTTCTCATTTTTATCATATAATTATAAAATAAATCGATTGGAATATATTGTACTTACATTTCAGTGTGTTTCACCTGTGAGACTTGTCTGAAGCCCGAGCCCAGCTACCCGGGGCTGAAACATGTAAGAGCTTCGCGGGGCCCCCAACTGCCCTGCCTGCTACCCCTTAACACCAATCCTGTACTTGTGACCCGCCCCTTAAGCCTGTCCCATAACCCCCAGGTTGAGAAACACTGACCTATATGAGTTGAGTACCCCCGGAAGACCTCTGTATACCCGCAGGGGTACACATACCCCTGGTTCAGAACCACTGCCCTAGTAGACACCTGCCCTAATATGGTATACTGCTGTTAATAATTACCCTTTATTTCTAGTTCCCAGCCAGCTTTCAGTCCACATGAGAGAGTTCATATTCAAGCCAATGTGAAACAATTTTTAAGTCAGATTTTGTGATATAATATCAAATGCCTTATTAAGATTGAAATATATTACATGACTGCATTCCTTTCATCCGCTCATTTTGGAATTCTATCAGACTTTGAAATGCCAGTAGGGTTATACCCTCTATGTCAACTTGGCATACACCAGTGTTAAATGAAGAACAAAATTCTGAAGCAAACATGTAAACTTTAGGGTACAAACATGGAAACACTTACTACTGGACATAGTTGCTTGCTACCATTCACAGATTCCAAAACCAGAAGGGACCACTGTGATCATAGTCTGACCTCCTGTATAACACAGGCCACAGAACTTCCCCAAAATAACTCATGGAGCAGATTTTTCAGAAAAACATCCAATCTTGATTTAAAAAATGGTCATCACCACCACAACTTGGTAAATTGTTCCAATGGTTAACTACCTTCAATGTTAAAAATGCCGCTTTATTTCCAGTCTGAATTTGTCTAGCTTTCGCTTCCAGCTGCTGCATCGAGTTATACCTTTCTCTGGTAGACTGAAGAGCCCATTATTAAATATTTGTTCCCCATGTAGGCACTTATTGACTGATTAAACCACCCCTTAACCTTCTTTTTGTTAAACTAAGATTGAGCTCCTTGAGTCTATTGCTATAGGGCAGGTTTTCTAATCCTGAGTAACCCCAATGATGTTAATAGGATTTCTTACAGTAGTATGTTCTACTCTCAGCAATAAGTGTTTGCTTCTAGGACTGAGCACCTATTATGCAAGAATCCTGATTCGTTTATGTCAAATAGATGTGGGCATGGATTACACATTGGTTTGTCCTGTTAGGATGAGATTTTAGGATGTGAATGGCAAGAGCAGACATATACCTCTCTGCTCAATTAATGCCACAGTGTTTTTGAAGAAAGAAGTGAACGTTACCAGCTTGAGCGGTTAAATGGCTTAAGAGAGCTCCTATCCACAATACATTTATCAATTCTAGTACAAACATTGATCTGCTTCATATTAACTTTAATTTAACAAAAGTTGGTATCTTTAAGATTTGTATAAAATAACTGGGTTTGAGACACATTTCTTGGCGGGTATTACAATTTTCTACGAATAAACTTGCTCAAACTAAATATTTTTGTTTTACAAACTAGTTAAGTCACCCCTTTTAATTTTATTTTTGCAATATGCACATTGCAAAGAACAATAGCTAAGGGGCAAGAAGGACGGGCTCGGATTAAAGGATTTTATTTTATGGGAGAGAGATTAGTTGGAACTGCTTTGGTGGTAGGATTTTTTCCATGCTATAGAGGTCAGAGGTGAAATAGCTGTCAGGATTTTTTTTCTCTTTCACACCACCTTCTTTCTGTGACTGGAAGCATTACCTTCATACATAAAGAGAAGAGAAGGATAACTATTTGGATTTTGGGCAGAATTCTGCTCTCAGTCACTTCCTCAAAACACCATTAGGGCATGTGTATTTGAGGGCACAATACTGTCCTTTGTTGGGATTTTACACGATGATAAAGGCCTCAACTTTATGACTTTAACAAGTTTAAATAAAGGATTACATTCTTTTAGGTGAAATAATTTTCTACTGTTATGTGTGTGGATAAGTTGTATTTACATGAACTGGAGTTCCAGTCTAAATATATCGATGGAAGTTGAGATCCCCATATCAAATGCCCTTTCCTAATTTCTGGATGTTGAATGGACACCGGCAGACATGTTTGTGAATGTACAGATGTTTTTAATTGCAGAGCAACAGCAAGACTTACTATGAGAGGTGCTAAATATGCAACTCATGTCTCTGGAATTCCCTTTGGAATGGATAAAATAACACCATGGTCTTAGCAAGTATTATTGTGGTGGAAGAACATATTAGAACCATGCTGTGTGGACAGCTTTAGACAAATAAGCTTTGTTCATTTAAAATTACATACAATGGGCCTGATTCTCTTTACACTACGGCCTCTTTACATTTCTCTGGCAATAAGGCCACTTTGCAGCACCAGAACAGTATAAAGGGGTCTTACTGTAAATGAGAATCAGGCCCAATGTTGCTAAAGTCCTCAAATAAACTATTTATTAATTCTAAATTCAATATTAAGATCAGAACTTTCACTTGGGAGGGCTTTGTCTTACTGTCCAAATAAACAAATATATTTAAATACACGTGCCTAAATCCAGATCTCCCTGAGGGACTGTGAATGGCTGTGTATGAACAGTGCAAAGTGATTCATTCCACACCTCCCTCTACTTTCCTCACAAATTTGGATGTTGCCGATTTAGCTGAAAGAAGAGTTTTTGCACTGCTAGAACAAGTGTTTGTGGTCATCCAATAGTGATCCGACATCAGTGGCTAAATTTAACTGTGTGTAGATTTGCTATAAGATGTTTTGTCTCATCTACCAGATAGTAAATACCCACCTTAATTATCCTCCCAACTGAATTGAGAAAGAACATAATCCTGATAAAGTCTAACGTTATCTGAAGCACATTTATGTTCATGCTGGGAGGTCCAGAATCACACCAGTTAACCTATTCTTGTAAACGCCTCAGGAAAATTAGCAGCCAAAACCCAAAAAATCTACACCCCACTCATATCAGGAAGAGAATCTTGGGAAAAGAACCTAATATTTAACTTGCCACCAAAACAAAAAACTGCTCATTGAGATAGGTAGGCAAATAGAATGTTTACATCTGAATTTGAGTCTTGTTAAAGAAATATATATTTTACAGAAGAGTCCTCATAAAAGGACTAGAATAGGAGCATAGCCTTGAAGGAGATAACTGATTCCAGGTAGTTCTAGTTAATGCAGGGTACATCTGGCTGTTTTGTTCTTTGGAAGGCGAATCCACGAGCCCAATTAGGCAAAGCCTTCTGGGGGAAGGAGTCAACTTATTAGGTAGGCTAGAGGTTCCTTGTACCAGAGATAAGAGCAGGTTGTACACCTCTGCTAATTCAGCTAAGTTCGATACTTTATTCCTAATGAACCAGGGAGATGAGGGAATCAGATGCTGAAGCAAGTCTTGAGTGTCAGTAAGAGCAAGATGCCTACCACATGTCGAAGCACAAAGCACCTTCCTTTCTTAGATAGTTCAGAAGCATTTCCACATTGGTGGCTGGTCCTGAAAACCCACAAAATGGCTGCTATGTGCCTCGTTTATAATTAACACATGGTGCCACCTTTTGCAGACCATCAGGAAGATCTGAGTTCTGTCCCCATTTTCCAGGAAGGAGCAACTGCCATCTGATTGCAGGCTAAGGGAGCCTGTCAGGTAAATTGTGCTGATAGAAAGCAGGAGCTTTTCCTCCCACTTCATGAGTCAGTTTCTTGTTCCTGATGCTCCATCTCCCCAAACTACTTGCTAGTTTAGGAAACCACAGCTGAATTTTCCATGTAGATTAGGACTGGAACCCTTAACACTTTTCTTTCTTGGAAACTAGCATGTTTAAATGCCCATATCTCCAGCAAGATTGTTCTGAAGTGACCTCTGTCTCTTTTACTATGTTATTGAAGCAAAGTAGCGTATGAATGGAGCTGTAAGGTACACTTCCGCGAAGGAGGAGAAGACCATGGAAATTACAGCAACCCATAAAGTTGGATGCCTGTTAGCTGGCAGCTAGAAGCAGCGGCTCATATTCCTAACTGGTGGGCACCCTTGCTGAAACTGATATTATCCAGGATGCTGGCTTCTTTAAATTAGTATCTTTAACAGATGAATACAGTCAAGAACAAGCACTCAAGCCAAACATAGTATTAACGTGTCACTCTGTATAATAAATACATGACTTACTGTACAAAGAAATATAGCTGAATGGCTTTGGCCTTGTCCAAGACTTATTTATTACAAGTCTAAATATAAGTCCCTGTGACAATGAATTATGTAATGTCTACAAGACAAAAACCGGCACACTTTGTTAGCTACAGAAAGACAGGTAGACAGACAGAAGCTTCCACTTAGTGCTTTATTGGCTGCCAGCCATTCTTTGAATGGGGGCAATTATGAAAAAAAATGAGTACATAACTTTAATAAGGTTCACTACAGATTGCTGTATGATAAACACAGATCTTGACAATAACCTACTCTGGGTCTAACCCCTTCTCCTGGGAACACACGTGTTATTCCAAGAGATGTACATCACATACTTGATATATGTAGGTGAAGAGATTAGAGAGAAGAGTGGCATGCGAAAATATGTATGATATAAACTATTCACAGAATATATCATGTCTCCTAAAGTATCAGAGATATCAGCCAAGGTCTTGATTCCCTTGTCTGTACTGGGGATGGGATTCATTCATAGAGCAGAGATTCCACCAAGGATGGGCAACTCTTATTAGTGACCTTCCAAATTCACAGTCCATTTTGGTCAATTTCACCGTCATAAGATTTTAAAAATTGTAAATTAATGATTTCAGTTATTTAAATCTGAAATTTCACGGTGTTGCAATTGTACGAGTCCTGACCCAAAAAGCAGCTGTGGGTGGGTGGGCTACAAAGGGGCTTGCGGTACTGCTACCCTTACTTCTGCGCTGCTGTTGGTGGGCAGCTGGAGAGTGGTGGCTGCTGGCTGGGAGCCCAGCTCTGAGGACAGAGCCTCCGCCAGCAGCAGCGCAGAAGGAAGGATGGCATGGTATGGTATTGCCACCCTTACTTCTGTGCTGCTGCCTGCAGAGCTGGGCCCTCAGTCAGCAGCCGCCACTCTCCAGCCGCCCAGCTCTGAAGGCAGCGCAGAGCTGAAGTAAGGGTGGCATGGTATGGTATTGCCACCCTTACTTCTGTGCTACTGCTGGCGGGGTGTTGCCTTCGGAGCTGGGCACCCAGTCAACAGCTGCCGCTCTTCAGTCACTCAGCTCTGAAGGGAGTGCAGCAGTAAGGGTGGAAATAACGATACTCCCTTGCAACTCCCTTTTGGGCCAGGACCCCCAATTTGAGAAATGTGAAATCTGGTCTCCCACCCCAGCTAATCGTTCATATCCCTCCTGGGAGGTATGATCCACACTTTGGGAAATACTGAAAGAGTGTATCTTCTGAGCATCCTGGAAAGGTTCCTCCATGGCTAGCAAATCTAATCCGTGCTTGCTGGAACTCGGCCTATAGGACAGAGCTGGGTGTGAGGGTGTCTTGTATTTCTAAAACATTAGTTATATCGGCCTTTCCATATGGGTAAAGGTTTTCTCTACCAGCACCCTGCAGCCTGGTTTAGTCAAATTGCGGGGGGGAATAAATAATTTTCAGGTCACTTCCTTTTAGAAAGTTTCCACAATTTCGGCTGCTTTGTAAAATACTCTACCAATTCTAAACTGTCGCTTAAAAAGAAGGGGTTCTGCCATTTCCCATTACTGTGATACAGTTGTTGCTTGCAGTGTAAACAGATGGGTTGTTGCTGCCCTGTTAACTTAGGGCTGCAGGTAACTTTCCTTAGACAATCACCAGTATCAGAAAAGATGAAAAATTATCCTGCTTCTGTACCTTGCTTTACCCCACTTCAGGGTGGTTTGAACTTCAAATCCTACTGACAATTGGAACCATTTAAATGTTAACATATTAAGCACAGGTATATCCTCTACTTACCCCCTTCTTTTTTAATATAAACAAAGCAATTACATGCTGTACACTGCATGAATGCAACATCAAAATTGCACATTTAAAAATAACAAAAAATTAAGAAATCCAAAGAAAGTTCCCACAGCAACAGTTCCTGTTGCATATATTTGGTATTTCCTATCCCTGTTTCTGTGGTTAAGTGTGTAGCTTAACATGTTATTACTGTCTGGATCATAACATACCATTCCACAAAACATAGGATATGTGGCCAAGTTAATAGTGCTATTGAAACTTTTTGTGTTTCCTGTCTTTGTAATTTTAAAACTATTTTGTGAGATTTTATATATACAAAATGAGTGACACATAAGTACATAAAATTCCATCCATTACACCTCCATTCCCATCCCTTCTGATAGATTCATAGATTCCAAAGTCAGTAGGGACCACTGTGATCATCTAGTCTGAACTCCTGTACAACAAAGGCCATAGAACTTCCTAAAAATAATTCCTAGAGCAGATCTTTTAGAAAAACACCCCATCTTCAAATGAAAATTGTCAGTGATGGAGAATGCACCAAAACCCTTGATAAATTGTTCCACTGGTTAATTACTCTCACTGTTAAAAACGCATTCCATATTTCCAGTCTGAATTTGTCTAGCTTCAGCTTCCAGCTACTGGATCATGTTATGTCTTTCTCTGCTAGATTAAAGAGCCTATTAATAAATATTTGTTCCCATATAGGTACTTAACGACTGTGATCAAGTCACCCCTTAACCTTCTCTTTGTTAAGCCAAAGAGATTGAACTCCTTGAGTCTATCACTACAAGGCATGTTTTCTAATCCTTGAATCATTCTTGTGGTTCTCCTCTGAATCCTCTCCAATTTATCAACATCCTTCTTGAATTGTGGACAACAGAACTGGACACAGTATTCCACCAAAGGTTGCACCAGTGTGAACGCAGGAAGAATAACCTCTTTACTCCGACTAGAGATTCCCTTGTTTATGCAACCCAGGATTATTTTAGCTCTTTTGGCCACAGTGCCATACTGGGAGCTCATGTTCAACTGATTATCCATCACAATCCCCAGATCTTTTTCAGAGTCCCTGCTTTGGAGGATGGCCTGCGTTCTTTCTTCCTAGATGTACACATTTTCATTTAGCCATATTAAAATGCATATTATTTGCTTGTCCCAGTTTACCAAGTGATCTAGATTGCTCTGAATCAGTGACCACTCCTCTTCATTATTTACCACTCCCACAATTGTGTGTCAAACTTTTTCAATGATTTTTATGTTTTCTTCCTAGTCATAGATAAAAATGTTAGGTAGTGTTGGGCCAAGAACCATGTCCGACCTCACAGGACTATGACTATTCCATGACTATTCCCTGTTTACATTTTGAGGCCTATTGATATGGCCCTACCAAATTCATGGTCCGTTTTGGTTAATTTCACAGTCATAGGATTTAAAAAATAATACGTTTCATGATTTTCAACAAGAACAAGTACAGAGTCCTGCACTTAGGATGGAAGAATCCCAAGCACTGCTACAGGCTGGCGACCGACTCCCTAACCAGCAGTTCTGCAGAAAAGGACCTGGGGATTACAGTGGACGAGAAGCTGGATATGAGTCAGCAGTGTGCCCTTGTTGCCAAGAAGGCTAACGGCATATTGGGCTGCATTAGTAGGAGCATTGCCAGCAGATCGAGGGAAGTGATTATTCCCCTCTATTCGGCACTGGTGAGGCCACATCTGGAGTATTGCGTCCAGTTTTGGGCCCCCCATTACGGAAAGGATGTGGACAAATTGGAGAGAGTCCAGCAGAGGGCACTGAAAATGATCAGGGGGCTAGGGCACATGACTTACGAGGCGAGGCTGAGGGAACTGGGCTTGTTTAGTCTGCAGAAGAGAAGCGTGAGGGGGGATTTGATAGCAGCCTTCAACTACCTGAAGGAGGGTTCCAAAGAGGATGGAGCTCCGCTGTTCTCAGTGGTGGCAGATGACAGAACAAGGAGCAATGGTCTCAAGTTACAGTGGGGGAGGTCGAGGTTGGATATTGGGAAACACTGTTTCATTAGGAGGGTGGTGAAGCGCTGGAATGGGTTACCTAGGGAGGTGGTGGAATCTCCATTCTTAGAGGTTTTTAAGGCCCAGCTTGACAAAGCCCTGGCTGGGATAATTTAGTTGGGGTTGGTGCTGCTTCGAGCAGGGGGTTGGACTAGATGACCTCCTGAGGTCTCTTCCAACCCTAATCTTCTATGATTTCAGATATTTAAATCTGAAATTTCACAGTGCTGTAATTGTAGGGGTCCTCACCCAACATGGGGTTGTGTGGCAGGGGTCGCAAGGTTATTGTAGGGAGGTTGCAGTATTGCCACCCTTACTTCTGTGCTGTTGCTGGCGGTGGCACTGCCTTCAGAGCTGGGCTCCCAGTCAGCAGCCACCACTCTCTAGCCACCCAGCTCTGAAGGCAGTGCCGCCGCCAGCAACAGTGCTGAAGTATGGCTGGCATGGTATGCTATTGCCATGCTTACTTCTGCACTGCTGCATGAAGAGCTGGGCCCTCAGTCAGCAGCCGCCATCCTCTGGCCACCCAGCTCTGAAGGCAGCAGCATATGAGTAAGGATGACATAGTATGGTGCTGCTCCTGGTGGGATGCTGCCTTCAGAGCTGGGCACCTGGCCAGGAGCCACCAGTTTCTGGCCACCCAGCTCTGAAGGCAGCACAGAAGTAAGGGGGGCAATACCGCGACCCCTGTACAATAACCGTGTGGCCACCCTGCAACTCCCTTTTTTGGGTCGGGACCCCCAGTTTGAGAAACGCTGGTCTCCCTCGTGAAATCTATATAGTATAGGATAAAATTCCACAAAAGACCAGATTTCACAGTCCGTGACGTGTTTTTCACGGCCGTGAATTTGGTAGGGCACTACCTATTGATGATGATATTGTATACACAGATAATGTTTACATAGGCTAAGCAAAACATTTGATGTACAAGCTTATGATGATATTGTATATACAAATAATGTTTATATAGGCTAAGCAAAACATTTGATGTACAAGCTTATGTTAATGCAATGTGAAAGTTAAATGTGAGTTGCATATAAGCAAAAAGAGAAAGAAAGATGCCTTTATTTAAAGTTGCTCAAAACTTTCCATAATAATATCGTGTTATTCAGTTGCCTATAAGTTTGCCAATCTAACTATGTAGGCTGAAATTTCCCTTGCTGAGATCAGCCTCAGGCTCTTCCTCTTCTTTTTTTTTTTAATGTCAGCAAAAGCACATCAGGCATTTTAGAGAACAAGATTAAGGAAAAATATGTTGTTCTTCCCATGTTCAATTTTTTTTTAAAATTGGTGTAGATAGGGGTCTTGTAAAAAGAACAGTCATGTGATCATGTAAAGACTATCATGATGTACACATACAGAGACTGTACAGGCAACCATAACTTTGGAATTTCCCAACTTGGCAATCTTAATGTACTTTAAACGTAATTTTCCGTGTGTTAGTGTGTGTATACATATGCGCATGCACACACAAACTCTCCCTCTATAAAATACATACAAAATCGATTATTTGGTGATAAAGACGTATTTGAATAGTTATATCTAGATCATAGAATCATAGAATATCAGGGTTGGAAGGGACCTCAGGAGCTCATCTAGTCCAATCCCCTGCTCAAAGCAGGGCCAATCCCCAACTAAATCATCCCAGCCAGGGCTTTGTCAAGCCAGGCCATAAAAACCTCTAAGGAAGGAGATTCCACCGCATCCCTAGGTAACCCAGATCTACTGCTAGTAGTGAATATCGGCATTCAAGAAGAATATTTCCAAACCAATGAACATGGGGAACTACCACTGAAACCATGGGGACTGGTTATTATATTTTCCATTTTAAAAAAACAGGAAAACATAAAATGTTGTTCCGTACAATGGGACCTCCTGCGACATCGACATAGACTTATGCGCAGTGCTGGGGAGGAGCTGGTGGTCATGGTACATGTAGGTACCAGTTGCAAGGTAGGAGAAAAGTCCTTGAGGCCAAGCATAAGTTGTTTGGTAAGAGATTGAAGTCCAGGTCCTCCTGGTAGCATTCTTTGAAATGTTTCCAGTGCCACATACAGGGCCAGGCAGAACTACACAGTCTCCATGTGTGGATGAGAAGATAGTGTTCAGAGGAGGGATACAGGCTAACTAGGGACTGGAAAAACTTTTGGGAAAGGAGGAGCCTATACGGGAAGGATGGGCTCCATCGAAACCAAAATAGAACCAGATCACTGACATGTAAAATTTAAAAGGTTGTAGAGGAGTTTTTAAAGTAAGAATGACAGAGGAGCTAAAGGAGCACCCTAGGAAGACAGGGCTATTGCAGAGAAGCTAAATGAATTATTTGTATTGGTCACTGCAGAGGATGTGAGGGAGATTCTCACACCTGAGCCTTTCTTTTTAAGTGACAAATCTGAGAAACTGTCCCAGACTGAGGTGTCAATAGAGGAAATTTGGGGACAAACTGATAAACTAAACAACAATAAGTCACCAAGACCAGATGGTATTCACCAAGAATTCTGAAGGAACTTCGATATGAAACTGTAGAACTACCAACTGTGTACAGCTCAGAAAAGAGACTACTATTGGGAGATATGATAGATGTCTATAAAATCAGGAATGGTGTGGAGGAAGTGTTATTTACCCCTTCACATGACACAAGAACCAAGCGTCACCCAATGAAATAAATAGGCAGCAGGTTTAAAACAAACAAAGAAGTACTTCTTTACACAACACAGCCAACCAGTGAAATTTATTGCCAGAGCATGTTGTGAAGCCCAAAATTATAACTGGATTCAAAAAAGAATTTGGTAAGTTTTATGGAGGATAGGTTCATCAAGACAGTCGGGGACTCAACCCCATGCTCTGGGTGTAGTTAAACCTTAGACTGCTAGAAGCTGGGATTGGACAATGGGGGATAGATCACATGATAATGCCTGTTCTGTTCATTACCTTTGAAGCATCTGGCACTGGTCACTGTCAGGATACTGTGCTAGACAGACCAGTGATCTGACCCAGTCTGGCCATTTTTATGTTTTTCAGACTCCAGATGGACTTATATCACCTTGTGAGTGGAAAACAAACAGAACTGTAAGTGATTTTGAATGACTGTGGCCTTGACTATGATCAGGTCATTAGAAGCTATGCTTAATTTACTCAGCTATGATAACAACAAAGCTATTCCTCACTGAAAGTTTTAATTTTAGCCAACTGAGAGAATGGTTAGCGTGACTAGTATTTCTGCCTAAATTGTTCTTGCTGGCTGATGTATTTGGGATATGCTGCAAAAGGGTAATAGATTATGGAGTGTTTTCATTCCAGATATACTTGAGCATAACTAACAAACAAACACAATATAAAACAAATGAGCAATATGCAGTTTATTGCAACCATGAATGCAATTTATGTATTAACAGCTGCAATTTTATATATGTGTTGGTTTTCCTAATTATTTAAAAGTCACCCCAGCAATTGTCATATACAGCCATTTGAATCTGGACCCCAAATGCTTCATTTAATAAACAATATAACTGTAAGGAAAAGTCATGCTTTCCATATTGTTTTCAGAGAAAAACAAGCATAGCGAATACCTGAAGGGAAAAATTCTACTTGATGATACACTTTGCAATCATCTCAATGACCACACCCACTTGACAGTTCATAGCCACAGATAAATAAAGAGGAGAGAGTAGCAGAAAATACTAAAAGTTTGCAAAAAGTGTTTGCTTTGTTTGTTTTTAGGGGGGTGTTGACTAATCTAATTTCTGGAAATAATGAGAGACTGTCGACAATGTTATTTTGTCTTTTCTTAACTCTGGAAGTTAGAAGTACAGGTGCCAGCAAACAGCTGTCATAATGAAAATGTGCTTTGTTAGTTGCATTCATTTTTCTCCAAGCACAGTCGGATTCATCATTACATTAACTCTGGCTTTCTGAACGTGTAATTCCGGCTGAGTAAGACAGTGCTGAAACCAGCCCCGTGACTTAATACCCAAGTTATCTTGTCAACATCTACATTATATTTTTAATGGAGCACAAAATAATTGTTTTTCCAGAGAAAGTAGTTGACAGAATCTCATTATTTCCACAATTTAGATTATGCAATGCAGTTTACAGGCTTCTGTCTTTAAAGGTGCTTCATTTCACATGCAATCATTTATTTTTAAATGACTGACAAACAGTAACATTTTAAAGGTCAAAAAAGAAACAAAATGTTTCTTTAAATAATTTGGAAAGCAATTTTATAATTCAAACGAGTAAAAGTAAAACGACGGCAAACAATGGACTTTACTACATTTTTGTTACCTAATAAATGTATTTGTGAGTGCTAACTTCTGCCTCATATTGAATTGCCACCATTGACTGTTATAGCTGTTACAGCTGTGTACTTTAATTCAGTGGCTCTCAATCTTTGCAGACTACTGTACCCCTTTCAGGAATCTGATTTGTCTTGCGCATCCCCAAGTTCTACCTCACTTAAAAACTACTTGCTTACAAAATCAGACATAAAAATAGAAAACTGAAAAATGGCTTACTTTCTCATTTTTATCATAAAATTATAAAATCAACTGGAGTATCAACCTTGTACTTACATTTCGGTGTGTAGTATGCAGGGCAGTAGAAACAAGTCATTGTCTGTATGAAATTTTAGTTTCTACTGACTTCACTGGAGCTTTTTATGTAGCTTGTTGTAAAACTAGGCAAATATCTAGATGAGTTGATGTACCCCATGGAAGACCTCTGTGTACCCCTGGTTGAGAACCACTGTTCTAATTTTCATTGCCTCTTTTATATGTATACATTTTTGGATGTCTTTATATTAGTAGAGTAACCTCCTATGATGTGTACGGAATTGAAACTGTTGATTATATGGGGGCGAAGGTGGAGGCTACTTTCTTTTAAGTGCTCTTTTATTTTTAGAGAGGAAATGGCTGTCACACCCAACAGTGCCAAGATGTGTGCAGGAAAACAGAAGTCAGTGCAAGATGAGTTGGGTGGGGTGGAGAGTAGAGTCACATAGACAGAGTTGAGTAAGTGGTATTCCTTCTTTCCCAGTTACAAAGATGTTACACTCAGGTGAAGTAAATCTACATAAGCAAAAAAACATTTATTTTTTTTTACCTGCAAGAGATCAAGGAATCAGACGCCATGTGATTTGAGCTTTGCAGAAATGTCTTGCATTTCTTTTTGGTACGTCTCTAAAGGGTTTTCAGTGACAATTCCAAACAGTAAGCTCCTGGTAATCTGTTGGAGGGTCTGACAGGAAGGACACTGCAATTCAACCTTATGCTTTGGGAAGAACACACAGGTGTTTTGTCAGAACACTTAGCCTAAAACCTGCATTATGATGATGCTGGTTTTGGAATCTTTCTGGAGAAAGAGATCTGACAACAGTCCTGAGCTTTGTTTAGAGAATTTAATCCACATTCCCCTGGCTGCTGACAGGAAGAGACCATGTTTTGCTTAACTCCAAATTCCTTTCACAGAATCAGAGACAAGAGGGTAGGGAACAGCAGACGGAGATTTTCCCTTATCTAGCACAGTTAAAAACATTGTACAGATAGGAGATGTGTTTAACCCTGATTTCCCATCTTTCCTGACACCAAAAAATAGCTTTGTTTCTATTCTACAACATACATCAAAGTCAGAAATCTCTAATAAAACCAATGACAGTCATTACTGAGGTCTTCTAGACATAGAAAAAAACATCCAACTGACAGTCTGGCCATGTGAGATACTCAGCATCCTCAACTCTCACTGACATAAATGGGAGTTTGAAAGCACTCAGCACCTTGGAAGACTGGGCCCTTAACTACCCACTGGAGTTTACACATCACAAGTCATTTTCATGCAGTGTTCTGAGGTTTATCGTGAACCTTTTCCAAAACCTGACATTATTTCTTTTAGGGCCAAACTCAAATCTTAGCTGTGTAGTACACCCACTTCTAGGAAGCTCAAATTATTACTACTATACTGACACTCAGCAGATGTTGAGCAACAGATTTTTCAAGGTACATGACAAAGGGAGATTTCTTCAATTAATTAATTTATTTAAGATAAGTCGTCAGCTCTAAGTATCTGCTATTAAATACACTTTAAGTATTCTAGGCAGGGCTGCTATGTTGTTTTGTCCATGTTAAAAAATTCTGGCCACCTTTTCTTTAAAAAATTACCTGTCCAGCTGTAATTTGGCCCACTTGTGTGTATGCATTATAATACAGTCTTCAATTACATGATCACACATTATTTCTCCACATGTCCCCTGCCTCGTTCAGTGCACAGGATGGACCTGCTGTCGGGATGAATCAGGGTGTTGCAGTAACGGAGGCTATCTGCCTCATTTGTTGCGAAAGTTGGAAAGCGTGTAGTGAATGAGACAGGGGATTACAGAAAGAGAAGGGAGGGTCTCATGGTTAAGGCAGCTGTACGCAGCCCTGGAGAACTGGATTCTACCCCTCTCTCAGAGTTCATGTGTGATTCTAGTAAAATTATACAAACTTTTCACAGGTGGTCACTAATTGTGTGTCGCTCAATTTCTTTGTGCCCAACTTTAGACAGTGCACTCTGATTTGTAGGAGTTTTGAGTGCTCACAGCTGCAACTGAAGTCTTGGGAGCTGTGCTCTAAATATTATTAAGAGCTATATAATGCTAAGTACTCTAACAAATCAGGTTCTAGGGTGCCTCAAAGTGGGTACCCAAAAACAGTCAGTACTTTTTACCTTTCTCTCTCTGTGCCTCTGAAAATGGGTATAATATCACCTCACCTCACACGGATGCGGCGAAGATAAATTCATGTTTATGAAGCACTCAGGTATTATAGTGATGAGTGCCATAGAAACACCCCTGAGGAAATTAACAATTCTGTCTTTGGAGTGGGGTTTGAAAAGTGGGGAGAAAATAAGGTCTAGGGCCACACATTGAACAACAAGGACGAAACAAAATATTGAATAACTGCTCACTAAGTGAAGACCATCCATTTTGTGCACTGAATGAGGCAAGGGTGCTGTGAAAAAAATAGTGTGGGATCATGTAAGACTCCATCATAATGCATACACATCAGGGGAGCGAATTAAGGTTGCATAGACATTTCCTAACTTTTGAGTGTTTGACTTTTTGATCTGAATCGTGTTCTTTCAACGTAGTTTGTCTGCGTGTACTACTAAATAGTTACTTAGAATTCAGCTTACCTAGGGCTGTGGCAGATTCTCTATCACTCATAGTCTTTAAATTGTCTTTCTAAAAGATATGCTCTAATTCCACTACAAGTTATTGGGCTTGATACAGGAATCACTTGGTGAAATTGTATGGCCTACATTATGCAGGAGGTTCAGATTGGATTATTGTGATGGCCTATCAATCTAGTTTGGACGATTTATGTTATTATAGACACTTTTTACCCCTGCACCTCTCCCACTGCTCTTGGGATGGCAGCCAGAAGGCTGTTGTCCTCATCTTCCAAATGTAGATCAGTTCATAGCTAGACATTGTGTGTGTGTGGTGGTGGGGGGGGGAGGGGGGGGAGAAAGAGAGGGAGAGACTCCTGGTGGAAGAATGGGAAACAACACCTCCCACAGTCCCTAGGGAGAGACTGATTTGATTTTAGAGTGAGCTGCCATGTTAACCTTTCAAGAAGAGAGAGATGGGCATCTAATAGGAAACAAGCTGGTAGAAAGAGACTGAAATCTGCCCTGAATGGGCTGCCACAGGGTTGCAAAATACCCTAATAAGCAGGTTGGTACAATTAGCTAAATGAGAGATGTCGAAAAGAACAGCCCAGTAATTGGGCTATTATTTATTTAGATATGGCCCTCGTCACTATAGTATGTGAGTGCCACACAGTTAATTAATCTCACAATAATCCTATGAGGTCAGGATGTATTATCTCCATTTTACAGATGGGGACCTGAAGCACAGAGAGAGATTTTCATAAAGAAATGCAGGAAGTCGGTGGCAGAGCTGCGGATTGAACCTAGGGCTCCTAACTCCCACTCCAATGACTTAACCACAAGAGAATCCTTCCAAGGTCACTAGAGGAGCTAGAGCAGAAATTCATGCATTCAGGAAGTGAGGCAGTAAGAAGATTTATTTCCATGGATAAAGGCCGTTTTCTATTAATACAGAGAAGGGTAACAATAAACAGGCAAGTAAACTTTGAAAAGCATTAGCATTGGCTGACTTACGACATTTGATTCTTGATTGAAAATGATTGCAGTAACAGGCATGACATTTCCTTTCCCCGCTTTTTTTTTTTTTAAATGCTGTCTCATATACCAAAAGCAATAACACATTTAAAACTACAGGAGCATAAATTTTTTTAAGCCTGATATACAATAAGAAAAAAAAACTTGCCATTTTAGCTAAAAGCTTCCTAATCACAAATTCCTGTAAAGCATTCATACTACATCTTTAATTAGCTCCTAAAACCATGAAGTATCACACACAAGACTTAAAGCTAAACCACAGAATCAAAGAGAACACACTCCCACAGCTGTTCAAATCCAAAGCCGGGACTTGCTCTCCCATTAGCAGTAATGTATAGTTTGGAGAGGCAGTGAAAACTGTACACCAACTACAGTAATTTACTTACTAAAGCCACTTGCCAAATGTTCATAAACATGCCTACAGCAAGTGCACAATGCTGCTCTGACAGACACCTGTCTAAATCTGTGGGATCCAAATACAATTTACCAAAATAAATAAATAAAACACCTCAAACTACCTATTGGCAGTCTACAAAGAAAAGGTACAATTAAGACTGTACTTTTAGCATTAAGAAATAAAATATAAAGGTGCCACTGCTCTTTCTCAGCAAATTCTGCTGTCTCGGGTTTTAGAGCTGCAGATGACATTCTTTGCTTGCACTCTAAGTAGTTGGGAGAATTTACAAATTAATCACTTTCATTCTTACAATATTTGTGGGAAAACAGAAGGTTACCTCTCCATTTAAACAAATTTGTTTTAGCAACAGTATTTTGTTATCCTTCCCGTACCCACCAACACTGCCAGTCGTCTTCCCTACAGTACCTAAAATAATAAGCAGAGTTATTTTTGGCACAAAGGGAACTACATGGTATTTTACTTCATTTTAACTGTGTTCATGCTAGTAGAATGGTGGTTCAGTATTTGTACAAGATTCAAGTGAAGTGCTTTAACTAGCAACCTGTTTGCGGCTGTAAAGAGAATTAATTAAAACAGAATTATTCAGACATTGGCTTTTTGAGTAATCCATGAAAAAGCCACAAAACCATATTTTAAAACCTAAAATGGCAAGTTAAAAATCAGGGGCCAGATCTTCAGCTGGTGTAATTTAATGCAGCTCCATTGACTTCAGAGGTATGCCGATTTATATCAACAAGGATCTGGCTCTATATGTTTAAAAACTAAGGATGGGATTTTCAAAAGCACACAGCATTGGCCTAACTTTGACTGAAGCAATGGGAGTATTACCATTGGATTCAATAGAAGCATTGTTAGACAATCCTGAGTGCTTTTGAAAATCATGTACTAAGGGTTTGCCTATATGGGAAAATTGAATGGCAGAACCTCAGTGGTATAATTATGTTGTAGACAAGCCCATTCCTGTCATGGGTCATACACAAAGCCTTACAATATTAACAGAGAAATAATTTCACTATTATAATTTACTCTTCACTATTAATGTTGTTGGTTTATCTTTGTATTTCTCACCTCTTGACCAATAATAATAGACTACTCACTTTCAACTTTTGTTTATAGCCAGCTTCCAATCAATTACACATGCCTGTGGTCGCTAATTGGTAGGGAAACGAAAGGGGTGTTCTTTCACTATTTTTTTTTTAAAAGATACATGTTCTCATTGGAATTCCCACCTCCCCCCTAAAAGTCATAAAATGTTTCAATGATTTTAGAATTATTAAGTTTACAAAATCCAAAATTTAGGCCCAACTGGACGTGATAGTATCTCTCTAATTTTCCCCAAATATATTATAAACTAAAATATATTGTACCCTCTGACCAATCCAAATGCATCACTGACCTTCAAAACATATATTAAAATTACCTGGATGAAGAATGCAAAATCAGAAATAGAAAAGATCTACAGTGTAAGGTCATCAAGTCCATTCTCCTTTGCGTTTCAGTTCAATTGCATAAAACTAAACTTCTATACTTTTCATTTTAGTAAAAAAAAAAAAAGGGGGGGGGGGAGATCCCCAAGTTTGTCTGTAAGGGGGGAAATTTTCAAAAGAGCCAGAATGACATAGGTGCACAAGTCTCATGGTCACTCCATGGTATTTGCACTACTGAAGTCATTTGAAAATTTTACCTTAAAACGTTAAACATTAATGAGGGATAGATACAGCTGAATGAAGTGTGAACCATTTTTATTCTTTAATTAACAAGATGACATGATCAATATTGCCAAGCCCCAGTGTTCAAAAATCATGAATCCATTCTGTCCCCCATCCCCTCAAAGTGGACTAAAAAATCATGCAATTGTAGAAAATACATATTGCTGAATGGGGGCAGGGATTACCTTCTAGTTTTTGGTCCTTTAAAGAATACTTGGTTCACATTTTCAAGCATTTCTCATCATTACAGCAGGACACTTTATTTTAATGAAAGACGTGGTTCTCATGTAACTGCAGGATTTATGAAAAACAAAATATTGTAAAAACTGGAAACACTATAAACTGACTGGTTATAGGTTCCCTTCTGTGCGAACTGCAGAGGATAAGATCTGTGACAGCCCCTCAGCTACAGAGCCTTGCCTTTTTAGCTCAAGCTGCAACAGTTCGTGCTTTTCACTCTGAAGGTCCCCAGTTCAACCCATGTTGTGCTGGGCAAGATGGTAGCCACCACAACTGCATTATTCTCATTTGCAGGAGAAAGCTTCTGATATGAAATGTGATGGCTGCCTTTTTGTACTCATTCCCACCTTTCGAACACAAGAAATGTTAAGACCTTCTGATGTACTAGAATAGCTAGAATAAGCAACAAAATGAAAAAGCCATATAGGAATTACTGCAGAGTGTCCCCTCATTTTTACAGCAGGTGCTGCTTCTCAATACATACATTTGGTAATATAAATATGAACAATAAGCAGCCTAAGACATAGAAATAATGCAAATACTACTTTATGTGGCTATTTAGGATTGAATTCTCAAAGGAATGTGAAGAACTTCCATTTAACAAACAGCAGAACTGTGAATATATAGAGATTCCAGTCAACCTCTTTGTAAATTGACTCTGGAGGAAACGCTGACCCACCTTGAAACCAAAACTCATTCAAAAATTAATGCCCTTAGTGAACATTTTAAAAGTAGGGAAATACTTTTGCTACATTTCTGAGTCCTTGAATATTCAAGTGGATAACTTTCAATGGGTGGCCTTATCCATTCAATGTGCGTCAAAATCTGCTTTATTGACAAATTTTTAAAAAAGGGAAAGAAGGTAATTTGTTAAATAATACTGAGATTTCACCTCTTACCTAATCACACAGGAAAGGGTCGTATAGTGTGAGAGTGATTTAAACAAATGTGCATTCCGACTTCACATCAAAATGCAAAAGTATTTGAATTCAGCTTCCAGCAGCTAACTTTCACGGTGATGGACTAAACCAGAGCAAATGCTAAAAAAAAAAAATCTCTGTATCCCGGGATACGGGGTTAATTCAGTCTAGCAAAATAGCAAACTCTATGACCTTAGGAGCACCCTGCTGAGTCAATCTGATGCCAGATGCTGCTACTCTGCATGAAGATGTTGTGTAACTACTGCTGGGTCACATTAGCAGGTAGTTGTTAACTTCAACCATGGTATAAGGAGGGGTGGAGTATCCACCTCGGCAGAGAGAACGATGATGAAATCAAGCAGAAGCCAAAACTGTGGAGAAAATTTAAGATTATGTTGATTTTTCCTTTTTACTTTAACTTCCAATAAAGCCAAACCCAGGAAAGGGGTAAATTTGGACTAGATATAGTTTATGCATATTCTGTTCAGAGCACGGTGGGATATACCTGATTACATCCAGTATCTATATTTCTTTAGGTAATGTATTTAATTATAATTCAGAAGTAGCTTCATTTTTTAATATTGCATAGAAAATAGACTGTTAATGCATTTCAGAAAATGTAGAGTTTGTTAATCATGGCCACTTCTGCACAAAGTTAGCGAACATGAACGGTGAACTTGGTGTTGTAGAGACCTCCCTTTCTGGGTAAGGTCCAAGCGAAGGCACGTCCAAATGAGTTACTAAAGATGTCTCATAGTTTAATTCACCATACACCATTTTCTTCTCTGAGCCCCACAGATAGCCATTATGAAATCGGACTGACATTACAGCTGCTTTTACTGGTCAGGAGGAGAGGCCAAAAAGCAGCTATGTATTGCCCAGGCACAGTACAACGTTCTCCACTCAAAGTTTGAATTTCATCAACCCAGTAAGAGAGAGAGAGACTGAGACACTTGTTCCTGAACCTGAGCCCTTTTACGCTGCACCTCCCAACACTACTGCAAAGCCACCAAATCAACCAACTACAATTCTGCGGTTCGCAAGAAATACAAATTTGCTAGAAACCCCTTGCAAATGAAACCCAGCTGAAGTCTGGGTTTAAGCAGAATACCAGATGTCTCCTGCACTGTGTGGCTTTGATAGATTAAATTGAGCATAAGAAAGAGATGAAATATTTATGAAAATTAAATTTGTAGGATGCATGTCAGTAAGCCTGAGAAACACTTTTTCGAATGACGACAGGAAACCACATTTTTCACCCAAACAGGTTAGGTTATAGCACTCGTATTCACATGAGTCTCTGAAATGCTTATGTTTCATGCAAGCTGCTTAGCTTTTATTCAAACCATGCATTCCAGAAACAACAACCAGAAAGACTCTGATTTGAGTATATCAAGCATTTCGAAAATACACGCATAAATGAAATTTTATGCATTACTCCCCCACTACCCCCCTTTTTTTTTTGCATAAAAGTTTAGTATTTTGGAGACTGGCACACAATCAAACTCACATAAGGTATTACTCATGCTGCGATACTGCACATTTGACATCCGGTATCAATGGAATGAAAAAAATGAACGACTGTAAATTTAAGGGAACATCATTAGTTAAGCAGCTAATCTGATCAAAATGCACACACGTGACTTTCAGATGCTCTCTTCTTCAAATGTTATACAAATTTCATTAAGCAACTTCCTAAAAATACCCATGAAACCAAAAGAGAATATCAGGAATGGGTACAATGACAAAAATACAACATTAATTTAAATAAAATCTGGGACTAAGTGGCTTAGAGGATTGATAATTGCATATAGACCTTTTTACTTTAGAACACCTTTTCAAAGATCAATAATTTACCACCCAATTGCTTAATGGTGGCCTATTTGAGATGACCATGATGGTATCAGTCAATTTCCCAACAGAAAATGTTCACATCAAAGACCAACAGAACAACTGGCAGTTCTATACGGTTTGAGTCCTGCCTATCTCAGCACAGCCTCTCTACCTATGCTAAGCATTGTCAGTGAAGATGAATAATAGCTCATCTATTAATGGCCCACATTTGAACTGTTTCGGACGTTCTTGCTAGAAGGTCTTCAGCAATGCAATTCACTTCCCCTACTATTGGACTGACAGAGCCCAGAATTTTTTACCTTCATTGTATGCTGGTTATTTCTTCACTCACATTTGTGCTTTAGTTCTGGCTTAACTGAATTAAATATCCACAAAGATTAACTCCCCAAGCATATCAGCTGATGTTATCTGTGGGGAGTTAATTTTTGTGGATATTTAGCAATCTGTTATTTTGAGAAATTTGCTTGGTATACGTGTCCAAGTGCTTGGAGAATGGACAATGGGTGCAGTTTTATTAATAAAAAATTAAGATATGAAATTAAGCAAAAAGCAAGTATTGAAAGGGGGAATGTATATGGAACTATCCTCTCATCTCTAAGTGGTCCTTTATATTAAGGCACATTAAGCAGGCAGTGTGGGTAAATGTGCACTGACACTGCTAATATTATACCTATTTTGTAGATTA